>NC_091699.1:76263369-76571253 GCF_041296265.1 Equus caballus | reverse complement strand
AGGCTGGCCTTCTAACTTGCCTTGACCAATAGCATGTGGCCAAAATGATGCTGTGCCATTTCTAGGCCTACACCCGGAAATATGGCAGCTTCCACTTCTCCTCCCTTGGGATCCAGCTCAGGCCAGATTACTGAATGCTGAGACACATGGGGAAAGTGAGATCATGGGGAGAAGCACCAAGATGCCCCAGCGGACAGCCAGTGTCAAACGCCAGACATGTGAATGGAGCCATCTCGGGCCTACCAGCTACGCTCCCAGTTGATGCAGCCACATGAGTGACCTCAGATGACATCACATGGAGCCAAAGAACTGCCCTGCTGAGCCCAGCCAAGCCATCGACTCATGAGAAATAAGGCACTGTTTGAAGCCACCAACTTTAGGGTAGTGTGTGACACAGCAAAAGGCACCCGAGACAGTATGTATCTACAGTCATATGTCACTTAACAATAGGGATACACTCTGAGAAATGCATAGTTAGGTGATTTTGTCATTGTGCAAACGTCATAGAGTGTACTTGCACAAACCTAGATGGTATAGGCAACTACACTCCTGGGCTACATGGTACTAACCTTATGGGACCATTGTTGTATACACAGTTAGCTGGTGATTGACTGAAATGTCTCATGTGATGTGTGATGGTAGTTCTTTCTAGACAGTGACTGCCTAACACAGGTCAAGACACAGCAATTATGCCACAGAGGGAGGAACGGAGGATAAAAGAGAGGCCACTCTGATTAAAGGTGGGGGCTAAGAAAGGGGAGAAACAAAATGACAGACCTCAAGGCCAATTCTTACCTTGCTGGTGTGGGGAAGATGTGTTAAGAGCAGTACTTAGTTCCGTGGTGAGATGCCCCAAACAAGGAGCAGGGCAAGAGTTTCAGGGAGAAGTAACCACTGCAGCCCACTCTTGAGCTAAAGGCCTGGGCCAGGGAGCCATGGGAGGAATGCAACTGAGGGGTGAATAGGAAGATACTAGAAAGAAGAATCAGTAGATATGATGGCATTGGAAATGACGAGAAAGGAGAAGAGAAGAAATTACAGCATCTTGATCTTTCAATTTTGGGGAACAAAGAGCAAAAGGTCAGTAATGGCTCATTTATGCAGAGGCCATGTGGCTCATGAACTCGACCATCCAGAACATAGTCACACCCTCGCTCAGATGGCTGCAGTAGCTGACCACAGCACTCAGAGAAAAGCCACACTCCACACAGGTCCTCACGCAGGACTGGCCCCTGCTACCTCCGACCTCCTTGCCTACCACTCTTCCCTTCTCTCCTTGATCCAGACACACTGATTCCTTACTGTTCCTCAACATGCCTGGCACATTCCTGCCCCAGGAGGAGCTTCTGTAAGAGAAGCGGGGGGCAAGGCCTAAACCCCGGGAATGCCCGGACCTAAGGGTAAAGAAAAGCACAAACATGAGTCATCAAAAGAGATGACAGCTCTGTGTCACCAAAGGGAAGCTAGAGATGCAAAAAGCTACCAGCGGCTCATCAACATCAAAAGCTTTGGGAGCTAAAAGCTAATGGAAACAGAGACCAGTTGAAGGAAGGAAGGAAGGACGAAGGGAAGAAATGGATGAGAGCTGCTCACAGCAAACAGCACTGGCTGCCAGAGCAGGGAGAGAACCCACAGTGAAAGGCAGCCGTAAAGCCTACTGTCCCCTAGTCCCCACCATGCCCACATGTCAGCCACACCCAGCGTGCAGATGACATTTTGCGGAAAGAGGCTGGGAGAAGCAGGCTCACTCTCTGTAACCCCAAATTAACCCCTCAGCAAACCTTTCCCATTCATTATTGTCATCTTTTCTTCATAAATCAAGCCCGCCAGACTCAAAGACTGGAGCATTCAGGAAGTGCTTACTCAAAACACAGAAACATCAATATGGAGACTCCAGAGCTGGAAGGACAAGAGGGCGGGAGATATTTATATTCCACAGTTGGTGATGCCTCAGCACGCTTTCTGCTTTCTAGAAATTCTGTCGGCTTAATTTACGTGACTCATACCTCATTCCCTTTCAGGCGGCAAGCTTTTTATCTTTTTCATTTGGAAACTTATCTTTAGGATTCTCCAAATCCTTGCTGTTGTTAATTTTTGATGTACTGTGTTCTGTCTAGCGTTTCTCACAGATAAGCCGGTTCTCCTTCAGATGCCGTCTGTCTACACATCAGGACTGTCAAATATGCCCCTACCTTGTGATCCAGGCTCAGATCTTCAGAGCACTGACAGAATGAGAGGGACACCGCTCCCCCGTTCATGGTGTTTTTTCTTCTAAGGCACTAAAACTCTTTCAGATGTTTTTTCGTATCTTTACTATCTTTATTTTTTTATTTTTTAAGATTGGCACCTAAGCTAACATCTGTTGCCAATCTTTTTTTTTTTCTTCTTCTTCTTCTCTCCAAAGCCCCCCAGTACATAGTTGTATATTCTAGCTGTGGGTCCTTCTAGTTGTGGTACATGGGACGCCGCCCCAGCATGGCCTAATGAGCGGTGCCATGTCCACGCCCATGACCCGAACCAGTGAAACCCTGGGCCGCCCAAGCGGAGCACGCAAACTTAACCACTCGGCCACGGGGCCAGCCCCTTTACTATCTTTAGATCAGATGCTTAGTGTATAAGTCAGCCCAAGTAGAGTGATGGGGCAGAGAAAAAGGCTGAAGCATTGCCTCACACACAACCCAGTATTTGCAGTTTAAAAAAATAAAGATAAAAACTTTACTCAGAAAAAACATAAAGCTAAAATCAGATCTCAGATTAAAAATGGAAAGGAAATTGCAACTAGCTGAAGCCAATTCAAGCTGAGCCAATTATCACCAGTAGTAAAAGATGACTTATAAGAGGCCCCGATGCCCCAGTACAATGGAGCAATTAAATCTTTATAACTGAGACAGAAAATGCCACAAAATTAGATGCAGCCAGAGGAGGGTACATACGCTTCCCCTTCCTGTGGCTGACCCAGGAGGGCAGGCGTGCAGCCATTTCTACACTGGCAAAAGGCCGGTCCATTCTCCTATCACTCAGCCTGCCTGGACCATGTCCAACAGCAGGCCACCAAGGTGGAGCTTCCTTTGGCAACAGGCCAATAACAATCCTTGAGTTCCTTGCCTACTCCAGGTCCAAATAAGTACAAGAATAACAGTGTCCCTACACCTCAGGTACCAGCCTGGTGACATGGAAACATATCTAGCTGCTTAGCCACAAAGTGGTCAAGGGCACAGCTTCTGGAGCTGAGCACCTAGGTTCAAATCCTAGCTGTGCTGTCCCCTGGCAGTTTCCTCACCTGTAAAATGGGTACCATCATTGGGTGCTATAAGGATTAACTGAGTTAGCGTATGTGAAGGGTTTCAAATAGCGCCTGGCATAGAGTAAATGCTATATGGGTTGGCTGTTGTTGTTGTGCTGTTGTTGTGATTAGTAAGTACTCCTCAACAGTATCCTTGTTAGTCTGAAGCATCTCACAATAGCAAGAGTTGCCATCAGCAGCCAGTTGCAAGGCTTTACACTTCCCAGGCAGGACACACCTGGGGCACTGGTTACAGGCATGGAGAAAACAGGCCAATGCTGAGAGGCACTGGCCGAAGGCAGATCAGGCTGAAGGCAGATCCACAGTCTTCCAGGAGAGCCTGGCACGGAGGCAAGGGAACTAGAGACGAGACGTGTGACTCCAAGATGCTGTGCTAGGGAGAGTGGGAGAACAGGGTCCACAGAAGGAAAGGAGGAGAAGACCAGGAGCTCAGGGCAGATGATGGAACATGAGGCCCCTCCAAGACTTCCAGGGAGGATGGCCTTGGGCCTGGCAGATGCTAGCTCATCTTGAACATGAAGCTTTTGCTTTTTCCCTCCTCCCACACCAACACTGACTGGACACAGAGCCAAGGCCGTCCCCATGGGAAGATAGGACAATGAATCACAGAAGATACATCCCCAAGGACTCTTTCGGTTGACACAGAGAAATTTCCTGAATGTCTACTCTGCACCAGGCACTCCAGATATGTTATCTCATTTCACCGTGACAACGAGCCCAGGTTGCTGTGGGCTCAGAAAGTAACTGCTCAAGATCACAGGGCTAGCAAGGAACAGAATAAAATCTGAACCTGGATCTGCACACCTTCCCACTGCACACCACAGTGCCTGCCCTCCAGTGAGGATCAGTTTATCAGAATCAGCAGGAGGGGCTCAGGTACACTTTCAGCAGCACTGAAATGGAAAAGAAATTTCCCTTGGACAACTGCTAAGCCAATCCACATGAGTAGAGAGACAGACAGGAAGTGATAGAAAAGAAGAAAGAGGACCAGGTTACACACCCAGAAACTTGTATTCAGTCATAATTAACAAGCTTGGAGATGTGATGCCCCAGTGTCTTCATTTGTCCATCTTTAAAATGGGGGTATTAATATTTGTCCTTCCAGCTCCACTTCTCTATGGCTGAGGAAGCTCCTATCAGATTGACTCTCTAGCAAATGACAACTACAAGCTCTGAACAAAAACCAAAAAACTAAAAACCTATCTGAGGGCACTGGAGAGTGAGTCAAGGCAGGCAGATACTGGAGGGGGGTCAACACTTGGAAGAAGGGTACTGTGCTAAGTGTTTGTTATTTATGACCTTTAGCCCAAGGTCAAGTCCTAGTCTACACCATAAACTACATCATAAGCTAAAACTCAGAAACCCACAGACTTACTGGCTTGGAGAGACAGAAGACAGAATCCAAGGCACTTCAACTGCTGGAATATGAAGGGGGAATGCCAGAAAGCAGAGACCCAGAGAGGGGAAGCCTCAAATTCTGTGTATAAACTCTGTCTAAGTCTAAGTCTCTGGTTGACCCCTGAACCACACACACATGACATACTCCCCGACCTGCCCAGGTAAGACTAAAAGAACAAACTGAGGCCTGAGCTGCCACCCAAGAGACAGAGCTTGCGGTTGGAGTCCAATTCAGTAAGCTGCCTGCTAAAACAAATAAACAAAAACATCAACACTCATCAGGGAAACATAACAGAATCCAGAGTCTCCACAACATAACAGTCACAATGCCCAGAATACAATCCAAACTTATTCCAAAATGTGACTGAAAATGTGACTCATTCTCAAGAACAAAGACAATCACTGAAGACAAGTCTCAGGAGATCTCGTCAAGATGGCGGCATAGGCAGAGTCTGAACTCACCTCCTCCCACAAACACAACCAGGTTACAACTATTCTTGTAAAAACTACCCTGGAGAGAAAACTGAAAACTGGATAAAAAGAACCTCCACAACAAGGGACAGTCCTGACTGAGGTGGAAGAGGCAGAAATTCCTGCCGGAGAGGAAAAAATGCACCTTCATGAGCAGTGGAGCTTCACAGGCAGCCGGGCAGGAGCCACCCTAAGGTACGCAGCCCTCCCTGGAGAAGTAGGGACCTTAGCGGGGGCACATTATGCTATAAGCATCCCTCAGACTCAGCACAACTGAGACGAATGTCCTCCTATTTGGCTTTTCCGGCTAGTAACTGTAATGGGGAATAGCCCCAGAAAAGCTATCAGATGAAAGCCAAAAACACCCGGCTCTTAAAGATCTAACACATAAATCCACTCATCTCAGAGAGCCACCTAAAATCACCAGAAAGAAAGGTGCACAGTCCTTTGGTGAAAAGAGACTCACCTGGTGGGCTCTGGGTGCATCTCAGTGAGAGGTGAGACCTATCCAGGGACTGAGACATTGGTGGTGGCCATTGTTGTGACCTAGTACAGGTGTGCTGACACAGACGCTGGCAGACGCCATTGAAGTTCTTCCCCTGGCCGGATAGCCCAGGGGTCTGCCATATCCTCTAGAGCGCAGATTTAATCCAGTTCAGCCAGGGCAGGCAGCCTGACCTAGGGAATGGCCCCACCCAACAGCAAGCCCTCAGGCAACTTGTCGGCCTACATAGACTAGGTGCCTTGATCCTCTACAGGCAGGTGAGTGTGTCTGCCTCTGTGGGGCAGGGCCTGTGTGAGGACCAGGTGAACTGTGGGAGGCGTTGGTGGAGAGGTGGGGGCCTCTGCAGTGGGGTGACAGGGTACACTCCAAAGGGTGGGGCAGTGTGCATGGACCAGGACTGTGTCGAGGGTGGGTGTGGACCTGTGGGGGGTTGGGACTTATCAGCAGCAGAAGACCTGTGCTTCACAAACAGCCACAAAGGAAATCAGCCCCACCTTCCAAAGCCTGAAACAATTGGGTGCTCCTGTGCCTGGGGGCAGCCCCACACAGCTGTACTCCTAAGAGAGCTGACAACAGCCTAGCAGGCCAAAGGCCTACAGCAACTGTAAGCCCCTGAGCCTAGCAACCAGCTACACTGGGTACCTACTGAATTAACAGGAAAACTACAACAGGAGTGTGCTGTTAGACCTTGTGGCCAACGGTGCTGAGGCTCCCCAAACCAGATTTACAAACAGCCAGTCAGGGAGGGAAAGACTAGACTCCCTGGGTACTTGCAGTAAGAGCAGCCCTGCCACAGCAGAAGGACACAAGTAGCCCAAACAAGGGTCACTCTTTGAATATTTGGACTGGTGACGAGAGGGAAGCACAGTGCTGGGCCTCAAAATGCATCTCTTACATAAGGCCACTTCTCCAAGATCAGGAGTCATAGCTGACTCACCTAATACATAGAAATAAGCACAGAGACAGAGGCATAATGAGGAGGCAACGGAATATGTTCCAAACAAGGGGACAGGACAAAACCCCAGAAAAAGAACTAAATGAAACAGAAATAAGAATCTATCTGACAAATAGGTCAAACAAAAACTTAGAAGGATGCTCACTGATCTTGGGAGAAGACTGGATGAACATAGTGAGAACATCAACAAAGAATTGAAAAATATAAAAAAGAGCCTATCAGAAATGAAGAATACACTACTGAATGAAAAATTCATTAGAGGGACTCGATAGCAGAGTAGATGATACAGAAGAACGGATCAGCGAGCTGGATGAAAGACTAGAGGAAATCACCCAAGCTGAACAGATAAAAGAAAAAAGAATTAAAAAGAATGAGAACAGTCTAAGGGAACTCTGGGACAATATCAAGGGCACTAACCTTCATATTATGTATGTCCCAGAAGGAGAAGAGAGAGAGACAAAGGGGCAGAGAATCTATTTGAAGAAATAATAGCTGAAAACTTTCCTGACCTAAAGAAGGAAATAGACGTCCAAGTACAGGAAGCACAGAGAGGACCAGACAGGATGAACACCAACAGGCCCACACCAAGACACATTATAATTGTCCAAAATTAAAGATAAACACTGAATCCCAAAAGTGGCAAGAGAAAGGCAACAAATGACATACAAAGGAAAGCCCACAAGGCTATCGGCAGACTTCTCAGCCAAAACCCTACAGGCTAGAAGAGGGTGGCATGACATGCTTAAAGTGCTGAAAGGAAAAAACCTACAGCCAAGAATACTCTATCCAGCAAGGTTATCAGTTAGAATGGAAGGAGAGATAAAGAGCTTCCCAGACAAGCAAAAATTAAAAGAGTTTATCACCAAGAAACCAGTTCTACAAGAAATGCTGAAGGGACTTATTTAAGTGGGAAAGAGAAGACCACAAATAGGGATAAGAAAATTATCAAAAAAAAAAAAAAAAAACAACCAGGTAATAAAATCATTGGTAAAGGCAAAACTACAGCAAAGGTAGCAGATCAACCACCTATGAAGATAACATGTAGGTTAAAAGACAAAAGTACTAAAATTACCTATTACAATGGTAAGAGGATAACAGAGAGACATGTACAAAACAAGAGGTTAGTTATAGTTTCAAAAACATAAAATGTGGGAGGAGGGGAGTAAAAGAGTAGAGATTTTAGAAAAAGGTCAAGCTAAAGAGACTATCAACTCAATATAGATTGCTATATATGTAGAATATTATGTAGGAACCTCATGGCAATCACAAACCGGAAACCTATAATAAGCAAACAAATAAGTAAGAGGAAAGAAATCAAACATATTACTAAAGAAAGCCATCAAACCACAAGGGAAGAGAGGAAGACAAGAAAGGAACAGAGAAGAACTACTAAAACACCCAGAAAAAGAAAGTAACAAAATGGCAATAAACACATTTTTATCAATAGCTACTTTAAATGTCAATGGACTAAATGTTCCAATCAAAAGACAGAGTGGCTGATTGGATAAAAAACAAGACCCATGTATATGCTACATACAAGAGACACACTTCAGACCTAAAGGCACTCACAAACTGAAAGTGAAAGGATGGAAAAAGATACTCCATGCAAATCACAAAGAAAAGAAAGCAGGGGTAGCAATACTTATATCAGACAAAATAGACTTTAAAACAAAAACTATAACAAGAAACAAAGAAGGGCACTATATAATGATAAAGGGAACAATCCAACAAGAGGATGTAACACCTGTAAATATCTATGCATCCAACATAGCAGCACCTAAATATATAAAGCAATTGCTTTTCTTTTTTCTTTTCTTTTTTTTTTTTTTGAGGAAGATCAGCCCTGAGCTAACTACTGCCAGTCCTCCTCTTTTAGCTGAGGAAGCCTGGCCCTGAGCTAACATCTGTGCCTATCTTCCTCTACTTTATATGTGGGATGCCTACCACAACATGGCGTGCCAAGCAGTGCCATGTCTGCACCCGGGATCCGAACTGGTGAACCCTGGGCCACCAAGAAGTGAAACATGCAAACTTAACTGCTGCGCCACCGGGCCGGCCCCATAAAGCAATTATTAACAGACATAAAAGGAAAAATAGACAGTAACACAATAATAGTGGGGGACTTTCACACTACATTTACACCAATGGATAGAGCATCCAAACAGAAGATCAATGAGGAAACATTGGACTTAAATGACACATTAGATCAGATGGACTTGGTAGATACATAAAGAACTTTCCATCCAAAAACTGCAGAATACACATTCTTTTCAAATGCACATGGAACATTCTCCAGGATTGATCACATATTTGGCCACAAAACAAGTCTCAATAAATTTAAGAAGATCGAAATAATACCAAGCACCTTTTCTGACCACAAAGCTATGAAACTGGAAATCAACTACAGGAAGAAAATCAGAAAAGCCACAAAAAAATGTGGAGATAAACAAAATGCTACTGAACAATGACTGGGTCAATGAAGAAATAAAAGGAGAAATCAAAAAAAATACCTGGAGACAAATGAAAATGAAAACATGACATGCCAAAATCTATGGGATATGGCAAAAGTAGTTCTAAGAGGGAAGTTTATAGCAATTCAGGCCTACCTCAACAAACAGGAAAAATCCCAAATAAACAATCTAACACTACACCTAAAGGAACTGGAAAAAGAAGAATAAACAAAGCCCAAAATCAACAGAAGGAAGGAAATAATAAAAATCAGAGCAGAAATAAATGAAATAGAGACCCCTCCCAAAAAAATTTAAAAATTTAATGAAACCAAGAGCTGGTTCTCTGAAAAGATAAACAAAATCGACAAACCTTTAGCTAGACTCACCAAGAAAAACAGAGAGAAGCCTCAAATAAATAAAATCAGAAATGAAAGAGGGGAAATTACAATGGACACCTCAGAAACACAAAAGATTATAAGAGAATACTATAAAAAGCTATACACTAATAAATTGGATAATCTGGAAGAAATGGATAAATTCTTAGAATCATACAACCTTCCAGAACTGGATCAAGAAGAAATAGAGAATTTGAATACACCAATCACCAGTAAGATCAAAAAGGTAATAAAAAACCTCCCAAAAAATAAAAGTCCAGGACCAGATGGCTTCCCTGATGAATTCCACCAAACACTCAAAGAAGACGTAATACCTATCCTTCTCAAACTCTCCCAAAAAATTGAAGAGGAGGGGAGGCTTCCTAACTCATTCTACGAAGCCAACATTATCCTGATACCAAAACCAGATAAGGACAACACACAAAAAGAAAATTACAGGCCAACATCACTGATGAACACTGATGTAAAAAGTCCTGAACAAAATACTAGCAAATCGAATACAACAATACATTAAAAAGATCATACATGATGATCAAATGGGTTTCATTTCAGGGACGCAGGAATGGTTCAACATCTGCAAATCAATCAACATGATACACCACATTAACAAAATAAAGAATAAAAACCACATGATCATCTCAATAGATGCAGAGAAAGCATTTGACAAGATATAGCATCCATTTATGATAAAAACTCTAAATAAAATGGGTATAGAAGGAAAATACCTCAACATAATAAAGGCCATATATAACAAACCCACAGCTAATATTATTCTCAATGGAGAAAAACTGAAAGCTATCCCTCTAAGAACAGGAACCAGACAAGGATGCCCACTGTCACCACTCTCATTTAACATAGTATTGGAAGTCCTAGCCAGAGCAATCAGGCAAGAAAAATAAATAAAAGGGATCCAAATTGGAAAAGAAGAAGTGAATCTGTCACTATTTGCAGATGACATGATTTTATATAGAAAACCCTAAAAAGCCACTAAAAACTTTTAGAAATAATAAAAGAATACATTCAAGTCACAGGATACAAAATCAACATACAAAAACTGATTGTGTTTCTATACACTAATAACGAAGTAGCAGAAAGAGAAATTAAGAATACAATCCCATTTACAATTGCAACAAAAAGAATAAAATACCTAGGAATAAACTTAACCGAAGAGGTGAAAGATCTGTACATGGAAAACTATAAAACATTGTTGAAAGAAATTGAAGAAGACACAAAGAAATGGAAAGATATTCCGTGCTCTTGGATTGGAAGAATTAACATAGTTAAAATGTCCATACTTCCTTAAGCAACCTACAGATTCAATGCAATCCAGTTCAAAGTTCCAAAAACATTTTTCACAGAAATAGAACAGAGTCCTAAAATTTATATGGAACAACAAAAGACCTTGAATAGCCAAAGAAATCCTGAGGAAGAAAACAAAGCTGCAGGTATCACACTCCCTGATTTCAAAATATACTACAAAGCCATAGTAACCAAAACAGCATGGTACTGGCACAAAACAGACACACAGATCAATGGAACAGAATCAAGAGCCCAGAAATAAACCCACACATATATGGACAGCTAATTTTCAACAAGAGAGCTAAGAACATACAATGGAGAAAAGACAGTCTCTTCAATAAATGGTGTTGGGAAAACCAGACAGCCAAATGTAAAAGAATGAAAGTAGACCATTGTCTTACACTGTGCACAAAAATCAACTCAAAATGGATTACAGTGTTGAATGTAAGACCTGAAACCATGAAACTTCTAGAGGAAAACATAGGCAAGCATGCTCTTTGACATCAGTCTCAGCAGTATATTTTCAAGTACCATGTCTGACCAGGCAAGGGAAACAAAAGAAAAAATAAACAAATGGGACTACATCAAACTAAAAAGCTTCTGTACAGCAACAGAAACCATCAACAAAATGAAAAGACAACCTAACAACTGGGAGAAAATATTTGCAAACCATCTATTGGATAAGGGGTTAATATCCAAAATATACAAAGAACTCATACATCTCAACAACAAAAAAACCAACCCAATTAAAAAATAGGCAAAAGATGTGAACAGAGATTTCTCCAAAGAAGATATATCGATGGCCAACAGGCACATGAAAACATGTTCAACATCCTTAACTATCAGGGAAATGCAAATCAAAACTACAATGAGATATCACCTCACTCTGGTCAGAATGGCTATAATTAACAACTCAGGAGACAACAAGTGTTGGAGAGGATGTGGAGAGAAGGGAACTCTCATACACTGCTGGTGAGAGTGTAAACTAGTGCAGCCACTACGTAAAACAGTATGGAGTTTCCTCAGAAAATTGAGAATAGATCTACCAGATGATCCAGCTATTCCACTGCTGGATATTTATCCAAAGAACTTGAAAACACAAATGCGTAAAGATACATGCACCCCTATGTTTATCGCAGCATTATTCAGAATAGCCAAGACTTGGAAGCAACCTAGGTGCCCATCAAGGGATGAATGGATAAAGAAGATGTGGTATATATACACAAGGGAATACTACTCAGTCATAAGAAATGATGAAATCCGGCCATTTGTGACAACATGGATGGACCTTGAGGGTATTATGCTGAGTGAAATAAGTCAGAGGGAGAAGGTCAGATACCATGTGATCTCACTCATAAGTAGAAGACAAAAACAACGACAAACAAACACACAGCAACAGAGATTGGATTGGTGGTTACCAGAGGGGAAGCGGGGAGGGAGGAGGGCGAAAGGGATTATTAGGCACATGTGTGTGGTGATGGATTGTAATTAGTTTTTGGGTGGTGAACACGATGTAATCTACGCAGAATTCGAAATATATTAAGACATACATCTGAAAGTTATATAACACTATAATCCAATGTTACTGCAAAAAAAAAGAAATCCTATGAGACATTTGCCATGTAGTAAGATATTTAGAAGAAAACAGAAGGAAGAGGCAGCAGCTATAGCAGAAAAAGATAGTGTTTGAGAAAAATTATAAAAGTATCTTTCATTTAAAAAAAAAAAAAGAAGACAAATGTCAAGTTGACCTGGCAGTTGGGAGTTAACAGAGAAGGATTTTAAAGCAACTATTATAACTACACTCAGTATCTGTCCAACCTACTTACAGAGTTCTTCGAAGCTAAAGTATGGTCGGGCAGGCAAAAAGTGCTTTGAAAAGTTTTACATACGCTATACCTACAACATAGAACTACAGATGGTCCCCAGTTTTCAAGTCTGTTCCCAGAAACCATACATTTAAGCAAACCATTGTAATATGCACAACCTTCCTTCTAGGAACAAGTTATACTTGAGGACTGAATTTCTGATCAAAATTCTGTTTTTAAATAAATCACAAAGTCAAATAATGATGTGTTATTATAAATCAATGTATTATTATAATATCAAATATTATAATGCCTATATTCATTTTTAACAGTAAAACTGGGCCACATGTCACAGGCTAGGGAGAGGAGAGTGTGCACAGTGGTTACCACTGTGGGCTCAGAAGTCAGGCAGCCTGGGCTCAAATCCCGGCCTCAAGATATAACAGCCGTGTCTCTCTCCACGAGCTACTTAGCCTCTTTGCACCTTGGTTTCCTATACATAAATGTCAATAATAATAGTACCCGCCTCACAGGCTTGGGGTGACAACTCACACTCAGGGCCTATGCAGCAACCTGGTGCAGTCAAGTTCCGAATAAACAGGAGGGGCAAGGGCGGTGACTTGATCAGCAGCCCGGCCAGCCAATCACAGAACCTGGAGTAGAACCCAGACCTGCTCTTCCATTTTAAATTACTTCTTCACAGAGCTTCTTCAAATAGGCACAAATGCACTGTAAATTGGTTACTCCAAGTTCCTTAAATACTATAAAATGTGCAAAACACATAAAAAGCACAACTCTGCCATGTCACAAATTTGATCAAACCACTATGTCTAGAAAGTAGAATATTTTATTTTTAAACATTTTTTTTATTCCTTTGACTTTGAAAGGTCTTCAGATGTGGTTTAGAAAGACACCATCCTTTCTAAAAAGTGATCTTTGGAAATTTACACAAGTGCCTCTTTTTCAATACTTTCTTTGGTGCCCACAGAGCCCCTGAATCACCTCACACATGATCAGCGACAGCCTCTTTCTACAAGGATCTCACAGCAAGCTTTAGTGAGGGGAGACCAAGCACCTCTTGCTGATGGTTCTTGCAGTCACTGTTTTTCTTTTCTCTTCCTTCCTATTTCCCTAATAGCTAACACAGCATTAAGAAGTTCAAGCTGCAAAAAATAACTGCCTATGAGTTTATCAGGGAAAGTCATATTTCTTTGCCTGAATGACATGAGGAGTGTTATTATTGCTTATGAAATTTGGCATTTTGCCTTTTAAAAAAAACAACAGGTAGGGGGCCCGCCCAATGCCGTAGTGGTTGAGTTTGTGCACTCCACTTCGGCAGCCCGGGGTTCACAGGTTTGGATCCCAGGTGTGAACCTGGCAGTGCTCATTAAGCCATGCTGTGGTGGTGGCACCCCACATAAAACAGAGGAAGCCTGGCACAGATCTAAGCTCAGCAACAATCTTCCTCAAGCAAAAAGAGGAAGATTGGCAACAGATGTTAGCTCAGGGCCAATCTTCCTCACAAAAAGACAAACAAAAACAAAAAAAAAACAGGTGTTGGGACAGGGAGCCACTGAGAGAGGTGACTTCCTTCCCCACATAGCCTTCCTCCTTCCTGTGACCGAGTACAGAGCTTGAGAAATGAAATACAGGAATTCATTAAACACTGAGTACATGGAAGCAAGGGAGATCATCTACGTGGGCAGATATGAACCAGAGCCAGGAGCCTCTGTCCCAATCCTCATTTTGTGAGGAGGAAAAATTAGAACCTTAAAAAGTTCTCAGAACAAGACCCCAATCCAACAACTGAGGCCAGAAAGAAGAGGGAGAATTTGGGGAAGCCCAAAGGGCTGCAGAACTTCGGACAAGTGCACAGCAAGAGGACTGGCCCAGGAGGCACTGAGGAGAACTCAGAAGGAATGTTCTGGAATTACAAGGAACACCCGGTCTGATCAAGGAGGGGTGGAACCTCAGCAAGGCAGAGTCGATTCTGTTGTTTCCAGCTCCAGGCAAACGTGACTTCCTGTTTGAAAGAGGTGGGCTTTGTCCCAACACATGATGACCTTCACAGGCCTACAGTCTGGTCTCCTAATTACACAGGAGGAGCTGTCTGAAGCTGAAGTGATTAACACAACGGTAAGTGATCAAAAACTGAGGAATGTGGCGAATGAAGTACCTGGTGAGACCAGGAGTCACCAAGAAATCTGGATTCTTCCAGGGCCTGTCATCACCAGCTTGATGGCCCTGGGGGAGCTCTTTCTCCACCAATGGCCTCAGTTTCCTCATCTGCACAGAGTCACACTTGGGTGGGATGACCTCAGCAGCTCCTCTCCCTTCTGATTCCTGGGAAATCACTGTTGGCCATAATGTCCTCATTGATACATCCATTTCCCACCTCGTGTGTGCATGTGTGCGTCCACACACACAAATAATTTTAGACTGCAATGACCCTGTCTGTTCCTTCAGCATGGTCAGTTCCACACTGTTGGCCAGAGTGAACTACCTCAGCTCCTAAAACTGGGCAAGATACCAGTAAACCAGGTCACGGGGGCACTGCGTGTGCCAGATTTCCACAAACTGATCATCTTCTTATCACACCTACTGACAAAGCCAGTAAGAGTCAGAGCTCCTTATTTATTATCAAATGATTAAATAAGGTCCACAAAAACACTTCATATTCTTGCAACGCTCTATTTACGCAAAGCATTACTATTTTCCTCAACCCAGCTGGCTTCTGCCTCAGAGGGGGAGCCTCTCCTCGAAGTCTCTCTACTTTTCTCACTCCTGCCCTGTCCTCAGGGGCGGTCAAGCCCTACATCTCGGGGCTGCCCTCCCCCTTGCCAACAATGACCCCTCCTCAGCGGGTGCCTGTGGCCCTCATGGCCGGGGTTGCGTCATTTTCCACACTGTTCTCTCCCGGAGTTTCCCACAGTGAACCACAGTCCATCAGTATCCTAAAGGTGGATGGGACTTTGAAGAGGGATCAACTAGGACAAACAACCTCATTTTGCAGATGACGGAACAAAGGTCCAAAGACTCATTTAAGTCATTTAAATCATTTGCATCTTGGGCAATAAGTCCTATTAAGAGCCCTCATGGACACCATTCTTGTCTCGCTCTTCTTTGCATTTGGTATAACAAAAACAGCTGCCATTCACTAAGCCTTATCTCTGGGCCTACCCAAGGCCTGCTCTGATGACTTCACTCAATTCTAACAACCCCAGGGAATCCATCACCATTTTACAGATAAGAAATTGAGACCCAGAGGGGCCAAGTAACTCAGTCGAGGTCACAGAGTGAACAGAGAGAGACACAGGTCTCCCACCAGGTCTGCAGGCCGCAGGCCCAGATCTGCGCCCCACCAAAGCCGATGCTTTTAATCACTCCACCAACACTATTCCCTGACTTGTAGGGTGATGGACCGATAAATAGCTGCTGACTAATTAGTTAATGCCACTGCTATGGGCCTTCCTCCTCCCAAGATAAACACAGGCTGATCCTGGGGACGTGAGAAAGATGCCAGCACACCCCCAGGAAGTCAGCCAGCCCTGTGGTGATGAGTGATGCTGGGAACAATGGACTGGACATCCACGGGCATCTGAGGGCCACTTTGAAGCACTCAAGGAGAGGTGGAGAAAAACATAAGCTCCCATCCAATGCAACTTTTAAACCACTGATTCACCACGCAAGGCAGTGTTGTCAAAAGAGTCTTAGCCACCACTGTTCACGAAATTCTGTACATCGTTAAAAATAAAGCACCCTTTGTTGGTCCAACACTCCCTGTGGAGCCAGTTGGGAGACACCATCCTGACAAGCTGGAGTTCACCCTTTCAGGATGAGGAATATAAATTGAGTCAGTTCTATTTCTTCCACCGCCGGAACACACAGTTCTAGCGATCAAGGGGTGGAAGTAGGAATGGCTCCCCTCCTCTTAAACCTAACAGAATTTTTGCTTCCTGGCCCTACAGCTTTTGGATCTGCTGGTTTGGAGGTCTTGGTTCCCATGGGAGGAATGCTTCCACCAGACGACACAGCAATGGTTTCACCAAACCGGAAGCTGAGATGGCCCCTTGGCCATTTTGGATTATGACTGTCATAGAAACAAAAGACTAAGAAGGTGGTTGCTACTGTACTGGCTGGGGTGAGGGATCCCAATTTCCATGGGGAAATTGAATGTTGCCGCAAAATGAAACCAGGGAAGTCTCTGGAGTGCCTCTTGGTACTTCCATTTCTAAGGGTAAATGTTAATGGAAAACTAAAACAACAGAAAGAGAGGGAGAGAGAGAGAACCAGTAAGAACTTAGATTCCTAGATCATTCCACCAGGCAACGAACCCCAGCCAGTGAGGTGTTGGCTGAGGGCAAAGCCGAGTCCAACAGTCACAGCGTCCATATCTGAGCAACACCCATTCTCCTAGCTCCACCAGCCCCATCTGAACATCCTGCATCCTGCAGACTGTCACCCAGAGAAGGACACCGCACCAGCTGGGACTTTGTGTCTCTTTTTGGTGAAAGAGTGAAAGCACTGTAAGAAAAACAGCTGTATCTTGTTAAGCCGAAAGAAAGTCGTTTCATGTCACATTAAAAATGTGGAGAAGGACGTATGGATGCTGAGAATTTGGAGGTGTGGACGGTGCTGGTCATTCAGTTGCTGTCTCTCAGGTTCAGATCCACCTTCGAGACCCTGATCTG
Source organism: Equus caballus (assembly GCF_041296265.1). Classification (NCBI taxonomy): domain Eukaryota; kingdom Metazoa; phylum Chordata; class Mammalia; order Perissodactyla; family Equidae; genus Equus; species Equus caballus. Next base: position 76,553,977 of record NC_091699.1, on the reverse strand, counting down.
TGCTGTGAGCCAGGACCCTGCAAACCGCAGCCCTCCTTTTCCCGCTGACTTCCTACTAGGGTCTGCCAGCGGGGGCTGTCGATGGAGATCAGACGGCAGGAGAGGAGAAAAGGGCCCTCCTTCTTTGTCTGCAGCACTTCATCCTGGTGGCAGCAGCTGGTTCTAACCCCCAGCATCTTTCAATACTCCCAGGAGCAGCCTCATGTAGCTCACTGGTAAATAATGAGGACAGAGCAGTTAATGAGATAGAAATGGCCTCTATCCTCAGGTTGCTTAAAATCCGGCAAGGGAGATGACACTGCACAAATAAGGAGCTGTGATCACCACTGTGAAGACGTACAGGTTCCTCTGAGAGCACACTGCAGAAGGTCTGGGGATGATGTCAGTGGGATGGTTACATTCTGGGACTTCGGGCTATTGGCACAAATAGAGAAGGATAATGGCACCAAACCACATTCACAGGATCAACTCAGACTGTGTCATCCACCTGGAGTCAATATACCGTTAAAGAGGGCTGGAGTGAACGTGCAGGAATTTTTTTAATCGTCCTGCATTACAGAGTTTTGACATTAATCATTCAGTCATTCAACAAGCACCCTCAGCACTAAGTCTCTGAGGGCTGAGCCGTGAACAAGGCAAAGTCATGCCCTCGTGGAGCTTATGTTTTGGTTGCAGGCCACCATCAATAAGGACAAAACAATAAAATCATATGATTTCAGATGATGACAAGTTCCACAAAGAAAATAAAGCAGGTGGCAGAGGTTGAAAGTGAATGGGGCCAGGGGAGGGGCTGTTTCAGGCAGGATGGTAAGAGACAGTGGCATTTGAACAGAAACCAGGACGAGCAGAAGGAATGAGCCAGGAGAAGACCTGCAGGCAGACCCTTCCAGGCAGAGGGGCTCCTAACACCATTAGAGAGAAACACTCAGGCCATGGCGGGGTATCCGAGGGCCCGGGCAACGCCCTCGTGGAAGGAGACTGTCGAGGGGGAAAGCTGTCTGCTTGTTTCCAGCAAATCCTACAAGTCAGACGTAGCTCAGTGGTTGAGTTCACATCCCCACTCCGGCGTGTGGTTATTTTTCTTTACTTTCAATTTACATCACAAGCTGGAGAGAAATGAATTACATCCCCCTGGGTTTCTCTGTTCCGTACAATTAAGAAAAGCTATTTCTTAGTCACAAGGCAGATGACGACATGAAGATTTCCCATTTTCTCTCGGCGGGGAGGCTGTCATCACTCAATATTAATTGATCCTACTTTCCATCCATAAAGCAGAGGCTGAAACAAATTTCTGGTCACAAAAATGACAACTATTTCACTATTAAGGTAAATTATTAATAGCGTCTCCATTAAAGCATGCTCGTGTTCAGGGGCGTCAGCCGCCTCAACTCTTACAGTGTTTCTTTAACGGGGAAACAATGAGTAAATTATTGTCTTCCCTCCTGATACTGGATCAATCGCCAGCACCTATCTCATTTACGGTTGCCAGAGATTTTGCACCATTTCATCACAACTAGGACACACAGAAAGGGTGTCACATCTTGGGTTCCCAGCAGGAGAGCATGTCAATCGAATGCAATTTTATTTTCTTGCTAGAGAGCAAATAAAGGGAAAACAGCAAGAAGACACAGGAAACGCTCAAAAACTCAGGAGAGTTGGTATCATTTATATATTTTTTTTCTTTCCCTAAACAAAAATTTGATGCTTATTTTGAGAGTAGGGGGAGAGAATGAGAGGAACCCAGTTAAGAAAAAGAAAGAAAAGAGAAAAAAAAATCCAGTTGTATCTACAAGTAAAGAGCCCACCATGAACAGGGGCCATTGGAAAGAGCAGACATTCACAGCTACCAATGGGGGCGACCCAACGCTGGCATCCAGTGAGGGACAATCCTCAAATTTGAGAGCGGGCTCAGGACGCTCTTCCCGTCCAACTCCTTCCCCGTCATTTACTCATCTAAGTGCTAGGGCCTTGTGGAAGGGCATCCCCAGGGCATTTGCATTTCATCAATATGTTTAAATGTCGCAAATCTTGACTTTCACAGCTGGAAGCCAAGCTCAACAATTTACAACCAGGCTGGTGGTTCCAACCATAACTGTGCTTGAAGCAGAAGGCTTTTCTTAGACATATAATTTAGTCTTGAGAAGAGAGGCACTCTGCTCAACAAGGCCCATGGCATGAAATCCGAGAGATGCTGTGGAGGTGGTCCATGGCATCAAAGAAAGGACGAGATGGAAAAATGGACAGCCATCATCTGCCTCCAGACTGGCAGATCATGTAGGGATCACTCTAGCTGATGGCCTCTAAGGAACCCGTGCACCCCCTCCCAGGTGCTGTGTGTTGCCTGCCCCTTCCTCTGGAAAACTGCCCTCAGCCAAATGGGAGCCACCTGGTCTGGGAGTTGAAGAGGCTTGAGAAGGTCCAAAAGCTATAAATGTGGCCCCTTCTTTCTACTCATTGTGGCAGAAACTGTGGACTGTGTCAATTAAAACCCATTGCCACCTCCTTCAAGCTACCCCTCCTGGAACAAAGAGGCTGGAAGCTAAAAACTACATTTCCCATTTACAGATGAGGAAACTAGGCACAGAGAGGTTAAGTGACTTTCTCAAGGTCACACAGCTAATAAGTGGCAAAGCCAGAATTTGAAGTCTGGCTCAAGAGTCTGTGTTCTCGACATTCCACAGTGCTCCCTCTCACAGAGGAGCACGACTTTTAACATAAACTGCCTGTATTAGTTATCTGATGACGTGTAACAAATTACCCCCAAAATGAGTGGCTTAAAACAACAAACCTTTATGACCTCCCAGTTTCTGTGAGTCAAGAATCTAGGTGCAGCTTAGCTGGGAGCCTCTGGCTCAAGGCCTCTCGTGACACAGCATCAGGGCATTGGCAAGGGCTGGAGGGAGCTCAAGTCTTGGCGGGGGAGGACCTACTTGGAAGCTCACATACAGGGTGCTGGCAGGCTGGCCTCGGGTCCTCCAGGGCTGCCCGAGGAGGCCCCAGGTCCTCTCTGGCTGCCAGCAGGGGTCTTCCCTATGGTCCTCGCCACGTGGGCCTCTCCAATGGGCCGTTCACAACACGGCAGCTGGTTTCTCTCAGAGGGAGAGAGGAAGAGCGAGTCCAAGACGCAGTCAGCGTCTTTTTGTATCTTCATCTCAGCAGTGACATCCCATCCCTTTTTTTTCCCCCAAGTAATTTTACTGGGAATATAATGGTTTATAACATTGTGTAATGTCGGGTGTATGTTATTGTTTATCAATTCCTGAATACACTTCATCGTGCTCACCCCCAGTAGTTCAGTCTTTATCCATCACCAGACATATGTGCCCCTTTGTCCCTTTCGCCCAACCCCCCCCTCCCTACCCTCTGGTAACCACTCATCTGTTCTCTTTTTCCATGTGTTTGTAATCTTCCACATATGAGTAATATCATGCAGTATTTGTCTTTCTCTGTCTGGCTTATTTTGCTTAAATCATACCCTCAGGGTCCATCCATGTTGTTGAAAATGGGGTGATTTTGTCTTTTTTGTAGCTGAGTAATATTCCATTGTATATATATACCACGTCTCCTTTATCCATTCACCTATAGGGCACTTGGGTTGCTTCCACTTCTTGGCTATAGTGAATAATTCTGTGATGAACATAGGAGTGCATAGATCTCTTTGGATCATTGATTTCAAATTCTTTGGATAAATACCCAGTAGTGGAATAGCTGGATCATATGGTATTTCTATTTTTAATTTTTTAAGAAATCTCCACAGTGTTTTCCATAGGCGCTGCACCAGTTTGCATTCCCACCAGCAGTGTATGAGGGTTCCCTTTTCTCCACATCCGCTCCAACATTTGTTATTTTTTGTCTTGATGATTATACCTATTCTTAACAGGTGTAAGGTGATATTTCATTGTAGTTGTGATTTGCATTTCCTTAATAATTAGTGATGCTGAGCATCGTTTCATGTGTCTGTTGGCCATCTGTATATCTTCCTTAGAAAAATGTCTGTTCGTATCCTCTGCCCATTTTTTGATGGGGTTGTTTGGGTTTTTTTGTTGAGTTGTATGAGTTCTTTATGCATTTTGGAGATCAACCCCTTGACTGATAACTGATCTGCAAATATTTTCTCCCAGTTGAAGGAAATACAGGTAGTACACTCTTTGACACATTTTTTCGAATACCATGTCTACTCGGGTAAGGGAAACAAAAGAGAAAGTTAAGAAATGGGACACCCCATCCCTTTGGCCGTACCCTATTCACCAGCAGCAAGTCACTAGGCGCCCCCACACTCAAGGGGAGGGGATTACAGCCGGGAGTGGGCACCCGAAGGCAGGATCGTCGGGGCCATCTTGGAGGGTTCTTACCATGCTGTTCAGTATCACACAACTAACGAGTCCAGTTTAAAGCTGTTTTTACCTCCGTTAACTTGGCTCCCAACTCCAAGCCCTGTCCAGGACCCCAACACTCCTCCTGGTTTGCAGAACAAAACCTTGGCGGGTTCACCTCTCTGGGGCGCTGGCCCCCATCACCTGCCTTAAGCCACCTCTGACTTCTCGCTTTAGAGCAAAGAAAGTAAAGAGTATTAAGAGAAAGATAAGTTTTGTTGGATTTTAGTTATTTGGGTCTAATCCATTTCTATGAAGTCCACAGTAAGAAACCACCAAGTAGAAATACGAGTAAGTTTTTGTTTTAATTTACAGTTTCCAGGTTGGCAAGAAACAGTGGTGAGACAAGGAGCAGTTGGGCCAACCAGTTTGGGGGATAAAACAAGGCAACGCACAGAGTCCTCGGTGCCCTTCTCTCTGCTCTGAGTCGCCTTTCCGGCATCACCTCAGCCCAGGCTGTCGGGAGAAGCAGCAGCAGCTTTTCTTCCACAAGCCTCATCTCATTCCAGCCAAAAAGACCCTCTCTCGCTAGGAAAGCCATAATGGACTGAAAGCCTGGGAGCACAGCCCAGGGCACCTCCGATACATCAATTAAGTCTCTAGAAGCTCAGCCTGGGCATGAGCAGCCCAGACGACTGCCTCACCCCCAGGAAGCTGGTTTGCCCCAGGCACTGACCCAGGGCTTTCCCAAGCCGCAGGTGGCAGGCCCAGGGAGCAGACTCACTCTAGGATTTCGAGGGCCTTCCTTTGCCCACCAAGCAGTAAACAGATCTCCAGCCATGCAGGGCCTGGCAGGTCAAAGATAACCCATGGTCAGTTGAGGCAGACGCTCCTTCAAGACAACACTCAGACTCAAGGAAGGCTGTGCCCACACTGGCCTGGTTTCCTGATATGGGAAAACGGACACTAGGCTAGGACATTAGTAACGTAGAAAGGGGTGGGATGTTTTAGACACTGGCTCCTCCAGTGAGAGCTGCAGCATTTTATACGCCTTCGCATGTCCAGCCTGGAGCCTGAGAAAGAGCAGGTAATCAATAAATAACCAATTTTATTAATTTTGTCAAATGACACTGTCAGACAAGACTGCTTTCTCCATTAAGGGCAGTCCGCCCTACCAAGTATGCCAGCTCTGTATATTACTAATCTTACATCAGAAGCAACATTCTTTCCATATGGCACCAAATTCTTTTCATGCTTCCCAAGTAACTCTGAATTTACACCTGAGACGCCCAACTGAAATAACCCCCTTCCTCTTTTAAGAGGACCCAATCAGGCTGTCAAACTAACGTAGATGCCTCCCAATAAATCACAGGTATGCACCTGAAAAGTAGGTTTATGCAACGAATGGAAAAAAATCTCAGCCACTAAGTGTAGCAGGGACCCGTCACCTACATAATTTTTATTAATCAGGAGATCCAACCTGTAAATAAAGAACAGCTTAAGGCACGTCTGAAACACAGAACTGAGGAAATGACTTTCTAGACCAAATGACAATGACAGGCAACTTGAAGCCAGAATTACCTACCTTTTCACACCAGAATTGCTTTCGAAAATATTTCATTGATAAAATTCAACAGGCCTCCTTCTATCTGAAGCATCCATGAAATCCGGCCAAAGCAGTGGAGAAAGCCTCTTCATAAAAATTCTTTGAAGCAATATCACTAATAACAATAATTAGTAGGGGGCACAGAACATTAACTTGTTTTCTGTTCTGTTTTAACCAAATTAGATAAAAATTATTACCGCTATCGCAGCATAGCTTTTATGAATCCCCGCAGAAAAATAATTCAGTTTTGCTTTGGCAGATAACAGCCATCACCAAGGGAGTTTTTTTTTAATGAAGGCAGCCTTAAGTCACTGAAATTTACTGGTTGCATGCGCGCGCGCGCACACACACACACACACCCCTGTCACACAAGACTGACTGTTGTTTCTTGGTCTGGATTTAAAGTAACTGGGAAAACAGCAAGTTTTTACATTAAGAAAGAAATGCAAAAAATGCCTTCCGTCCTTTTCAATCTAATCTTATTACTTCCATTAGTGAATATTTAACAACAACATTAATACTAATAGCAGACTTGGTGACATCATCAAAAGCAACAACAACACAGAAGATGGATATAGCAGCTCTGCTCAGAAAAGCTTCAAGCCATGTCACACATATTATCTCATTTATCTTTAAAAATCCCCACAAACTGTAAAAGCATATATTTATCTGTGGTGAGACATGTTTTATGGGAACTGATTTGCTTACCACCCTTTGCATCTTCTGTCTAAAAGCAGGGTCTGTTTTTAGCACACCTCCCAACCAGAACCTCAACTCATAACTCATGCCACCGACTTCCGTTCCTGAGTCTTAAAACCAAAAAGTGCACCAACTCTCAGCAATTACAGAAACCGAAAACAAAAATGAAACGCAGGGAGGAAATTAAATAAATTCACAGCGCCCAATAATTGCTGTTGCCCAAACTGAAATTAGATAAATATACGCACACACTCTCCACGAAAACTCTGCTACACAATTTATTACTGAGCAGTGAAAGGAAACAGAAGCCGAAAGCGGGTCAAGAGAAGCTGTTTAATCTAATAGTCTGGAAATTATATTGGAAGGGACAGATGGCTCCACAGAAGCCGATGCTACCTAGAGGAGCAAGGAGCGATTTTCTAGGAAAGAAAAACGCTTCTCTACCCGACTGCATGTACTATTTTCAGCAAAGGAGGAGACTATATTCAGCACAGGACAAGCTCTGAGCTTGGCGCAGGGACAAGACTGGGACTAAGTGGCAGCCATCCACACGTACCCAACTTCAGACTCGGCCTTCCAAATCTGAGCTGGAGGTCAAACAGCCCTATTTTAATAGCAGCCACAAACGGAAGCCAACGCTCTACTCCAGTGGGTTAGGGACCAACATTCGTGATCCTGGCAAACAAGAAAAGTGTTTCTCAGCAGGTGGTGGGCAGTGTGATCCGAACGTGGCTTCCAACCCCCAGGCCCTGAGGGTCCCAGGCAGCAGCAAGACACAGGTCACATGGAGCCGGAGGACCAAGTTTAAGCTGTGGCCCTGCAAGTCAGGACCACCTGGGACTGAGCCTCCCCATCCACGCAACAGGTCTGAAAAGTCACCGATCGAGTTGTAAGACTTACTTGAGCTAAAGTATAGGAAGCTGCACAGCACAACACTCAGCTGCTATTCTCATCCCCACTCCCTGTGACTCACCAAGATATACAGGTAAGTTCACCCCAGAGCAGGGCTCAACTGAAGGGAGGGCTGTCACAGCTGGGGTCTTCAAACGACAGATCAGAGTCTAGCGAACCCCAAAGCTGTAACTGAGAGACCTGTGGTACAGCCGATGTTGCTTAAAAGCAAAGGATTTGAAGAAAGCAACTCTGAGTTCTGATTCTAGCCTTATTCCTGTGTGACCATGGGCATGTTGGTTACCCTCTCTGAGCCTTGTTTCCTCATCTGTAACATCGGGATCTTGTAAGAATTAACTTACACTAAGCATGGTGTGTGGTTCATTGGCTGTAATTACTGTTGTTAGTGTTACCAATAATAATAATGTCATCAAGGGCTGGCCCGGTGGCGCAGCAGTTAAGTTCGCACATTCTGCTTCAGCAACCTGGGGTTTGCCAGTTTGGATCCCGGGTGTGGACCTATGCACTGCTTGGCAAGCCATGCTGTGGCAGGCGTCTCACATATAAAGTAGAGGAAGATGGGCATGGATGTTAGCTCAGGGCCAGTCTTCCTCAGCAAAAAGAGGGGGATTGGCAGCAGTTAGCTCAGGGCGAATCTTCCTCAAAAATAAAAAAATAAAAAATAATAATAATGTCATCAACATCCAAGCCCGTTGTTCCCGTCACACCTCATCATCTGCAGGGATCCTCAGCAAGCCAAGAGAGGGCACAGGAGCAGAACCACCTCTCTGCCATTAAGATTCAGGGCTGCAGAAGGAGGACCCTCCCTCAGGGGTGAGTTTAAAGTTGGAGGGATATAAAAAGTCACCCCCCAACTCAGACCAGGGGACTTCCTGCCTTACGCTGCTCTGGGCCTCGCTTCGACCCACCCACCTCCCCTCCTTCATGGCCTCTGAGATTTTGCCTCAAATTTGGTTGGTTGGTTGGTTTTATCTGAAAAAAATACCATCAACATCACTGGCTTTGTGTTCAGTTCTGCTGAAGAGCTGCAAACACTACAGACAAATTTGTTACTTTCTGAAGCTGCAGGTATCATATGCGGAGAGAGAATAAATAACTCATACGGACGGCACACCAGCCCTTCAGGGCCCCTGAGGCTCCATCTCAAGGAAGCCCCACGGTGAAACCCACTTGAAACCAAGAATCCTCTTCTAACGCAAATAACCACGCCTCCCCCAGTTCTTTTCTTTCTTTCCACAGCTTCCTGTGTTGGGCTTCCCTGTAAAGAATGACCCACATGTGCAGGCACCTGCAGCCAGCTGTCACTCCCAGCCAGCTCCCTGATGCATCACAGACCCAAACTCAGTCCATGAACACTTGTTCTAGGTTGTCAACTCTAGGTCACTGCTGTGGGGCCTGGTGAGACTGGCAAGGGCAAGGCCAAGCAGTAGACAAGGGAGGCAGGGAACAGAGGTGGCAGAGACCTCACCGAGGCAAAGGCTTCCAGAAAAGAGTGGAGGACGAGGCCAGATCACAGCCTACAGGGCTGCTTCTCAGGTGGAGTGGTTGGAGCTAAGCGTGATGAGCCATGAAGACGTTGGGGGTGTAACTGGGCCCCCGATATGCCTGGTGTGTGCTGGCCAGAGCCATAGCCGGGCTGTGCCTCCCTGCCCTAGACAAGCGTGAAGGGCACAGACTCGCCAAGACCCCCGAGTCAAGAAGGGGCTGTCTGCAGACCCCCAACCATTGGCCACAAACCTGCTCCTGAAACTCTCCTGTACGCCCTTTCCTTCAGCTGAGCCCGGCCGCCCCCTCGCACACACTCATTCCCATCCACGCAGCCTCTCATGCCCAAAGCCAGCCTGCCCTCCCATGTCCTCCACTGTCCCCCTCCGCAGCGATCGGTCACCCCCGAGGGCTGGGCTGTCAGGGAAGAGAGCCTGGAGAAGGCGAAGCTTTTCCTGGATCTTGGAGGAGGAAGAGGACCCCGAGTGGCCTTGGGCGTGGGGGAAGACGGCAGCGCTCCACACGGGCACCGTGCAGGCAAAGACAGAGGCACGGGACACGTGCTTCCATTTCAGGGACCACGAGTAGTTCCTGGGATGGCTGTTGGCATAAAAGGATAAGGAGGAATAGGAGGGAGCCAGGGTGAGAGGTGTTGGCTTTTCCGAGGGACAACCATTTAAGGTTTCAGGGAGCCCTGAGGAGGTGGGGTGTCCATTCAGTATGATTGGGTTTCAGTTACAACTGAGATGTGCAGGACTCGGGTAAGGAGGACGTTTTCGGATGTCGGGGGTAATTTACTGCCCATGGTCTAGCCCAGTGGTTTTCAATGTGGTCCTCATAGTAGCAACAGCAAGCAGCAGCATTACCCGAGAACTTGCTAGCAATGCAAAATCTTGGGCGCCATCCAGACCTAAGAATGACAAATGCCAGGGGCAGTGGCTCAGCCGTCTCAGCCCACCAGGTGATTCTAATCTTGCTAAAGTTTCAGGACAACTGTTTGTACCCGGGCTTCCCAACCCACACCGTGTCACACACTTGCTCAGCACGCTGCAGGGAAAAACCAGTCTGTGCGGAACTGGAGGTGACCTGCAGGAGATTCAAACAGCCCCAAGGCCTGAAGGGAAACAAAATCTCAACACAGGTGACCTACCTGGGGGTAACCAGTTGGGGTCCCCAGGCTTACAGCAACCACCCAGCATTGAACAAACGCCCACTCATTCGTTCTTGACCACAGCTGCACACTGGCATCATCTGCAGTTTCAAAAAATACTGATGTTTGGGTCCCTTCCCCAGAGTGACTTAATTGGCCTGGGGTGCAGCCTGGGCATGGGAATTTTATAAGCAGAGTTTGAGAATCATTGTGTCAACTGACACTGTTTTTGTTTTAGAAGTATGGCCTGTCCTTGCAAATATATTACAAGCTACTTCAAGGAAATAAATGATGAGTTGGTCATACTCAGAAACAAAGGAATGAGCTCTTGACATGTGCAGCAGCGTGGATGGATCGCAAAGGCGTCACGCTGAGTAAGAAGTCAGACAGCAGAGAACACTTACTTAGGTATGTAAGTATTTAGTGAATTTTATACTTAGCACACCAGTATCGTTTTTTTCTGCCAGCTCCACTTAGATAAGAGAAATTTGCACTCCACCTGGTCTTTGCAGGTTCTCGAAGTGTGGTCCCCAGACCAGCAGTATCAGCATCTCCTGGAAAATTGTTACAAATACAGATTCTCAGGCCATTCCCAGACCTAGTGAATCAGAAACTGTGAGGCTGAGGCCTGGGATTCTGGATTTTCAAGAGCCCTCGGGTGATTCTGATTCACCCTCAAGTTGCAGAACCACTACGTTAAAGAAATGATTAGTTCTGAAGGCTCGTAGTCTTCCTCTGGAGGTCAACTATTTTGGACAATATCCTAGAACTTGCTTATCAGCTCCCTCCATGACCCATGAAATCAGACAGGCTAACAGTGCCGAGATTTATAACCAGCTATTAGGCGCCCAAGCTCTTAGCCCCCAAACACTAATCTGTTCATTTTTAGACTTTAATGTAAACTGTGATCCATCTTTTAAGATGAGTCGTTTTCCTGGTTGTGGAAAGAGATTAAAAGGACAACTTAAACAGACAGGATTATCAGCTGTTTCTGCAGTTGTGTTTAGGGCTAAGGTTATCCAGATTGGGAAGTTAAATAAAAACTGGACCCTAAATGATTCATTGCACAATATGCATGTTTTGAATAAGGAATGTCATGCTGTGTCATTATCATGACCACTCAAAATTTATATACAGAGCTTAAGGCTAAAATGCTGGCAGCCAAAATCCAAGAATGAGCGTGGTCAGCACAATGTCGAAGAAAAAATCCCAAAGGTCAGCTCTTAAAGACCTCGTAGACAGGAAAACCACAAAGATGGGAATTGTAAAAATGTGGCAATGCAAACTGGTCCTAAAACTGTAATGTGTGTCATGGGAATGTTTGATAAGTAGGAATTTAAGAGGAGAAACAGAAGACGAGTTTGAAGAGGACGTGCAATGGAGCATGAGTTACTTTTCAACTTTTCATTTAGTTTAAACCCTCCACAGCTTGCAGCAGATTCAGGAACCAAGACATCCCAACATGCAGGCTCCCTGTTCAGTAAGATGACGGTCGAGATGGGCCACAAACATCCAGCCCCTTGCTGGCCTAGAGCAAGTGGCTTTTACAACCTCTCCAAACTCAAGATCTCAATTTCTTCTTCTATACCATGGAGGGAACTCCATCGATCTCATACGATTGTTGGTAGTTTGTTTAAAATTGATTAATACCCTAGGTGCCGAATAAATAGTAGCTGTAAATTATCACCTGTAAAAAGGGAAGCGACTAACTCTCACACACCATTGTTGGAATTGTAAAATGATGCAACCTCTCTGGAAGACAGTCGGGCAGTTTCCTATAAAGGTGAACATGCACTCACCATACAGCCCAGCAATTCCACTCCTGCCTATTTACCCAACAGAAATGAGAACGGCTGTCAACACAAGACTTGTTCACAAAAGTTCACTGCAGCTTTTCTCATAATAGCCCCAAACTGGAAACAGCCCACATGCTCAACAGGAGAAGGATTAGAGAAATTGTGGCACATTCAAACAACGCAATATTACTCAGAAACAAAGGAATGAGCTCTTGACGTGTGCAGCAGCGTGGATGGATCACAAAGGCGTCACGCTGAGTAAGAAGTCAGACAGCAGAGAACACACACTGTATGATTCCATCTCGACGTTATTCTAAAAGAGGCAAAGTGAAGCTACGGTGATGGAAGGCAGATCAGGAGTTGTCTGGGGAGGGGGGAGGGAAGCTGGAGGGGATTTTCCAGGGGATGGAAAAGTCCCACATCTTGAGCGTGGTCGTAGTGACACAGGTGTCTACGTTTTCCAAAACTCATCAACCCAGACGCTGACTATGGGTGCATTTTACTGTACATCAGTTATACGTCAATAAAGTTACTTAAACAAATACACTGAGACGCCATTCAGAAGGCCGGACAGGTTGGCACTGAGCTCTCTTTCACGTGCAGTAGAAAAATTCTGTGTGAACAGAGTTAAAACCTGGACTCTGGTCCCACTTACTACTTAACTACCTGTCGAGTGACTTCCTTATCTGAAAAAGAAAGAAAAAGATAATACCTTCCCTCCAGCTCTCAGGCCCACTTGGACGATTGAGTGAGAGCATCATGTGAAAACGCTTTAAAGCAGAACCAGAGCACCCAGCTGTGTGGCCCTCATGCCATCCATCCAGGTGCCCAGCAACCCATCTCCTCCTCTACTCCCCACTCTCCCTCTCTCCCTCACCTGCCAGTCAGTCCCAGGGACCACCTCCTAGTCTCTTGACCCCACCCACTACTCTTGTCCCCACTGCCACTCTCAGTTGAAGCCACCTTCACCCCTTGCCTGATGACTGTAATGGCTTCCAGATGGTTTCCTCTCCCCCAGTTTTATCCCTTCCATCCTCCTTCATTCTAAATCCAGACTGGTCTTTCCAGAATGTGAATTAGATCATGTCACCCACTCTCTCCCCATCTTAAAAACATTCAGTGCTCTTAAGACGGCCTAGACTCCTTAGTCCAAGACCTAATACCTTTAGTCATCTGGCCCCCACTTACTTCTCCCAAAGGCTACATCCCAACCAAAGGGAACTGCCGATAGCTTCCCATATATGCAATGTTGCCTCCTGGTTCTGGTCCATCCCATAGGTTGTCCCCTTTGCCTGAAAGGATCATCTCCTTCTACTCTCTTCTTCTTCCCATTCTTCTCCAGGCTAACTCCAAACCTACCTGGAGACCTCAAGCCTTGCCTGACACACACACCCTCCATCAAGACTGCGGGCACCACATACCCTCTATCCTGCCACTCTGGCATCGAGTCCTACAATCACCTGGGTCTTCATCTGTAGGAGACTTTGAACCAATCGAGACTAGTGGACCAGTGCTATGGACTGAATTGAGCCCCTTTAAAATTCAAATGTTGAAGCTCTAACCCCCAATGTGACTGTATTCGAAGTAAGGAGGTAATTAGGTTAAATGAGGTCATAGGGTGGCACCCTAATCCAAGAGGGTTAATGTCCTTATAAGAAGAGACATGAGAGAGAGAGAGCGAGCTCTCTGTCTCCCTCTCCACCATGTGAGGACACAGCAAGAAGGCGGCCACCTGCCAGCCGGGAAGAGAGCCCTCACCAGAACCCAACCACGCTGGCCCCCTGATGTCTGGGTAAGCCACCCAGTCTGGAATATTCTGTATGGCAGCCTGAGCTGACAAGATAAGCAGGAACACCTGCCATCAGGGTCACCCATATGTCCCCAGAACATAACTTCTGACCCAAGGTTGACATTCAGTAAATATTTGTGAAATCAGTGACTTGCCATCAATGGTCCCTAGTGAACCCAAGGGCCAACTTTTATGATAAAAATAGTACATTAATCTGAATTGCAGATGCAGATTCTGACCTGAAACCGTTAGCCTCCCTTGAAAACAGACTAGAGCAGCACTGCCCAACAGAACTTTCTGTGATGACGGAAGGGCATTCAATCTGTGCTGCCCAATGTGCTGGCCACTAGCCATGTGGCTGTTAAGCACTTGGAGCGTGGCTAGTGTGACGAAGGAAATGAATTCTTAATTTTATTTAATTTTAATTAGTTATTCCATGTAAATAGCCATGTGGCTGCTGGCTCCTGTAGTGGACAGCGCACAACTAGACAGCTCAAGCAGGGATCAGGCCCTGGGCACTGGCCTCCTTATACAGATCTCTCACTGTGCCAACTGCCCCCAGCGCCAAACACGTATAAAACACAGTCAATTCTCACGGAGCTGACACAGGTAGCTTTCAAGTGGTGTTAGAGTGGCCTGGCACGGAGAAGCTGGCAAAACGCATGCACAAAAGGGATAATGAGGCACCGTTTTGCAGAAATTGTGATGCTTTATGGGCCTCCGTCTGTGATGAAACCCAACAGAGGGTAGCTTCCTCCCCTGGTGACCAGAGTTAATTGAAAATTTAAGACCAATCAGATCACCCAGAATCGAGATTTCTGGCAGCTTATGTGCTTCACCGTGAGACTCCTGCTGGTCCTCGCCTCTGCCAACCTACAAAAGCAGGGCTGTGTGTTCCAATATCCTCCACAAGGGCACCAAGCTTTAAGCAAGGGACAAACGAAACAGTGTTAACCCTGCTCTTGAATTTTTACAAAGTGCACATGGTCCCCTTCCTGCCTAAGCCACCAGGTGGAAGGGGCCGACCCCCTCTCCTCACTTTGCAATTTCCTAAAGAGTCAGATGAGCATCCCCTCTACGAGAAATAATCATACTGAGTGTTACTCAAAAATCTTCTATGGCCAAAACCTTATGGAAGAGGAATATTCTTATGCCCCTCTATAGGATAACACAAGTTTTCTAATAAGAATGTTCTAATCCGTGTTAATGCCTATTTGTCTAGTATCTTGGAGTTTACAAGGCACAAAGGCATGATGCCCAAGAGACCTGTGTTTGAATTTTGCCCTTGTCACTTCCTAGCACTGCATCTTTAGAAAAGTTACTTAACCTCTCTGAGGTTTCCTCTTCTGCAAGAAGGAACGAGTGTACCGGAGTACCTCACTGGGTTACTGGGAGGATAAAATGACATAAGAAGCCACACAAAGATGAAGGTTCATAGCAAACTAATTTGTAATAGCCAAAACCTGGAAATGGCCCAGATGTCCATCAACAGGTGAATGGAAAACCAGACTGTAGTACATCAGAACAATAGAATACTACCCAGCAATAAAATGGGAATAAACCACTGGCACACCAAATAACATAAAGGACCCTCAAAATAAGCAAGCGGAGTGGAAAACGTCAGACCAAAAAGAATACATACCTTATGATTCCATTTACAGAAAATTCTAGAAATTAAAATCAAGGACAGAAAGCAGGTCACTGATTGTCCAGGGATGGAAGGTTGGAAATAAGGGGGGATTACAAAGGAAGATGAGGAAAGTTGGGGATGGAAATGTTCTGCACCTTGATGAGGTGATGGTTTCACGGGTTTGAGCACTTTAAAATACATGCAGTGCAGTGTACTTAAACTATACTTCGGCAAAGCTGAAAAAATCGGGGAAAAAATGAGATCAGGAACATAACGCCCCATCACAGGACTTGGTACATGGCAGGCTCTCCACCAACGTTAGCTCCGTTCTGGGGCAATAACGAACCATCTCATTAGAGCTTCTGAAAAGAGGTGGACAGGCCGCAGGGCAACAAGCCCGCCCGTGTAACACTGACTTTGAAGGTTTACTGGAACCTGACTCTTCAGGACACGCTGTTCTCGGCTAGAAAGTGTGAACAAGAAAGACGAGCAGAAAGATGAGCAAGGCTTGGTCTTTGCCCTCAAGGAAATACAAATAAGTGTAATGTATGATGTCATAAAAGTGTCATAATGATGCTACTGACAAACTATAGGCACGCAGAAAAGAGTGATTCGGACGGGACGGATGTCAAGAGGGGTCAATGTCAGGTGGGTGGGATTCTGGCAAGCAGTGAGGGGCTGACAGGCCCTGTGCAGAGGGAAGAGGGAAGCTGGGAAGGGAGGGTCCTGGGGGGAGCAGGCAAAGCCAAGGGCCACGCACGCCGTCCTCCAGCGGGGAGGGAGGAGGGTCGGCTGAGGCCAGGCCACACCGAGCAAGGCCCCGCGCCAGCTGGAACACCCACTGCTTCATCCAGGGGAACCAGCCAAGGGGTCGGTATGACCAGATCTGTGTTTTACATAAACAAGTCCTATCTAGAGGGCAATGTGGCAATTCATCAAGAGCCCTGACATTTGTATCTTTCAACTCAGTCATTCCTGAGGAAATCGTCAGAAATGTGCACAAAGATTTATGTACAGCATTGCTTATCACAACATTATTTATAATAGCCCAAAGCCCAAAATAACTGAAATGTCCAATAAAACGGGACTGCTAAATAAATTATGGTACGCTGAGTGATTAAGTGATATATGGCCACTAAATCACATTTTCAGAACATATGGAATGACAGGGTGCATGCCTCACTATAGAATATTAAGTTGCAAAAAAGCAGGGTACAAAAATATGCATTGAGGATTCATTGGGTAAACAGTGACTGCCTATGAACAGTTCAGGCACTGCTCTAAGCTCCGAGGGTACAGCAGAGGGTAAGACTGGCACACGCCTGCACTCACCGGAAGGGCTTCTAGCTTCTCAAGAAGGCAGGCAGACAACAAGCAAGGAAACAAGCAACAATAAGCAACATAAGTAGCACGTTAGATGGTAGGAAGTGCTATGGAGAAAACCAAGGAGGGAAGGGGAGGGGTGTCGGGAGGTCGGTAGAAATTTTAAACAGTTGGTCAGGGAAGGTTTCAGAGAGAAGGGGGTTTGAGCCAACAGTCTATCTGGGAGGACTTCCAGGCAGCGGGAACAGGTAGTGCAAAGGCCCTGAGGAGGCCTGAGGAGTCTGAGAAACAGCAATGCCAAAGTGGCAGAACACGCAGGACAAATGGCAAGAGAATGAGGGCAGGGGGAAGCTGGTGCCGCCTGGGGTCGGGGGGAGCCACGGCGGGGCTTTCAGTAGAGGAGCGAGGTGATGTGTAGAGGGACAAGGGAGGAAGAAGGGAGACGAGCTGGGATTTTTCCAGTGTTTTCCTAACATTTTATAATGGGCATATGTTCATTTTATAGTCAGAAAACAAAAGGTAATTCAATCAAGGAAGGCACAATGCAGAAAACAAAGCGGGTTCTACAACCGAAGCACAAGGCAGTGGAGCAGCTAATAAGGAGGTTAGGGAAATAATTCAGATGAGTGATGCAGCGGTGGGAAAACGCAGGAGGGTTTTGTGAGCAAAAATTACTCTCCTTAATAACAGAGGAAATAAAACCACAGTGCAAAAAATGAAAAACAGAGAAAAAGAATTCCCCCACAATCTCAGCACCCTGACAATCAATATAGAACATCTCTGGATATTTCCTTCCCATCCCGTTTCCTACACATGCTTTGGTTTTTTCCTTGATCATTCTACAACGGCTAGAACACCATAGTCTCTCACATATTCACTCAACAAGCAATGGAGGACCAAATGCTCCAAATAATTTTCTGTTCAGATTTGTTCACGTTACATTAGCCATATGATAAGCATTTTCAGAAGTAGTTTTAACAGGCTTGGGTGATGGAACGGAAACCACAGGTGACGAGAAGCCATGGTCACGGATGACGCAGGGTCAAGTCTGGCTATTTAAGAGTATGGTGGTGACACGATTCAACAAGGGGGCCAGCAGGAAGCAATCGGATGAGAAAGACACTGGGTTCCGTCTTGGGCACTGGGAGGAGACCCCAGCTGCCCATGTCTCTCAGGGCTCAAGCAGCAGCTGGAGCCTCCGCAGGGAGGTGGTCACAGCAGGAAGAGTTGAGTAGGAGTGGCAGTAATACCAGCAGCCCTACTACGTGCCAGCCACTGTGCTAAGAACTTCACGCATCTCCCCTCTTCTAATCTTCACAGCTGCCCTAAGAGGTGGACATTCGTGTGTGCGTTTGATGGATGAGGCTGCTGCGGGCCCGGCGACCCCACAGCAGAGCCCGCACTCAAACCCACGCATAGGAGGGCTTTTCCCACTAATTCTCTTTTCTGTTAACAGAAGCTTAAAATATACCAGAAGTCCAGAGAGAACACGTCTTAAGATGTCTTAGTTATGGAGCATCTGGTTATTGCTCGAAACTTCCAAGGAAACTTCTGCAAAAGGAAGAAAGTTTTCTTCTTCTGAAAACGTATTTCACATGTTTTCCAACTTACAATTACAGCCTGTTGAGGGTTTTTTCCACACATTGAGTCTTCTCTCCCAATAGGTGAGAAGCTCAAGGAAACCAGAACAAGCCACATAATTTCCCCACAGCAAGGACCCAACACGCTTGCACACAGTCAGTGCTCAGCAAATGCTCTGGGATGAAAACACTGACCGTCAGTCACCCCAAAGCCATTGGGACACTGGTAGTGGGAGGTGACCCGAACCCCCACAGGTGAGAAAAAGTCAAGCCCAGATGGACAAGCACTCTTGAAAGATGGCGGACAAGGGGCAGGTGAATTTGGGTGGACAGGCAGATCAATATGAGGAGACACACCAAACTTTCCTTTCCCATGTGGCTTGCTATGAAACAGAATCTGCAAACCGATTGGCCCATGGGCCAAATTCAGCCTACCCATGTGTACTATTAGGCTCGCAAATGGTTTTAATTTGTTATTATTTTAATTGGTTGCTATCTTTTAAAATGTGAAAGGTTCCACATAGAAATCTGGATTTCTGGAGCCGACCCCATGGCTGAGTGGTTAAAACTCCACGTGCTCCACTTTGGTGGCCTGGGTTCGTGGGTTCGGATGCTGGGCGTGGACCTACTCCACTCATCAGCCATGCTGTGGAGGCATCCCACATACAAAGTAGAGGAAGACCGGCAAGGTGTTAGCTCAGGGCTAATCTTCCTCACCAAAAAAATTCTAGATTTCTCTAAGCAGCCCCCATACTTTTCAGTTGCCCCCACCCCATGCTCCTCCCCAGAATGTCCTTGTCAGGCCCCACCAGCATGGATGGGGCAGCCTCAACTAAAGACGGTGCCCAGGGTAGGGCTGTGGGGCCAGGATGGGTCTGAGCTCCCCACTCGTCAGGACGCCAGGCTGCCTGTACTCACCAGTGCTCAGGGTGGTGAACTCCAGGAAGCGGTACTCATAGGCCACATCGATCTTGGTCTCCACCTGAGGCCTCTTCAAAGTCGAATAGATATTTCCGGGCCGTTTGTCATCTCGTTTCTCTAACTTGTTCAATCCACAACCCATCTCAGCAGCTGTTGGAAAAGGGAAAGAAAGGAGCAGGGTGTGATTTTTTTTCTTCTGAGACTTTGTTTTTAAACAACACAGGATAAGAGACCCCATACTTCCCTTGAAGAATTCATAAAGGGCCTCAGGCGTCATGAAATCTAGAGTATACGTGAATATATGACCCGAACACCAGAGGAACTCTGCTCGGTAGCAGGCCGGCTTCTGTTGCTGGTAAGATACCATCATCAGCCATCCTGTGATTTTGAAATGACACCAAAACCAGACCTGCCCTATATGTTTCTTTCCCTCCCTAGTCAGAGGAAAATAATACCTCAGAGCACCTCAGTTCCGCTATAATCTGTAAACATGATTAAAAAATGGGATCTAACAAGCAATCCAGTGCATTAGGATGTCAGCCCATCTGAAAAAAAACAGGAGGTGTGTCACCTTCGTGGTGGTTGCTAAGAGAGAATAATAAGTTATTGTTACAATTTCCAAACTCCAAAGTCCTTTCTACCCTCAACAGTAATTATTTAGACAGGAATTTATATTCATAAAACATCTCTGAAAGTAGATGGTGGTATTTTTGTGGGCCTCGTCTGAACGTCCCCCTTTTATGCTTTTTTAGACCAAACCACAGGAATAATAGCCTGCTTCCCCGCTCTCAGAGAGTCATTTTAGACCAAATGAAAACGGCTGAACACTACTAGCAGAGCCGGAGAAATTGGAAGCAGAAATCTATGTTCATTAGAGCGAAGATCTATGGCTACTTTGAAAAGAAAATGGAGAAATGTTTAAAAAATGTGCATATTCGGGCTGAGCTTCTGGTCTTCCCAGGGAATTAAAAACAATGAATGTTCTCTGTTTATTTAGGCAGAATGATATTCACGAAATGACTTTCTACCCCTCCCCAGACTCCAGTGGAAGATATTTTCCTTTGGTGCACTGAGCGTGACCAATACCCGCCCCCTCTCCCGGGGTACCAGTGCCGCCATCAGAACATATTTCACAAAAGTATTAACTGGCCAAGAATACCACAAACAGAAACGTGGAGACCGCTTCCTTTTCGAGATAAGAATTTCCTTTGGCTCAATTCATTCACAAGGTACCCGGCTTCCTACGGCAATTTGGCAAGCTCCAGAAAAACAAAATGAACCTCAAAAAAGCAATGAGGGTGTGGGCGGGGTGGGGGGGGAGCGGAGGAGGGTGATGTGGCAACAACCACGTTATACTTTTCCGTAATTAAAAAAAGTCTGGAAGGATGGATGAGAACAGGAAGGCTTACTTATGCCTTAATAAGGGAACATTAGTGTCCAAAGGGCCGGAGCAGACATGATTTATGTGCAATCTGCATGAACTGATTACTTGTACAATCGTCTGTGGCTCTGCAGATATAAGAGCTGATTTGTACAGGGGCCGTCCATGTAACTGCTGAAAAGCAGGCCAGCTGGCCTCCGCTGGGGCAAAGCAGAAGAGAAGTAGACAGGGGAGGCTCCCAAATACTGGGGAACAGGTAATCGTGGCGAGATGAGTATTATTACCGCTAGAACAGAACTGGACATCACCCAGAGGCTCACCACCTCACTCCCTCAGGGGACCTCCAGGAAAAAAAACCTCTTCCTCAAAAATCCTCCCAACCCTGCTATCCTACTAGGTAAGTTGCAGCATTAGAGATTCATTCCTTTGAAATCAGCATTGCCCTACTTCAGCATCTTCTTTGAAACCACAAATATCTCCATGGGTAGGGTAACAAACCAAGCTCCTGGTAGCCACTAACACTTTAGTATGATTTAACTTCTTTTATAAAGGACAGGTTCCCGGACAGCAGAAAAAAACGAGAAGAGGATTACCAGGATGAATAAGAAAGACTCAGAAAAGGTTTTGGGGTGTAAAGGTGGGGGGGGGGGTGCCAAGAAGCATTAGAAAAACTCAATTCACAACTTTGAGTTACAAGTTTCAATCAGACTGTCCCAAACTTGAGGTCTCCATCCAAGTTCACCCCAAATGGCACCTTGTTTGTTTCACAGGACATGATGAGGCTCCAGGCAAATCATCTATGTGATCAGACACAGAAAAGATAAACAGTACCAGCCAGCAGCAAAACTGTAATATCAGTGAATCCTTGAGGTCTCAATCCTTAGAGATTCATTTCTTTGACATGTATGCCACCCTGGTTAAGCAACTGCTTAAAACACAGTTGTCTCTGGGAAGGGAGACACACGAAGCAGTTGCTGGCCACCCAAACCTTATGTGAATTTGTTCCTCTTACTGTTTTGTGTTGAGGGCCCTACCTTGCAGGCTACTGGCACATGTGCATTCCTTTTAGTTCCTTCTTGCATCCTTCTACCAATCCCCACCCTGTCAAAATAGGAAAGACTTTATATCACTCCCAAAATATCTAAGACAGTCCCTACTATGCTCAAACAAGTCAGAAAAATCTAGCTTACAAAAAGGAGGAACAATAAGATATAATAGTGCCTTACATTATTGCAGAGTTTTGTCAACTTCGCTGTTCACTATGCGAGGTTCCCAGACCAGGCTCCCATCAGAACCCAGCAGGAGGCTGGGGCAAGGGGTGGGCACGGCCTGTGAGAGCGGGGAGCGCGGGAGGCAGGGGAAGAGTGGAGGGAGACCCTCTGCTGGATGCAGGCAGATGAGCCAGGCGTGGCTGCACACCCCTCTCGCTGACATTCAGGGAGCATCTCAGTGGAAGCACATCCCCTTCAGGGGCCCAGGTCTTTTGTAGGGCAGAAAGTAAATGGTAAGTGTGACAGTTTTTAAATGTGGCCCCAAAATCCTTTGACACTCCTGCCATCGAGAGGTGGGGCCTATGCCACCTCCTCTGAACCTGAGTTCTGTGACAACTGGACCAATAGAATATGCAGGACAATGCAGTGCCAGTTTTTGGACCCGGGCCCTAAGAAACGGGGAGCATCCACTGCCTGACTCTTGAGACGCCTGCCCTTGGAACCCAGCCACCATGCCATGAAGCAGCCCAAAAGAGGGGCCCATGTGGAGAGGAACTGACAGCCGGCACCAACTTGCCAGCTCTCCTGCCAGTGAGCCATCGTGGAAGTTGAGCCTCTGTCTCAGGCAAGCCACTGACACCATGCGGGGCAGAGACAGGCTGCTCCCACCGAGGCTGCCCAAACCGCAGATTCCGGGAGCAAGATACACCACTGCCACTGTTTTGAGCCTCTAAGTTTTGGGGTGGTTTGTCACACAACAGGTAACTTACACACCGAGTTTGCTCAAAATGACCATGGCCTGCTGTCTCCTCCGTCGGGCACCAGTGGCGGTTGGCCTGCATTTAGGGGCCCTGTTTTAGCCATTCACCCTCGGAAGGACATCTGAGTTGCTTCCAGTTTGGGTTGGTTTGAATGAAGTGGCTATAAACACTCACACAGAGGTTTTACGAGGACACAAGTCTTCATTTCTCCAGGTAATAACTAGGAGTGGGGTTGCTGGGCTGAACGGCAAGTGCAGGGTCCTGCTACCGAACAACGCTTCCCCTTACACACTCAGGGTGGCCAGATGCTGACCCCACGAGAGACACGTGGAAGGTGAGACCCTCCGAGAGACCAATGGGCTAGCCCCCTCACCTCCTGCTCATCCTGGGGCATCGGCTCACTGGATGAAGCATGAGCCGCGGTGCTATTCGTGGCTATTTCTCCTTTCGTTGTCTATCTTGGAAAGGACACCTGCCAAAACTCACCCGTATGCGATGATATTTTCCCAGGACTTTTCTGTGCTCCATCCGAGCCCTACAGCCCTGCCCCTCCAAATCCCTATGGCCCCTCCACACTGACGCCTAATGGAAATCAGGTCCCCATTCCTATGGTGAGAAAGCGGGAAAAGAGCCAACATACACTTACAGGTCTCTAGCAGAAATTGGGTAAAAGGAATGAGGAACTGGATGCTGACTAAGCAGGAAAATAAGGTAATCACTGGGAGGTTCTGAGACCCAACTGCAAGGAGAGGATGTTAGACGTTGCAGATGACCAGAAAGCAAAGATCCTTCAAATGGTGACATTCTGGAAAATCAATTCTTTCTGAATCAAACCTAGAATGGGGTGTGTCATTGATGTATGGTGGACCAGCTTCATGCAGGAACCATCAGCTCCATGACTGTTCCTTCATGGAACCTTCCATGAGGAAGGGCACCCACATTCCAAATTCATGCATTCATTCATTCAACACACATTTAGTAAGATCTGTTTTGAGTCAGGCCCTCAATTAGGAAATAAAAAATGGGAAGACCACACCCTACCCTCAGATCGCAGGTGAAAGGAGGAGAAACACAATGGACAGACACACACAGTGCAGTGGGGCTGGCTGTTCTAGAAGTTTGGGCAGAGTACAGGGCCTTCAGGGGAAACTGCTGTGATAGGAAACAGAGAGCACCTCACCATAGACGTTATTCCAGAAAAGGCTGATCAGAGATGGGGCACGATGCCCTGCGTCATTTTAAATGTCGAAATTTTTAAATGTTTATTTTAAAAGTATTTCTAATTGGTTTCTGAAATGCTTCCGGAGATGCCCATAAAAAACACTGGAAAACCACTTCAAAAAGGATCACTTCCTTAAAAGGTTATTTTTCAGCTAGGGTTTATAAAAATCTCAGCTTAAAGGTTCATTTTTACTATCAACTAGCATGCACATATTTAAATAATGGGGGCAACACATGTAGTTATATTTTCAAATACAAATTAGCTTCATTAAGAGTGAGGCTTCATCTTCCACACTTGCTGCTAATCTCAGGCAGACTGTAAAGCTAATTTTAACAGTTGCCAACAGCTCATGACAAGCAACCAGAGATGGGGCAATTATATGCAATGATGCTGGATCAGCTGGCACACTTATTTTTTATTTCTACACTCAAATCCTATATCTGAAGCCTCGGGTATGTTTATTACATCGTTCCAGCACCCAAAGTAAGAACTGAGGATCCAAATTAAGAAGTTTTTACGTGAGAGGGACATCTCTCAACCCGGAAATGTAAATGAAAACTTGAAAATCAGTCCACTATTCAGATGATGTCAAATCTTGATATCCTGCAAACATAATCTAAGACAGAAACCCAAGGATAACTAAAATTTACCCGGTTGAAAGTGTTCCTGATTCGCTGCCACATAAAAAACAATCTCTATGAACCAGTAGTTGTCTGGTGCCACTTTTTTTAAGTGTCTATGTGTGTATCTGCATGTAAAAATCCACGTTCTTTTCTTAACTGGCAGGACACAGACCATAACGTTCACAGAACCTCCCTCTGGGTCATGAGATTGTAGATGACATTCTCTTTATAGTTTTCTATATTTTTCAAGTTTTCTGTGTGGCGCATGCATTATTTTTCTAGTTGAAAACAATAGGGAGTGTCATAGCCAGCCTGCAACGTGGTCCTCAATAATCCTCTTGGTATTCGTAAGTGGTCCCCGCCCACACTGAATAGGGCTGACCTGTGCAGCCAGTAGGATAGTGTAGAAATGACAAGTGTGGTTTCCACGGCTGGCTTATAGGAGACACTGCGATTTCTACCGCACTTTCTCTTGGATTACGCACTCTGGGGGCAACCAGCTGCCATATTATGAGGGCGCTCTATTAACCCTACGGAGAAGTCCCCAGGGCAGGGAACTTCCACCTCCACCCAACAGCCAGTCCTAACTCAACAGCCATGTGGAAGTGGATCCTTCGCTCTTTCACAGTCTTCAGCCCAGCCGACATCCTGAGCAAACCTCAGGAGAGCCCCGAGTCAGCGCCACCCAGCTAAACTGCTGCCGGATTCCTAACTCAAGAAACCCGGCGAGATAAACGTTTATTGTTGTTTTCAGCTGCCAAGGCTAGGAGTCATGTGTTGCATGGCAAAAGATAAGGAATAAAAGGGATATTTAGATAATCAAAAGAAAACACCCGCTTAGCACCCACACCCACCCCCACGTCTCAGTGGATGTCTGACCCAGACGACCTTTCTGCTCTCCTACTGGTCTCCATCACAACCAACCTTAACGAAAAACAGTTCCCCTTCAAAAGAACTTCGCTACTCAGAGTGTGGTCCTCAGACCAGCAGTACTGGCCTCCCCTGGGAGCCTGTGAGAAATGCAGAGCTCAGGCCACACCCAGGCCTGCGGAACCAGAATCCGCATTTGAACGACAAGAGATTCATTCAAGTTTGAATCACAGTCAAGTTTGAGAAACCCTGGGGATGGCCATGGCTCCCCATCTTGGTTGCACACTGGAATCATCTGGAGAACTGTCTTAAAGTCCTGATGCCTGGGCATTCTGGGGTGGGGCCCAAGCATCAGGATTCTTTAAAACCCCCTAAGTGATTCTAACTGGCAGCCAGGGTTGAGAATCAAGGTTGGAGGAGCAAACCGTCTTTCCCGGGTCCTAACCCCCTCCAATCTCCTAACACCAGGCCTCAGCAGGGCCCAGGATCTTTCTTAAGCCTCTTAACCAAGGCTGAGAACGACAGTCCAGAAGAAGGAGGCCCTGCTGACCCCCTGGTTCCACACCCACCACCTCCTGAATCTCCTTGTACCTCAGACACTCCCCTCCTAGGCTCTCTGCCGTCCTCCCCAACACGGCGGCACCTCTCAATTTCTAACCCCAGCCCTCCTCTCTCTCGGTCTCTTACAACTATTTTCATTACAAGCCACTGCAAACATATGGATAAGGAGAGAAAATGAGACATCTACATACCAACTACCTGCATTTAACTGCTTACATTTTACTTTATTTGCTTCACGTCTTTTATTTTTGAAGAAATCTGACTTTTTGGATACGGCTTCATGCCCATCCCTTTCTTCCCTATCTTCTACCCCACTCTCACTCTTTTACAATCTGAGAAAACCCCCCGAGCAATATATGGCGAGGGTTCCGAGACGCCCCCGTCCACGGCACCCTTTAGGCTAACAGCAATACACACGGTTCTATTTATGAAGTAGTCAAGTCCAAACAACTTAATAATTATGTCCTAACAACTCAGTAGCCTTCCGAAAAACCAGAACACCTACACTGAAAGAAAAGGTCTTCTTCCTTCACTCTTAAATTACCATAGTTACTTCCTAATGGGATGTGTGCCTCTGCTCAGCACAGAACAACTTCTCAAACCCTGGATTGGACACCACCACTCTCATTTCCTGTTTCATAATGATTTCTGAGCAACCACCCCAAACCCAGCTTTGCAAAGATAGGACGTCATCAAAAGGACTATAGTGCTGGCTAATGCTGACACTGTGTGCGAACCACCTCCAGCTAGTGGCAAGTGTGGTATCTAACACGTCATGTACCACTGTGTTTCCCTCAAAAACACAAAATTTCCCCTGCCCCCGCACCCATGAGTTTGCTACAGTGCCTTGGGGTGCCTTAGTACAGAGTCTGGGAGCCTCCAATATACGGTATTGCTGTGTATGCTCAAAAAGCTGCGTGATTGTATTGTCTTCCCCTTGGCTATCACATCCCTTCTCACTGGGCTCACTTTCCCTGCTCTAGGCGAAATTCTCCAATCTCCCTCCAGCTGCCTTCTCTCCAACTCCAGGCAGACAGGCCTGAGGACCTGTTTCAACAACTTCACTTGGAACTTTCCTGGCACTTCCAGATGAATATACCCTAAAGGGAATTCAACGTCTTGCCCAACAAGCCGCTTGTTCCTCCCGCATTTCTTGCTTCTGTGGGTAGCATCACTGCCCTGGTAACATGCAGCCTCTAAACAGCAGGCATGAGCCTGCTCCTGCCGTCACCCTCGCCCCTACAAGTGACCAGGTGCAAAGTGATGGGGGCTGCTTTTAAATTCCCTCCCTTCATTCTCAGTACTGACCCGCCATTTCTAGACTGTCAAAAGCCTTCTTCACATCTGGCTTCCCCTAGTCTCTCATCTATCTAATTCCTATCACTGGCTTTTGCCAGATTAACCATTCTGTACCACACAAGTGGCTCCAAGAGCATAAATCACATTCGCTGCCCAGCTTGGAGTCCTTAACCTCAACCTCACCCCAACCTCCCTCCTTCCCAGGCTCGTCTCCCCTGCATGTACCCCACAGTCAGGTCGGACTACACCAGCACTATCTTTTTCATACATCAAGCACCCTCCAGACACCATTCCTTTACTTCCACTGGACCCTCCATCCGACACTCCTTTCCCTTCCATCTTGACCCTCTGTATTAGGGTTCGCCAGAGAAGCAGAAGCAACAGAATAGGGTGTGGGTGTGCCTATAAATAGATATCTACATAGAGAGAAGGCGGGCAAATTTGTTTAAGGAATTGGCTCATGTGACTGTGGGAGCTGGTAGGTCTGAGATCTGCAGGGCAGGCCAGCAGGCCAAAGACACAGGGAAGAGCTGATGGCACAGTACTGAGTCCCAGGGCAGCTGGAGGCAGAATTCCCTCCTCCTCGGGGGACCTCAGTCTTTTCCCTTAAGTCCTTCAAGTGACTGGATGGGGCCTGCCCATATTATGGAGAGTAAGCTGCTTTACTCCAAACTTACTGATTTAAATGTTAATCGCATGTAAAAAAAATACCTCACAGCAACACCGAGACTGGTATTTGATCAAAAACTGGGTCCCAGAGCCCAGCCAAGCTGACGCAAACTTAAACATCACACCCTCCTTTACTGAGCACTTAGGATGTGCAAGGCACTATTCTCAATGTGGGGACACCAAAGGGAAACGAGAGACATCAAAGAAGAACCACCCTGCCCTGTGGACCTTACCTCCAAGAGCAGAGAAACGGACAACAGACAAATAAAAATCATAAAAGAAGTTCAAGTTTAAAAGCATGTCAAATAAAGAAAAATAAGGCAGGGAGGAGGGGTAGCAAGTACGAGGAAGTAGGCACAATTTTAAAAAACAGGGTGATCAGGGAAGGCCTCACCGAGAGGGTGACGTTCAAGCAAAATCCTGAAGAAGGCGACAGAGGGAGCCACAGGGTACAGGGACGGTGTATCAGGCAAGGTGGCGGCAGATGCCAACAGACTGGAACATTCCAGGACCTGCCTGGTGAAGTGGGGGCCTTCAGGAAGGCAGCACATGAAGTCCTAGAGCTGTGGGGAGCAGACTGCGGCTGGGCGGGCCAGGGCATCGACTCTGGCTTCCCCCCGAGGGAGATGGGGCCCCCGGGGAGGTTCTGAGCCCGGGGAGACATGATCACTCTGGCCATGGCTGACCGTGAGAGCGGGGAGACAAGGATGAGGTATGCACGGCGGTCAAATTCTAGAGAGGTTTTGAAAGTAGAAAATAGGATTTACTGGTGGTTTGGAAATATGGCATGAGAAAAAGAGGGCATCCAAGACTCCTCTAGGGTTTGTGACCTGAGCAACTGCAAGGCTGCAGCAGC
This sequence comes from Equus caballus, assembly GCF_041296265.1. NCBI lineage: Eukaryota > Metazoa > Chordata > Mammalia > Perissodactyla > Equidae > Equus > Equus caballus. The sequence continues at coordinate 76,525,320 of NC_091699.1, read as the reverse complement.
CACTTCTTGACATGGGGATGGCAGTGGGAGAAGCAGCTGGGCCAAGGAAGACAGCAGTTTGTTTTAGATGGGTTAGCTCCAGCCAAGAGGAGGTGTGGGGTGGGCAGCTGGGTGGACCAGTCCGGAGTTCAAGGGAGAGCTCTGGAGCTTTAGGAACACCTCATCTTCTACGTGACAGCAAAATTCTGGAACGCAGCAATCACATCTTCATCCCTAACAGCAGTGACCCCAACACCCTGGCCCAACAGACGCACTATAAATACCTACTCAGTCAACATCCTTCAGGAGCAGGAAAGACACATTATCTGTAAAGGATGGAAAAGGGCCTTGGAAATATTTGCCTGTCGCTCTCAAGTTCACCTTCTTAACAGCATAGCACACGGGTCGGGTGCACAGGCTCTGGAGCCAGATCACGTGGGTTCAAATCCCAGTGTCTACTTCCTAGCGGTGTGACCTTGAGTAAGCCACTTAACCTCAGTTTTCTCACAAATAAAATGGAGATAAATGCAGAATCTACTTGTAGGGCAAGGATTAAAGATGTGAATATTTAACAGGGCTTGGACGAGCTCAGCCCCATAGAAAAGGCAGTATAAATGTTAACCGTGTTAGTACTGTTACTAGCATTACCTGTGATCCACTATAAAGATTTCTTTTAACCTGCCTATAGCTATAATTACAACACACTTAAAAGGGTGCTTATAAGGTGTCCCAAGACCCTGGAAACATCCCAGAAGACCTCTCTAAATTAAAGAAATGTTTAAGTGAACAGTCTGATTTCCTGTACTTTATATTTCTGAAATTTGGTAATACATGATATGGTGATGTTCCATTAACCAGAGTCTGTGATTAACCTAATCTCTTCTCATCAGACTTCATGGATAAGGTCTATCACAACAACTTCTCCAAATGTGAGGCATTTGGGAGCTATTCCACAAAACTCGAAGGATTCCTCAGGAGGTACGTCCTCGGGGTGAAATACAAAGCAGGGAGTTTCAAAACAGACACACACACTCACACACACACACAATGGAAGCTGATAATGCCCTGCAAAGAATAAATGCTGACAATTAAGGGGGTCTGCCTATGGAACAACAAAATGGGACACTTTACTTGTAAAAGCCAAGGAAAGTTTTCAGTGAAGTGCAGTGGGCTTCCTGGTTGGAAAAGTCTGGAAACATCCAACAGAGTTTCATAAAGTAGCGTAAGAGTTGGTCAGACTCACAAGGAGCAAAACACAGCTGATGCTGACTTTCCACCTCTGGCTGGGCCGGGTTCCCAGCGGAGGGCTGGTGTCCCCTCTCTGTTGAACCCGACTCTGGAGTAGTGTACACCAGAGAAGAGCGGACAGCCGCGGCACCATCCCCCCATCATCTTGTACAACCAAGACACAGAACCGCCGACCCTCTCCAGCACTCCCTACCCCACTGGGCAGCCCAGACCTAGGAAAACCCCAAAAGGAAGCAGTCAAGTACCCCTAAGGGCATCTCCTCCACCCCAGTCTTGGCAGGTAGCCATCAGGCGTAGAATGTGACCTGATTTTCTAGCTCTTTGGTTCTGGCCCCGCTGAGAGCGATTTTTCTTCCTGAATTCAGCCCAGGTAGGGAGTAAGTCACACAATTGCATATTTAAAAGCTGAACGGAATTCTTATTTGAAGAGCAAGGAATTAACAGGGCTCAAGCAGTGGCCATTGCTTGCCTGCTGTACCGATCTTTTCAGAGAAAGCATCTTGGTAAAATACGCAATGACAACAAGGAAAGCTCCTTTGGGGACCCAGGAGAAAAGGGAAACGCAAATTTATGTCAAACACTGAACATGAATGGGAGGAAACATCACACACATACCAAAAAAAAAAAAAAACCTTTAAAAGGTAAACATAAAAGAAATACCTGGCTAAATTTATCTCTTTGTCAGTAAAAAACAGCCCAAGTCTTATCCAAGTGGGTTGTCAATTCTTAAACTGAAGGAAAAGACAGAAACGCTCACTACAGAGTAGCACCATCAACCAGAACTTTCTGTGAGAATGAAATAGCCTACATCTGTGCTGTCCAATTTAGCGGCCAATAACCACACACGGCTCTAGAGCACTTGAAAGGTGGCTAGTGAGCCTGAGCAAGTGCATGTTTAGTTTTATTTCATTTATTTACATTTAGACGTAAATAGCCACACGTGGCTAGCGGCTACTCTAGCCACAGACAGCTCAGCTACAGACACCACAGCAAACAGCAGACAATGTCTTTCCTTCCTACAATAAAATTACAATCGTAATCAGCCAATAATACCTTAAACTGTCACCAAAATTAGTGCTACTACACAGGCCCCAGCCACCCCAAACTCACAGAAAGCTTAAAAGAAAAAGAAAAAGATAAAAGACTGAAGAAAGTGATTCTATTGTGTCATTTCTTGCACCTTTGCTCCGCCTATCCAGCTTAGATCCCTACTATACTACGGCTTCACGCATTTGGAAATCTGTGCTTGTAGACAGAATCCGCATTTGCGAAATCAGAACGTCACAATCTCTCCCCTTAACGTCTGGGAGATATGAAAACATGAACTTAGGGCAAGTTACTTAACCTCGCTAAGCTTCAGTTTCCTCAAGGCTAAAGTGCAGATAATAGTACTCGCCTCTCGTGAGGATTAAACTCAGAAAACGCAGATAAAGTGCCTAACAGTGCCCGGGAAAGAGTAAGCACTCAGCAAGTGATAGCTATAATTATTATTTTGTTAGTAACAATAGTGAAATTTATAATAAAATAAGAATGGTGCTGCTACAATGAAAGTTTACAGTTGGCAAAGTTTTCGGGGGACCAAACACTGTGAACTTGTCTCCCAGGCTACGGGAAAGTGGCCTCTAGTAAAATACACCTTGGGGCCTTGACATTTTGGCACTCACTGTCACTCTCCAGAAAGGCAATCCCCCAGATGGGCACCATGAGTCACAAGAATCATTCAGCCAACATTTTCTGTGCCCCTGTACAATAAATGCACTGTACCAGGCTGTTGGATGAGAACTGTCCCCAAACACAGTGCAATGTCTCAAGTCTCTACACCACCTGTCATCTGACCCCAGCAATTCTTGGTCCCCACAGAGACACCTTGGCGAGATGTAAAAATCTCATCCTGGGGTCCCGCACAAGCAGGAAGGCTCAATTCCTGTTTCCTGGACCAGCCAAGACCAAGTTCAGCTGCTGGCCCACAGAAAGGACTAAGGTGTAAGGGGACCTGCGGGAGACTGGCCCATTTTCCCAGGCAGGACAATAAGAGGGGTGCTGACAGGCCACGTTTCTCACTGACAGGCCAAATCACTTTAACAGGAAAGCTGTTCTCTGAGCCTTCAAAAAGCCAAATCTGATCTGCCTCCCAAAGCAAAAACAACCGCTTTCAGCAGCCAGCTGCCCAGGCCGGTGAAATCCAATGGGAATCTTCACCAAGTTCACATCCACCAGAGCAATACCCCAAGAATCCCCCAGGAGTTTCTAAGCAGAAGTTTAGTGGAATTCTGTGGGGCTTGGGGGTTATTTTTCTTCATACAGAAAGCACTCAATCAATCTTCTTTCACAACCAAGGGTACATTCCCCTATGGAATTCCCTTCTCTGAAGATCTCTAAAAATGAAATATTCGTCTATCATCTGCAATAGTTTTAAGCGTAAACCCATTTACTGGCAGAGTCAGGGATTTCTCACAGCTCCTCCACCTACGAAAACAACACGTTCCAGACTGTCTCAGGTGGTCTCCATTTCTGGGTCCCTCTAGCTCCAGAACACTAGTCAAATCACGCTCTTGACTTTGGGATAGGAAAATAGGGTTATAGTATCTGGAATCTCATACTCGTATTCTTTGCTGGTGGGAGTGTAAAATGGTATAACCACTTTGGAAAAAGGTCTGGCAGTTTCTTACAAGGTTCACATACATCTCTTCTATGACCCAGCAACTCCACACTTAGGCATTTACCCCAAAGAAACGAGAACAGTTATCCCTAGGAAGACTTGTACACAAATATTCATAGCAGCTCTGTTCACAATACCCCCCAAAATAGGAGTAACTCATGTGTCCATCAACAGGGGAATATACTATATAAACAAACTGAGGTATGGACATAGCCTGGAATATAACTCCACAATAGAAAAAGACCAAATTACTGGTACATACAACATGGATGAATCTCAAAACCATGCTGAGTGAAAGAAGCTTTACACAATACTATAGAATTCCACTTATACGAAGTTAAAGAACAGGCTAAACTAACTTAAAATGAGAAACCATCACAGCAGTGGTTGCGACTGATACGGTCGGGGCAAGGACTGACTGGGAATGAGGACGAAGGAACTTTCTGGGATGATGGTAATAGTCTCCATTTTGATAGAGACCAGGGTTACACAAGGTATAAGCATCTGTCAAAGTATTATGAAAACGGTACTCTCAAGATTGGTGCATTTCACTATATGTACACAAATTTTACCTTAAGAAAATCATGAACATATACTGAACTCCAAATAATAAAACGTGTGCTGAAATGTTTAGGAGCGACCTGGACCAATGTCCATAATCTACTTTAAAACACATAAAACAGTAAGTTGTACTGATGGATGGGTAGAGGGATGAAAAGACGGATAGATGCACAATAAAGCCAGTATTACAAAATCACAGACTCTAGACATAGGTATTTGGGTGGTCACTCTTCTTACAACTTTTCTATATGTTTAAAATGCGATGGGCAGGGGAAAGAGTCACAGTTAGCCTACAAGTTAGAAATTTGGCAAGACACCCATGCCCACCAAGCCACAGGCCCACAGAGTTCCAATCCTGCTGAAAAGTGAAGACTGGAAGAACACAAGTAGCTTTACAGGAACTCACATCACTCATGCCAAAGATTTTCTGCCTGTTTCCCTGCAGACAAAGCAATTATTTGAATGGAAGCCAAAAATTCCTGCTCAAGAGGGAGAAAAAGAACTCAGTGACTTGTATGCCCAATTTGTTCTCTTTCAATTCCTGCACCAAATGTATTAGCCAACTGCACCACACTCCACTTCCATTTGCCCCAGGTCCATGCAGCCAAAAGACAAACAAAGGAAAACCAACCCAGGGACTTGTTACACAATGCAGCCAGAGGATGACGTCCAGGGCCAGAACCCCACTAAAGGCAAAAGAGGATGCAGAGCTGGGGCTGAGGTTAAAGTGATTTCACTGAGGTTAGCACACACATGCACCAAAGAGCCCCAACCAGCTTGTTGTTTAACCCCTTTGTGGGGTTTGGTGACATCTGGGGTCACTAGAACTTCATAGGGAATTCAGCTGTTCAGAGGTACAAATTAGGAGTCCCGGTGGCCAGGGACACGTGGGGTGCACAGCTCGCCCTACCACAGGCCCACAGGTCGCTCACATTACCCCGCCTTCCTTCCTGGCAGGGCCTCACTTATCCTGAGATGACACACTGTGGCAGTGGCTGAAGGAGCCTAGCCTGACTGCTCGTCCAGCATCTGAAAACAGCTGTACCAGTTACAAGAAGGGACTGTTGCTGGAAACCAGGGCAGCCACTCAAACATCGGGATTTGTGCCAGACTTTTTTAAAAAATACTTTTGGTTTGTTTCTTTTTAAGCCTCCGAACAAACTCACTGACACCACCCAGCGTCCCTGGGGATCACCCACAACCACATAAGGGCAGCCCTGAGAGAGCAACCGGGAGGCAGCAGGGAGCGCGCCTGGGTCTAGCACCTTGGCCTCCACGCGGTTCTCGCTGCCAAAGACGGCGATACCCTAGGTGAAGGGCATCAGCTCTGGCTCCGGAGCGGGGTGCGTGTGCCTGACAACGCGGCTTCCTGAAATATACGCCGCCGCCACCCCGCCCTGATCCGCACCCACCCCGGCGTCCCTTGAGCCTAGGAAAGTGGGTTAGGACGGGGGAGGAAACCCCCTTACACAAGGGGAGATGCCCGGTTTCAGTGCCGGGGACTCCCCGCGCCCCGAGTTTCTGAGCCTCTAGAGGCTGCGGCGCTTCCTCTGAACGCGCGGCACGTCTGCTCCCACCCATCCCGCACCCCTGTCCCGGCAACAAATCCACCTCCCAGGGCGCACGCAGAAGGGCTGCCCGAGCCGCCTCCACTCCACCCGACCCCAGCCCACCTCACCCCTCCCCGCCCCAGCCTCTCGCCCTCCTGAACCTGGACTCCTTGGCCAGCTCCCGCCTGGTCTTTGTCGAGGACCCCCTGCAGCAGTGTCCTAGACCCACCTGTAGCCTTGAAGCTTCCTCTCCGCTTCCGTCCTAGGGGCCCCCGAGCCTGCAGATCCCGTGACCCCCAACAGACTGCTCTAGGGTGCCTCTCCCCTCGGCGCGCCAGGGATGATTATTTTTTTGTTTTTCAAAAAAGTTGGCCCAAGACCTCTGTGTCCCATGAATCGCGGCCCGACCCCATCCAACCCGGTCTGGGGGTGCGCGGGGCCGGGAGGTGGCCCTCTGGAAACCCTGACGCCTGGGAAGCACGCCCCAGCCCCGGCAACCTGCAGGGAGGCGCCACGCGGAGCTCCCCTGCCCCCCGGGGTCCCGGTCCGCCGGGCCAAACGGAGGGTCCCGTGCCCGCCCACACCCCAAGTCCTGCCGCGCGCTCACCTACCGTTCAGGACCAGCCGAGAAGAAGACGCGGGCGCGGGCTCCCGGAGACAGCGTGTTCCGTCCCGGGAGGAAAGTTTGTGCCATACAGAGGAGGCGGCGCGGGGAAGGCGTGGGCGCCAGCGGGTGGGGACCGGGGGGGGGGGCGGCGCGGCGTGCTCGTGTGTCTGTCCCTCTCGCGACCGGTGCGTCCGTCCCTCCGCGGAGCCCGCGGCCGCCGCGCTCCCGCTCGCTGCGCCCTGAGCCCGGCGCGCTCCGGCTCCAGCCCCGACGCGCCCCCGCCGCCGCCGCGCGTCCGCCGGCTACACTTCCTCTTCCTCTGAACTCATGTGCAAAATATGCTGCGCTGCATCTTCTGGGGAGCCGCGCGGCCCCTGACAGCCGCCGCCGGAGCAGCCGGCCCGCCCCGCGCCCCCGCGCACCCGGCGCCCCCTCTGCGCCCCGCGCCACCGCCTCCACGCGGCCGGCAACCTGCGCGCCGCACACGCCGCCACCCCGCGAGCGGTCCTCGCTGCCCCTCCGCGCGGAGGTGCGAGGCTCGCAGACCCGTCCTCTGGACCCCTCCTGACCGAGCTTCTGTGCGTCAGGAGCGCGCGTGAGGGACTGAGATCCCTCCAAATTTGAGTGGGGTTGCTGAAGGTGCTGATGGCTAGGGGGTGCGAGGACCCTTAAGAGCGGACCATTCCTCCTCCCCATTCCACAGGTGGGCCCATCCCCGGGCATCTAAGTTATTTCTTGGGAGTTAGTGCTTAGAAAGAGGGACAGTGCCCCTGTCCCCTTTCCACTCTCTATTCCACCTACTTCTGGTGTCCAGAAGGTTTGAGAAGATCTCGGGAACCATCCTGGCCTGCAACGTTAGGCCACCCAAAGTGACAATCAAATCACATACATAAATAAAGCGCCAGGCCACGCCTGCGGTTAGTAAGGTGAAGACTTCAGGCAGTGAGCCCATTAGAAAACCTTTGCTTCTTGGAACTTTTTAAACAAGGCAAAATTACAGTGTAGGGGTTAAGAGCAGGAACGGGAGAACCCAACAGTCAGGGTTGGCCTCCTGGCCGCCATACTTATTCCCTGTGTGACTTGGGTAAGTGACTTAACTGCTCTGGGCCTGTTTCCTCATTTGTTAACTATAGCTTCCTCATGGGTTTTGTATGTAAAGTGTTTCGGGAGCACAGTATGACTTAGCTCTTATCATTATTAGTATTAGCAGTAATAGTATTATAAGGGGACTGGAATAAGACAGCTGAAATTTTCTAATTAATTATCCGCATTTTCCATCGGGCAGAGGGGGACTTAGGGTCGAAGCCCAGAGGGTTCAGCCCACAGGAGAGCTGGTTGGGGCCCTACAGTGTTTTAATGACGTCCTTCTGGTCCTAATAGCACCCCCCAGGGAGTAAGGAAGCACTATTTTGTTTTCAGGAATTCCTCTTGTTACCATAGCTTCTCCGCGATTTTCTTCCTTGTTTTCTTTTTCCGTAGCTATCCCAGTTCTGTGTTCCTTCCCCCTCCCCCACCACCCTTTTGTTTTTGTTTTTTTGTGCCTTTCACTTTCCACCCCACCACTTGCTGGCATCACTCACCACCAGCACCTCCAGTTTCCCCCGCTCTCTCTAGGCTTGGCGTGCCATCTGGGAGAAATTAGCAAGATTAGGTGAGGGCCCAAGCCCAGCTTCAGACGGTCGTGTGTGGGGACCAGTGCCCAGTGGCGTCACCCATGGTTTTGAACACCCACCTGTGAGGCCAAAAGCAGAGATCTTCATGTGATTTGTCTGCCTGAGGCCTCGAGTTATTGCAAGGCAAGGCCCATTTGGAATCTTTCTGATCCTTTCTGATCCTTACACTGTGGAAAGAAAATAACATTTATAGGTGTTAGCTGGTAGTTCAAAAGCAAGCATGGAGTATTGAAAAGAAGATAAAGAGAAAAGGGGGGGAAATAAAGCATAACGTGATTGGGGGAGGAGGTTGATTTCTTTTAAGCAAATCATTTCCCCTCTGTAAAATTTTTGCACATAAATTTTTTTTAACACCAGGTCCTTGAGGTTAATAAGTTATTCTGATTGTTTCCATTTTCTCCCACTCAGCATTTTCCTGAGTACCGACAGAGTGTAAATGTCTTAACTATCTTTTCTCCCTGTTGGATCTTCATTTTTTAGGGTTTTCTAGAACTCACGGCCTTTCCCGCTAGATATTCTGACTCTTCTGACCTGGTACATAGTAGGTGTTCAATAAACATTTATGGGATAAATGGATGAGTAATTAGTGTACAGGTCTGTTAAGGCTCTGTGTAACCTACATTGAACGATTATCCGGAGTATTCTAATTCTCATTCACCTGGAATATCCAATGAGGAGCCAATGTTGGGTTCATGTGTGTTGTGTAGAGGTCAACCTCGATTTTCCACTTGGCTGCCATGGACCCGCCAGCCAGGGGATGGACCCTGGGCAGCTGGGCCTCACCTCTGACTGACCTCGCCTACCCAGCATCAACCCCAAAGATGCTGGAACTGTATCCTGGTGGGTTACCTTGGCAACCTCACAATGTCATCTGTTAGAATGTCCTAGGGCGGCAGCTTTTAATTCTATCACAGCAGTCTCATCGGGGGTCATGTAATAGTGCTGCTTTTCCTCTGCTCACACTTCCTCCCCCTATGATTTAACACTAAGTACTTGGGGAGGGAGCCGAACACGGGGAAAACCAAGCTATTACAGCACGACAGGTCACAGATGGCCCCAGAACTGGGATCCCGAGCGTTCCTGTCGATAAAACGCAGGCCTCAAGTTGATGGGGAAGCTGGTTCTCCTCATACCGCCCCCGTGGAAGGGAGAGGAGTTAAGCCAGCCTAGACGAGTGTAAGAAGCAGCCGTGGGCAGCCTGTACAATTCTTGTAAAAGCTCAGTGGAAGGAGTCTCCCGCAGGAGCAATTCTCTCTCGTGGCCTCAGCAGCATTGCCCCACTCTGGAGATGATTAGGCCGTGGGTAGCAGCAGCCGGAGCAATTTTGCTGCATCCCAGCTCCACTGAGGCTTGGAGGGAAGGAGAATCCCAGCTAACCCTCTATTCTACCCATCTTCTTTCCACCCCCAACTGTACGCCGCGATTTCGCCATGCTCAGCCCCCCTCCTAACTTAACTCAAAATAACTCAGTCCCCCATTATTTTGTAGACAGCAGTAATAACTTGTGCAGAAAACGGACCCATCAAAACCTTCGGAACCTGAAGAGCTCTTGTCCTAATTGTTTATTTGGTGGACCACGAAACCCGGGTGTCACACAGGGCAGTTGGAACAGCAACATATCAGGGCTGATGGGAGGGATAAGCAAACTCATGTATGCCCTGGAGGTACAAGAATTAGTCATCTTTATCATCATGGTTAATATTTTAAGTGAGTTTGCAGCCACAGTGAGATCACAGTTTGGCCAACTGCTCCATACTAAATGGCTGCAGGAAACTGGCCCCGTGTAGGGTGACACTCATTCCTAGAAGGAGGCGTGATGGCAGGGGCCGGAGTTCTGTGCCCCAGAGCCAGTGGTTTCAGAGGAGCCGCCTGCCCTTTGTTCATTGTGACAGGCACAGCCCTCACAGACACGCCCTGGGCAAGACTGCGGCACCCCTGGTCACACTGGAGCAGGGCACGTTTGTGCCAGTGTCTAAACATGCGCTGGAAGCCCCTCGGCGGTGTGGGAGTGTGATTTGGGGTGGGGGCAGGGAGCTGTTAGGGTATTTTACATGTACGCAGTGATTGGCCCAGGCCAGAGACTTTTGTCCAAAGTCTAGTCAAACTAATACTTTGCGAATGCCACCCACGGGCATCACCAATTTGAGGAAATGTTGGATGACTGCCAAATGTTCCATTCATCCTGTTACAAAAAAATATATATTGTTATTCTGCTCCTGATTCCACTCCTCATTTACCTCTGAATTCCCAGTCTGTCAGACACACAGTTCAGGGGAGCAGGGGCCCTCCTGTGGCTGAGATAGAATTTGCTCTCTGGAGCAAAGAGCCATGAGTCTGAATTCCAGGAATACTGTGTCTTCACACTGCTGTCCGCAGCTTGGTCCCCTCACGCAGCCCAAGGAGCCCTCTGGCTTTCCCAAAACCCTTTCACATCCACACCCCTTCATTGGTTATTCCATTCATGGGGCATATCGACTTGCATTTATGACAAATTTTATTGCCAAAGATAGAACGTATATATATAAAGGAACCCTATATATTCCTAGGTGTCAAAAAACAGAGATCGTGGAACTAAATCATTAAATAAATGGTGGGATAATATTTTGATACATTCATTGATATGAATCCCCTTCTGCCACCACTCCTTCCCCTTCCCCCACTGTATTTCTTATTACGCTATACTGACTCCTCCCACCAATTTAGACAGTTAGAGAAGACATAGTTTGCCAAAGGGAGAGATATCATGACAATACCAGAAAAAAAAAAAAAACCTCCAATTCTTGGCTTTTGAGTTTCAAAAGTCAAGGTCCAAATATAAAATGAAAAAGATAGGGAAAAATAGGAAATCAAGTATAACTATTGTCCCCTAGCATGTCTCCTTTCCTTCCCCTACCCGCCCACTATCCCATACACACATACCTCCCAAGAATAGATTAAAGTTGCCTGATTGCAGCAGGGAGAGCCAGAGAGGATGTGTCCATAGGGAACAGTTGGTAGGACTCAGGGACTGACCAGAGCCAGAATTCAGAAACCCACCTCCCTCCAGTCACAAGAGAATCATCCATCCGTAATACTTGGGAACCCTGTGGACACCTGGACCACAACTCTTGGACCTTGTCCAGGAGGATCACTATAGATCTTCAATAGGGGAAGGAAAAATGCTGTTCATCCTGCCCACCGACATTTGGCAATGAACTCTCATCAATAGTTCCAGAGCACGACCTGGGGACCATTCAGAAAGACTAGCTCTTATTCTGTGTGTTCAACCCTCCTTTAACAGCATGAGGTGCCAGTAAGCTCTTGAGATGGAGAGTAGGGCCCTAGAACCCTGAGGGATAGTAAAAAGATCCTAGAGTACGAAAGATGCTCCCACTTATTTCCCACCAGGCCTGTACTTAGGTGAGGCTGGGTGGACCAGTTCAGGATTTCCCTTACAGGCAGGACTGTGGTGATCATCAGGTCTGCTCCCCAAATATCCCTGGTCCTCTCCTTCTAGTCTTATGGTGGAATTGCTCTTCCTGGCTATTTGTCGTTGGGAGAGGCTATATGACTAGTTCTGGCCTATGAATTGTGAGCAAAGTGATGTGTATCACTTCCATGACAATTAACTGTCAGGACAAGATCCTCCAAAGCCCTCTCTCCTTGCTAACAAGGCCACTGGCAATATTCCAGCCTAGGTCCATGAGTGACGGTGAGAAGCTGAGCCCTCCTTCTAACCTGTAGTAATTATGTAACATGAAAAGAAACTACTTGTTTTTAAGCTTCTGAGACGACAAGTTTCTTTCTGCAGCATAACCTAGCCTATCCTGATTGATATTACCTGTTATAACCCATCACATCTTCTGGACGGCATCATGATCATCTCTGGGAGCTGGAAGACCAAAGGAGGGATCCAATTAGAGGAGCATTTCTCACATTAATTTGGAATCCTAGTAATTCTCAAGATGTCAGGTTAGAGAAGTCCATGATCAAAAAAGTAATAAGAGCTACTATTTACTCACTTATGTGATGTTAAAATATTTATTGAGAACCTGTTATGTTCCAAAACTATATTAGGAATAGGAGTAGAGTGGGGAAGAAACAGGTGCTGTTCCTAGTCTCAGAAAGCTTTCAGTCTAGCAACATTCAGCAGTTATCTAATGATTGAAAATGAAAAAAGGAGCCAGCCCTGATGGCCTAGTGGTTAAAGTTCAGTGCACTCCACTTGGTGGCCCAGGTTCAGTTCCCAGGTGCGGAACCACACGACTCATCTGTCAGTAGCCATGCTGTGATATCGGCTCACATAGAAGAACCAGAAGGACTTACAACCAGAATTTACAACTATGTACTGGGGCTTTGGGGAGGGAAAAAAAAGAGAGAGAGGAAGATTGGCAACCGATGCTAGCTCAGGGCAAATCTTTCCCAGCAAAAAAAAAAAAAAAAAAAGAAAAGAAAGAAAATGTTTAGAAAAGAAAAGGAAAATGAAACTAGGGCCTAGAGAAATGGCGAAATTTGCTCAAGGTGATGCAGTTAATAAATGGTGAACTGAGACTTAAACGAGCTTTTTGACTCCAAATTTTGCTTCATTATCCCAAGACACTTTAAAATAATAACAGAATCAGTATTGCTTCAAATCTGCTTAAAAGAGTAGGTGGAATTTAATTCTAGGCTGCCTTATACTTCCCACCTTAATGTTTGCTGATACCCAGAATTTCTTGAAAAAGCACAACTTTTCATTCCATAATTAGTACCTAGCACAGGGCCTAACAAATAATAGGCACTCTCTAAATGTTTTTTAATGAGTAAAGCATGCTTGAATGAATAAATGAAGGAAATAAGAAGACTTAGCTACTTACAACTATTGATTTAAATATCAGATACACTCACTCTCACTCAGACTAAAGCACAACCGTATAGTCACTCAACATAGGTGTTATGCCTGAGATGGAGGAATAATCTTTTTTGAAATATTGGTGCTCTTTCCAATCCCAATATTTCTGGTTCTCTCTCCCCTTTCCTTTGATTTGGGAACCAGCTATACTCTGTGGCACCTATAGCTCAGGGAATGGTCGTTTCAGCAGAAAGGCAAGGAAAGTCTTGGAGATCTCAAAAGCTTGGACTTTTGAGTTTCAAATGTCCAAGGGGACTCAGAATTTAGAAAAAAAAAAGCCTCAAAGAGGCAGAAAAAGTTCTCCCCAACCTCTCGGAGTGCATAAGATAACCCCAGACCACAGGGAGGGAGAAAAGTGTGAGGAGAAGCAAGAGTGAGGGGACACTGAACGCCCCTGAAAAAGGCAGCACCAATATCCTGCCCTACAGTTCATGTTAAAGGAAGGGCAGCAAACTCACTCTGTGTAGTGAAGTAGCTCGTGTTGAAACAACTCTCCTACAGATAGACTCTAGACGAAATCTTAACAACAACTCTCTGAAGGCAGTGGAAAGTGACTAAAAATAGGCAGAAACTGGAAGGAAGTCAACACTAGAAAAATGGAAACGTCGTGAGTGAGTTTCCAATTTTTTTATGGCTTTTCATCTGAGGGCAGGTCCCAGTTAGTGCCCCACAGGGCAACTAAAACTTAGAAACCCACAGTCATACCCGCTAAAGAAACAGAGGACAGAGTTCAGGGTGACCACAACAGCTCAAAAGTGAGGGGGCAGAATCCTAGAAATGAGAAAGCACCAGATGAGGAGCATCAAACTGTGTATCAGCTCTGCTCTGAGCTCTGGCTGACACTTGAACTAGACTCCAAGCAGCAGCCACTGCCAAGGAGAATGAATTTGGAATTCTAGTTCAGCAAAGTTAACTGCCTGCTAACATTTTTAAAATATCAGTGTTCTTGAGAGTAACATAGCAGAATCCAGAGTCTGGACAGTGTATCATTCACAAGGGTCCTGATACAATCTGACATTACTAGACATTAAAAAAAAAAGGAAAATGTAACTCATATCCAGGAGAAAAAACAATCAATGGAGACTAACCTCAAGATGAGCCAGGTAGTGAAATAACATTAGGATGTTAAAGCAGTTACTATAACTATACTCAAGGATATAAAGGAAAATATATTTGTAATGAAGGGACAGATGGGAAATCTTAGCAGAGAAATAGAAACTATTAAAAAAAGAACCAAGTGGATATCGTAAAATGAAATATTTGAAATAAAAATGACTAATTATTGTGGATGGTATAATAGAAACCTGAGATGTGTCTGGGAGAACCCAAATACAGAAGAGACTCATGGCTCCTTCCCCAGGTAGAGCTCAGGGTGGTACCCAGCACGGTATGTCTGGGCAGATGGGCCTGAGGAAGCCTCCAGGTTCCCTAGACCATAACACGCTGTGGGAGAAATAGACTGGCTCCTGAGCTCTGGAGAGATGCACAGAAGTGGTAAAGAGCTAAAAATAGTCCCACAAAGATTTCCTGTAGTCAGTGAAGGCACAAAAGCACCAAACATGCTCTCATGTTCTGAAAGAAGCAGGAAAGTTAGCTGAGAGACCTGGACCAACAGAAGCCTTGTGACAGATGTGAGGGATAATACAGCAGAGAGCAGTATGAAACAGCAACAGAAAACCAGACAATGTGAATATGTTGCCATGGATGCCCTCCGGGATACTGATGACACAGATCAGGTGTGCTAGATCTGCTCATGCTTTGGCGCAATTCTAGGGGAGCTGGGCCTATCCTGAAATTGACTGGAAATAAGTTTCTGCCACCTCTGCTCCCCTCTGAAATGTTGTTATAGAAACATAAGGTAAATTTTATTCTTAGCACATCTGAGTCCCTACTATGCTAATATGAGATAAATGTGTGTGATATGAGGAGGGAGAGTAGACAATTGAAGGGTGACATTGATGATCAGCAAACACACATAAGGGCCTCCCTCCAGCCCTCCCCATGCTGTATAGAAGGCAACTCTTAACAGTTATGAGTTATTTCCCCCTTAACTGTTAGCATCTGGTTCAGGCTCTAGAGTGTGAGCACAGCTTTTCAAGAAGTATGCTTTTTGTTTTTATCTTTCTAAATATAATTTCTTATAAAGGTGCTTCCTTCCAAGAGGTGTGGTTAACTGAGATTTAACTGCCTGATATGTAGCCATTTATTTCTCTCCTATTTCCCCAACTACATAAGGGTTCTGATCTAGTCATTTCTCCATTTCCCAAAATGCCCTGGCTTATGAAATAATCTGATGAATGAATGAATAAACAAACAAAGAAATGAATAAACAGGTCAATACCATTTGTCTTAGTCCTTTCAGGCTGCTATAACTAAACACCATAGAGTGGGTGACTTATAAACAACAAACGTTTATTTCTTACAGTTCGAGAGGCTGAAAAGTCCAAGACCATGGCCTCCTGAGATTCAGTGTCTGATCAGGGACTACTTCCAAGATGACCATCTTTTTGATACAACCTCACTAGGGTGGAAGGGGAGTGGAATTTCTCTGGGGCAAGCTTTTATAATGGCACGAATCCCATTCATGAGGGCTCCACCCACATGACCTAATCACCTCCCAGAGGCCCCGCCTCCTAATACTATCACCTCGGGGGTTAGGATTTCAACATATAAATTTGGAGGGGACACAGACATTTAGACCATAGCACCATTCATACTGGGAGCTAATACTTATATATTGGATTAATTATGTTTCTTGCAAAGCTTGATCTTTCCTTCTTCCTGACTCATTTTGTTCTCCCCACCCCTTTTTGAGATGTAGTTAGAGGGTTTAAATGTCAGTGGCTGCAGGCCCGCTTTCCTCCCTCCCATCATCAATCATCTCTCTACTCAGCTGAATGGAGGTTTTGGTATTGAGCCCTCTGTCAATCACCCATGAGGCCTTTTCTCTCAGCCCTAGAGTTTCCAGGCCCACGTATCAAGAGTCAGGCTGACAGCCCTGGCAGTCTGGGGAAAGAGCGAGAGAGGCTTTTTAACAGGTCTAAATCCTGGTTTTGGCACCCAGCCTCAGCTAAGCAACAGCTGGATGGCAACAGGCCAGACTCAAACATCTGCCTTCTTCTCCAGGCATTGGTATCAAGCATCTTTGCTCATGCTGCAATTACGGAATTATCAATATTTTGTAAGTGTTATCACTTCTTGAAAAGACAGCTAGTTAAGTCATGTAGGACAGGACCCCAGTGGTCAAGATATAACAAGACAAGGTCTTAGTCTCATCCATCCTTTTGCTCAAGGTCATTGTGCTGATCTGATTATCTAAAGGAGGGAAACTCTGAGTCCAAGAGCCACCTCTGCTCTTGTCTTTCTCTAACCCCAGTTAGAGGCTCTAACCAATAGCTTAAAAGTAAACATTTTAAATAATTGGGAGTGTGCCAGCCAGGGTTCCTGTTGCACATCACAGAGATGGGCTCTGGTTATCTTAAGGTGTAAAGACAATGATAAAAAGCCTTTTGGGTAGCTCACAGAATCAATGGGAACACCGAGGAACCAAGCTTGGTCAGTGTAGCTGATTGTATTTTCCAGAGATGGCCTGTAACACTATCTCCTGTCCCCTGTGCTCTTTTAGAAGCTTGCCCCTCCCCATCAAAAGGCCGAGTCTAATTCCCCTCTCTTTAATCCAAGAAGTTTGTAACACACTTGTAACCCACAGCGTGTGGCACAAGTCAAGCCGTGTGACTTCTGTAGCTAGAAGGTAATGCAGCTTCCACGTAGAGAGCTGAAGTTCACTCAGGAAACGTTCAGCTACCATGGCAACCATCCAACTGCTTTGAGGCCACCGTGTTTTGAGCCCACCCAAAGACCACACGGAGAGGACCTGAGGCCACAGGAAGAAAGAAAGAGATACCCCGCCAGCTCCAGGCCACTCCAGTCTCTCACTGATGTAAACTGCATGAGAGATCCAAACCAGAACCACCCAACCCAGTCTTCCCAAACACTGACCCACAAAAATCATGAGAAATAACAAAATGGTTGTTGTTTTCAGCCACTGGGTTTTGGGGTTACTTGTTATGCAGCAATAGCTCACTAGAACAGTCAGGAACAAAGGAATGTAAGAGAAGGATCAGAAATAGGTCATTCAAGCAGGACCCTCCTCAGCGGCTTGATTTCCTTTACCCTCTCCAGACTTCACACTGCTGAGTTCCTGTTTCTGGAGAGATATGTAAGAAAATGAGCAATGAATGCAAACCTTGACATTTCAGTGGCATACAGATTGTTTTCTTAAGCGTAAAGGTAATGATCAGAAGAGAAAACCCCTAAAACAGTCTCAACTCCTTCCTGCCTTTCCTACTTGCCAAATTAGAGAAACTTACAAAACTAAGTGAAAGATATCAAGTGGGGTTTTGTCTGGGAGGCACCCATTTTGTGACTATATCTTCTTTTTTTTTTTTTAATTTTTATTTGTTTCCTTTTTCTCCCCAAAGCTCCCCAGTACATAGTTGTATATTCTTCGTTGTGGGTCCTTCTAGTTGTGGCATGTGGGACACTGCCTCAGCGTGGTTTGAGTAGTGCCATGTCCGCGCCCAGGATTTGAACCAATGAAACACTGGGCAGCCTGCAGCAGAGCGCGCGAACTTAACCACTCGGCCACGGGGCCAGCCCCCGACTATATCTTCTTTTTAAAAGTGGGGCTACATTTTTTAGATGCTCATTTTTGTATTTTAAAAATGTTGGTTGAAATAGGCAAGAAAAATACCAATAAGCCGTTTGAAACACACACACACACACACACCCTTTGTGGGGCTTGCATATTAAGACTCATCAGTCCTCAGGTCATTGGGAGAGAGAGCCCTTGGCCCACAAGGGGACAATGACAATAAGTATTCCTGCTACTTTTTGAGAACCACGAGCTTACCTCACCTTCAAGTTCCCGTTTTCTGGTTCTCATTATGACACTTAGAAGAAATTTTCATTAGTATTTTTACTTAAACAAAACTAAGACACAATTAACTGCCACTTTAGGATTTTCAACCTGACATTTGGGAATTTTTCAGAAAGCACTATTAATATTACAAGTAAAATGTGTTCGGGAGGGAAAATACAGCCCTTGACTCATCTTCCTGACCACACGGTAAGCAGAGCGTCGAGTGTCGTCTATTCCTGATACAGAAACCCTCCTGGGTGCTGGTGGAAAGACAACGATAACCCACAAGTGCTAGTGTTGCCCCATTTCCGGATGGTGGAAACCTCAAGTGACAGCTTTTCCAAATGTGTTTCCCAGCAGGACGATCAACAGTTGTTGCCAGAACTTGACTTCTTTGGGCTGCCAAACAGGACCAGGGAAGATCAAGCCTTAAACACGGTTGGATAAAGGCTAAGAATTGATGTCTTAGGTCGTGTTCCAGATTCTATAGCTGAACAACAAAACACTTGAAAACGTATTGGCTTGAAACAACAACAGCAACCGTTCTTTTAATTTCTCATCGTTTCTGTACACCACAAATTCGGGAAGGACTGGGCTGGGTGGTTCTGGCTCAGGGTCTCTCATGTGGCGACAGTCGGATGGCAGCTGGAGCTGGGACCGGGCGGTGGAGCAGCTGGGGCTAGCCAGCAACCCCCCGTTTCTCTCTCGCCCTAGTCTCAGGGCCTCCCAAGTGTCTCTCTTCATGGGCTGATCAGGGCACTCCCGCGGAGGCTGAAGTTTTCCAGAGCGAGTATCCCATGAGCGAGGCAGAAGCTCCACCACCTCTGAGGACCTAGTCTCAGAGTCACATAACGTCGCTCTCACCGTAGTCTGTTACTCAAAACAGTCACACATCCACCTAGATTCAGGGGAGGGACGTAGACCCCCCTCTCAGTGAGAGAGTCACGTTGTGCAAAGAGCAGGCCGGATGAGAGACGTTGGGCTGCCGTCTTTGGAGATCACCATGTGTCACAGGTCAGCTTCCCTAGGAGCAGAGCTGGAAGCGGGGAGTCTCGCGCACGGCGTTTATTAAGGAACAGGGAAGGAGGAGGTGCGAAGCAAGGATATGGCTGCAAGCGAAGCCTAGTCTCAGCCTGATGGGGCAGGGAGCTCTGGAGCCCACGCTGGTCTGCAGCCTCTCTTCCTCCTGGAGGCAAAGAAGGAGGGCTCTTGAGCACCCACATCAGCCATCCGTTAGCTCAGAGCAGCCCCAGGGGAGGGGTTGTAACTCCCAGGTACCTCATGAGAAGCCAATTCGACCTGCCCAAGGGCGCTTCTCAGGCAAAGATTGTCATGTGGGTCTTTAGCAGCAGCCAGAAAAAGAACCCCTGAAGACCTGGGTGGGGTGCAAGGGCCTCTGCAAAACAGAGATCTGAGGGATATTCAGGGGCTAATTGCTACAGGGACTGGACGGTAAGGACCTGAGTGTCTGGCCAGCTGAGGAGGTCAGTCCTTAGGAGGGGAGGTGTTGAAGGCTTGAGCCAGAGGTGTGTTCATGGCACATCCAAAGTATCTAATCCAAACAGGACTTGGGGACCCAGTTAGAAAATATGTAGGGTTCAAGGCAGGAAATCCACTTAAATTGATTTAAGCAAACACGGAAATGTATTGGGTCATGAAATGAGACAGTCAATAGAAAATACGGATCCAGGCTGGATCCAGGATCCAAACAGTATCTTTCTCTCTCTCTCTCTGCCTCTCTCTCTCAGCTCTTCCTGCTTTTTTGTGGGCTCTAGTCTTAGGAGACTTGTGCCTTTTGGTGGCAAGGTGGTACAAGTAGTGCCAGCTCATATCGTCTCCTCTCAGCAGCCCCTATGGAGAAAGGCCTTTCCTTTCTGTCATTCTTACACAAGTCCCATCACTGAGCGTCACTGGTTTTGAGCAGCCTGACTTGGTTACATGGCCGCCTCTGAAGCGATCACTGTGGCCAAGGCGATGTGACGTTCTGAGAGGGCTGGCCTGAGTCACGTGCTCACCCTGGGGCTGAAGATGGAATCAATTCCACTAGAACCACAAGGACCAGGAGTGAAGGAGAGGCAATGCTACAGGAAAATCAAGGACCAGTTACCAGAAGAAGAGGGACAAGGCCAGACAGGGAAAATACCTCTAGCAAAGGAAATTAAAGACCTCGGGGCAATCCAGTCACTGGTGAGCTAGCACAGCAAGGCTAGAATGGTCATGGCGGGCCCAGGGCCTCCAATCGGAGTCAGATGGCCCTGAGCCCAGGTTGCCTCCGATTCCTCTGCCCCTGGGCAATCCTGATTCCAGAATTTTGAGCTGGAGTCACACAAGGAAGACCTGATGACCCAGGAGAGGCTGTGTGACTCCAGCTTTGGGGCTGGGGAGATTGGAAAGCAGGAGGCCAAAAGCTCGTTACAATTTTTTTCTCCAGCTGGACCAGAGACCCTCAGCGACCACACAAGTTTCTAAAACCTCTCACTGTAGATTTTGTTTGATTGAATCTCACAGAGAGATTAAAGGTTTTAAAAAAATAAGATTTATGAATAAAGTCAAAGAAATTGGTGTTAATTAACCAGGGAAAACAAAGTGAAACACACACACACACAGACACACACCCCACAGACAAGCGGGAGTATTTTCATTAAGACATCTTCCCTATTTAAAAAGATGGTAACGAGCCATTCTTGAGCTCTACTGAGGATGAAATAAAAAGCAAATGGGCTTAATTGCCACCCTGGGGAATTAGCCATGAGAAGGAATTCTTTGTTCAACATTGGCCTAAATTTTAAGCTCTATTTAATCGTAAGCTTCCTCTGGGTAAAGGAACTGTGTCTTCTTCACCTTCCACAAAGTTTGAAAGGATGGATAACTGAAAACTCTAAGAGTAAAACAAACAGAGACATAGACCTGTACCAAATTCTATAACCTTTAAGATTTTATTTATGGCTACATACAAATCTGATTTATCCATTGTATCAGTTAGGAACGTTTTGACTGCAAGTATCTGACAAGCTGACTTTAGTGATTTAAACAAATAGGTTGATTGTATTTCTTAACAAAAAGTCTCAAGGCAACAGCTGCTGGCCCTGGTTTGTAGCTCATGATTCTTTTGGCCGTTCCCTCATGGTTGCGAGATGGCTGCTGCACCTCCAGGTATCACATCCATCTTCCATCAGAAAGAAGAAGGAAGAGGGAAGAAACAAAACCTATATTTAGGAAGTATATACTTTCACAAGAAGCATAGAATAAAAACATGCACTTATGTTTTATTGGTCAGAATTCTTTAACTTGGCCACCCCCAGCTGAAAGATAGCTATAGGCAAGGGGTTGAGAACAGAAGTTAGAACAGCCAGATCCACAGTGTTGCATTATTTTTTCAAATACATACCTGTGAATACTGTGGACGAGCAAATTTTTGTCCCAGGCAGTGGCTTCCTTCCTGAAATTTAGGCAGACCACCAGTCTCTCTTACACAATCTCAGCTTTCCAAGTCAGCCAGCCATTCACATCTGGCTTTGTGTCTTGGTTTGGGGAGTTCTTCTCCCCAGACTTAATCATCAGATTCTTGGAGACTGTTGACCCCAGGAGACAGACGTCTCAGCCGTAGGTGTAGGGACATGACGTAGCCCAGCCATTCACAGTAACCCAGTCACCAGGTTCTAGGCATTACTCTGCAAGTGGTCATGTGACCCTAGCAAACCAATCAGAGTTATTCCCTAGGCTTGTTTATTTAGAGTTAGAGAAAAGGAAGTCATCATTTTTGGTGGTAGAGCTGGAAACGTGCTGTTCTTCCACAATGTGGAGAAGGCGTATCTTTGGAAGGGACAACGAGGCCCCAGCCACAGAGATGTGCAGAGTTTGGAGAGCATGAGAGCGAGAAAGGAATCTTGTTGAAGTCTCTGAATCCAACTGTGAGTGGACCTCTTATGTCAGTCACAAATCCCCCTTCTCGTTCAAACTGCTTCAGTTAGATTTCTACCCACCGTACCCTGGAGTCTGGATTAATTGAGTGGTTGGACAAACACCCAATAATGTCAATACCATTTATTTGGAATTAAGGAAGGATTTTACCAAGGGGAAAAGGAAGAAATGCTTCAAGTACTTATATTGAGCTAATAAGATTTTTAAAACACTTAGAAATATAAAACTATACAAATGCTGGTGTTAAACAATTATGATTTCTGTAATTGCTTCCTGTCTTTTCTTAGGGGCCATTTAAAGTCCTTTAGGATGAGCTGTGTATGCTGTTTGCCTCTCTAGGACTACTTTATATACTGGAACATACTGCTGAAGAAGGGGCCTCAGGATGACAGCCTGGTCAGATGGGAACGGGTTGAAATAGGAGTCAGATATCTGAGTTCCCATCTGTGCGGTACTACTTAAGTGCTGTGTGGACTAGAAAAGTTACTTGGCTTCTCTGGGCTTCAGTTTCTTCATCTGTTCAACAACGATCTGCACTGAAGCCTTCTGAGGCCCATGTCACCGCTACTGTTCTGTGTCGATGTGGTCACTTAGACTGACGCCTGATTTTACCCATAGGATCAGGGGCTCACCCAGGCCTCACAGTGAGCCTCCCGACTCCAGACTGTCCTGTGAGTCAGATTAACTTCCTTGCCGATTACAGGAGAGTAGCAGGGCACTGTTGGGCTGCCGGGACTTACTTTCCTTTGTCACAGGGCAGCTGGCTATTTGACTCCCTGTTGCCAAGCAGGAAGCAGAAGGCCTAGGTCATAAGCTCACTCCCCACGTGGGCACTTGACTTGCCTCTCTTCACAGCCCAAGGGTGACTCCCGTGACTCTTGCAAATGCGTGCACTTGGCACAGAAGGGCCAGGAGAGAGTGTGAAGGCATCCTGGAGGCCTATGGGGCACCATGGGAAAAGCCCATTTGGCGTGCACGTCCCACTACGTGGGGCTCTGAGGGTATGAAGGAGACACATTCCAAGATCATCATCCTGGTGGGAGGTCAGATGCCAAGGAGAGCCAGCCCCTCCCTACCCCCAAGGTCGCACCAATAATGACAGTGCGGTGAGGTGTCCAAGGCGGGGCCAAGGGGAGCTGCTGAGTGTCTCTGCGGGGTCATGTGTAGGGAGAAAGTCATGAGCGCTGCAGAGTGATTAAAACAAAGAGGAGGCAACATCCAGTGCTCAAATACGTTGAAAAGTGCGACATTCAGTGGATCCGATGATGCAGACAGAGCCTTTGTACCCTCAGCTCCCGAGATCCACTGAGGAGATTTTCTTTCCGTGAGAGTCAGCCACTTGCTTAGAGTTACTCCACCAGTGCGACTAGGAAATCCCTTCTCCAAGGAACACTTTGGTTGATAAATACGTCTTAGAGAAATGCTGAACTAGACCATCCCACTGGGTCAGAGTTTTCCAAACGTTTTTGACTGTAAAAAAATACATTTCACCCCATGACCTGGTATAAACATTTATATGTAAAAAACTGACATGTGACGTTCGGGACACAAAACTGACCCCTCCTTCCTGTGACATATCCTGATCTCTGCACCCTGCTCTGTTCTATTCTGATTCACTTTCCTCTTTTTTCTTTTTTCTAATGGTGGTTGAGACCTACTCAATTGATCCACTAATGGTCACAACCACAGTGACCACTTTTCATGGCTATTTGTTAAGTGTCTAGAACTTTGCTCCCTCTGTGTGCAAGATGTTGTGTGTGCTGCTTTCTTGTCCTGGAAAAAATAGGATAAACTACACAAAACACACTGGCCATCCCTTCACCTGTCAGGGAGCTAACCGCGGAGCAAGTCACTGCGTGATGACAGTATGAACAGCAACGCGGGAGCTCAGGAGCAGCCTAAGTCAGCAACGAGAAGGCAGCTGTAGGCTGTCAGGGTGGGACTTTGGGTCAAGCCAGAGCTGGCTTGCTCACTCATTCATTTATCCCCTCCCCCTGTGTGAGTGTGGGAATCCTAGAAGCAGAGGATCTTCTGAGAAGAGGAGGCCAAGATGGGATACAACTTGCAAGGATTCTATTGAAGGAAATACCGTGCTAGAGAAAATGGGGAGGGAGCAGGAAAGACTCGGAGAGCCGTCACAGGGGGATGCAAGTCTGAGCTGAGCGGAGGAGAGACGGAAGGGAGATGGGGTACTGGACTGCTGTGATGGGTCGGCAAGTTTTGTTAGGGAATCCTTGAGCCGACGTCGGCCATCCAAGGGGTCCCACGTCTTCCATGAACAGGACTGGCTTCGTGTTCCGCTGTGCTGAGTCAGCAGGTGGGAGCAGCCCACACGAGGTGTGGCCTCCGCCTCAGGGCACAGCAATGAGGCCCTTGATCCTTGTGCTCCCCGTGCTAGGAGTCAGCTGAACGCTCTCTCCTGCTGCCACGCCCCCCTCCCTCTCTCCTTCCTTCAATTGGCATCAAGTGGCATCTATCCCAGCCAGCTCTGGTGATAGGGGCTGGAGAGACAGCGGGGAGGCCAGCCTAGTCCCTGCCCCCTGGAACCCACACTCCGGTGGGGACACAGACAGGTGGAGGGAATTCCACTGGAGGAACGCAGTAAAATTCTTCGAGTGAATGAGCGAATGAAAGCATCATACAGAGGCTGAAGCCATTTGTCCTACTTAAGTATTGATTTGTTTTCTGACATTTCATTATGAAAATTTTCAAACCCACTGAAAGTGGAAAGAACTGTACAGTGATTGCCCACATACCCTCCACCTAAATTCTTCATTTAACAGTTTACTGTACTTGCGTTATCACACATCTAGTCCATCAGTCCATCCCTCCACCTTATTTTTTGATGCATTGCCAAGTTGGAGACACAAGGTCATTTCACCCCTGAACATTTCAGCATGCATATCATTAACTTGAGCCAAATATTTGTATGCATATGTCTTTTTTCCTTTTGGGGTAAGATTTACATTCAATGAAATGCACAAATCTTCATTGTGCCCTTAAAGGAATTCTGGCAGCTGAACCCAAACCTCTATGAAGACGCAGAATGTTGCCGTCACTCCCGGAATTTCCCTCAAACCCCTTCTCAGTCTTTCCTTATCCTGACTCTCCAGAGACAACCACTATTCTGTTTTTCTTTTCTACCATAGATTAATTTTGCTGCAAGCACGTGGAATTGTATGCTGTGTCCTCCTTTGCCTCTGGCTTCTTTTCACTCAGCTATCGGTTTGGAGACTCCTGCCTGCTGCCGCGTATGTGAGCTGCTCGCTCCTTTCGATGGCTGAGCAGTGTGCTGTGTTCTCAACAGGCCAGAGTCTGTTCATCCTCTCTTTCGTTGATGGGCTGCGCTGCTTCCAGTTTGGGGCTGTTATGAGTAAAGCTGCTATGAACGATCTCGTTAAGTATTTATTTTTTATTATAACAAAAGCTAAAATGTCATGAACTTGAAGACTCAGTAAAAATCTCCAACTAAGCCTGA
Organism: Equus caballus; assembly: GCF_041296265.1. NCBI lineage: Eukaryota > Metazoa > Chordata > Mammalia > Perissodactyla > Equidae > Equus > Equus caballus. The sequence continues at coordinate 76,499,853 of NC_091699.1, read as the reverse complement.
GAGCGTTTGGGATAGAAAAATAAACAAAGAGTGACCCACTGTCAGGGGAACTTCCAGTGGGCCAGCCGTCTGCTGAGTTTTCCTTCCGTCAGTCCTTCCATTTCATCCCCACAGCCCCTTTTCCATGTCAGCAAACCAGGCTTCCAGCAGGGCCTGACTCGTCCAAGTTCCAACAGCCTGTACGGGGCAGACCCTGTTCCACCTTTGCAAAGCGTGAACATCAGTGGTGACTCAAGGCCCAGAAAAGGTGAGTGAGTGTGGTGTCTGTTTCTTCAGTTCTCGTACTGCATAGAACGCTGACATCGTTTTCATTTGCCTTCCGTGATGGACCTTAGTTACAATAAGGGAATGAGAGAGTAAGGCTTACAACAGGAGGAAGAAAGACCCTTCCTTTATCAAGAAAACTTCAAGGACAGCAAGGAACTAAAAAAAATTAATGATACATTAAAAAAAACCTTTCTTATTACAAAATACTGGAAAAGAATAAGAGCTTCAAAAGATAAGAGATTGCTCAGCTTTTTGTCCGCATATAAAAGCAGATATGAGCAAACTGGAATGTTTTGCCAGGAAGCTTCCTTTTTTAAGGGAAGGAGGGAAAGATTTATGAGTCGTGTTTATCTAGCCTACACTAAGGCCAGGAAGACCTCCACTGGATAACTACACACATTTAACTCATTTCAGCTTCCAAGCAACCTCAGTAGCCATTCTCCCCTTCTTCCCTAGAAATGGGACTCCTGAGTTTTAGCTAGACAAGTGGCCTCACAGAAGGAAGACATTTCTCAGGTTCCTTTGCATCTAGGTTTGGCATGTGACTGAGTTCTGACCAATGGGATGTAAACAGGAGCATGTGCAACTTCCAGAAAGGGGATGACCTCAAAAGGAGTTATATATTCCCTTCTTTGCCAACTTCCTCCTTCCAGATGAATGGAAGCAGATGTAATGGTTGGAGCTAGAGCAGCTATTTAGGACTATGAGGTAGGAGAAATGTGGTGAGAATGGCAGAAGAAAAATATAGAAAGCCTGGGTATTTGATGACCACGGAGCCACTGTATAAGTTCTGCACTGTACATTTCCAGAGTTCGTTTATGTGAGAGAAAAACATAGTTCTCTTGTTTAAGCTACTGTTAGTTTGTGTTTTCTGTCATTCTAGTTGAATCTAACCTTGATGTAGAAGGTACTGACATCCTCATTTTACAGATAAAGAGAGTGGGCCTCAAGTTTACACTGCTGGGGTTGAGGACAATAATGACCCACCTTTGGGGTTGGGTGATTCCCCAAGTCCCAAAGCTGATAACGTGGAGCTGCCAAAAAATACCTCCTTCAGGCTTCACTCACTGGCGCCGTGCCATGTGCCCACAGACATAGGTGGCCGGTGGTACCTTCCTTCAAGGGCAGCCCTGAGGAGGCTTCAAATCACTGTGGGGGTGAGGCCAGGTCACCAAGAGCAACAGATCTGGGTGTGTGACTCTGAGAAAGTTACTTAACATCCTAAACCTCAGTTTCTTCTTGTCTAAGTTGGGGACAATAATAATGGTATCTGTGACAAAGTTGTTGGGAGGACTAAGAGAGGATGCACAGTGCCCGGCATGGACTAAAGACCAATAATTGGTAGTTTTTATTATTAGACCCTGGGGCTGGGTTGGAGTCAGAGCCTAATCTTTTCTTTTTCCATGTCTTCCTTTCTTCCATTTCTGCCTTCCCACCTCTAGCCTCTCCCACCAAACGAGATTACACAAACATCCTTTCTCTCCTTGCAGACTGGGCCCCCACCCTTCCCACTCTCCCGTCTGCCTACACACACCCCATCTACAGTCCACAGCACCACAGACTCAGCCGGGAACAACCCGTGCCATGCAGGTGTCAGACCCCAGCCGTGGGCCCAAGTTTTCGAGCACAAGCCGGTTTCAGCAAGAAACTCGATGTTCCTGAAATCAGGACTAGTACCTGCTACATTTCCCCTGCTCGTTCTCAACAAGAGCGGGTTCAAAATAAAGAACAAACCGACAAACCATGAGGCAGCACAATTCGTCTTTCAGACCATCCCCCGAGTCCAACACCCCCTCAAGGGTGCCTACAGGACCCGCACCCAGGCCCCGGGGACCCTGCAGGGGTCTGTTAGCAGGGAGATCCCAGCACAGCTGTCTGGGTGCTGTCCCTGTGGCCCCTTCTCTCTGACGCAGGAATCCTTCTGCAGTGAGAGTGAATACTCATGGATTAATGCACTGGTTCCCCACCTGTAGGCTATGAGGCTTTGAGGTGGGGTGCAGGGGGCACACAGAGATTTTGCAAGAAAATCCTCAAATCCATCTGCGTGCCTTATTGTCCAAAAACTCAGTCTCTTATGTGTTTCTCACGGGCTATACCATTAATTTTCAAATGTATGTATGTGCTATGTGATGAATAATATTTCATTAGAAAGACTTATAGAAGCCTTAGATAATCAACAGAAACTAAATACACACCTATTATCATGCAAGAATTAAACCCCTAGCTTAATGCTATTCGACAAGAAGTTTCAGAAATAGTCCCACAGCCAGCGATTCTCATGGCGGAGTTTCAGACACAGAAGGAGTCCAGGGCATGGATACTCGGAGGCCACTAGATCAATTGGTTATCTTCAAATCACACTGAGGTGGGAGAGCTCAGCTTGTGTGCAACGCAGCTTTACTGACAAACACAAACCCAGAGCCTCAGGCTGGGGCTGCTGTGCCTGGGAGCAGAGCAGGCACCACCTTCTTTACTCTCCTCGTGTGAAAAAGAGGGTCAGGCCCCACGGGCATCAGCACCTAGTGCCTAACAATCATAACCACTGGCAGCAAGGAGGGGAAGCAGGAAAGTGAGGGAACTGGCAGTGGAAATGTGGGCTTGCTACTGACTGTCTCGTTTCAGCCAGGGCTTAGCTGATTGCAAGCAACAGAAACCGACTCTGGACGACTTAGGCCAGAAAGGAGGTACCCGAGGAAAAGCTGAAGAATCAGGCCTTAGGAAAGGACAGAAGTGGGCTTGTGGCAGCAGATACCTTAGGAGAACTCCAACCGTTTTCCGTCTACATGGTACTTTACCAAGACTGGGATTCTTTGGGAAGAGCATAGCATTGGCTAGAAGAGAGCGGTACACCATGAGCGGTAGCCTCCTCCCAACCCTCGCCCAACACTGGGGAAGGCACATCTCTCAAAGAAAACCAAGGTGCTGGCACCAGAAAACGGAGGAAGGATGCTGAGCATGGAGGAAACAGCAGATGTCTATTCTCTTTCTAGGACTTCATTTCTCCACCTGTAAAATGGGAATAATCGTAGCTATGTTGTGAAAACTTAACAGGATAACACAGAATATGCACAAGGGAAGTGCCTAATACGTAACAGTCTCCAAACCTTTCCTCCAGAGAACCAGGATGCTGTCTTGGCTCTGTGAAGAAGGCATTCCCAGCACAGACTGAAGAACCTTTGAGTCCAAACACGTCATTTTATAGGTCTCCTGAACCTCAACCTACAGCAAGCAGGGGATCTCTGCACATTTGATCACTTCCTGCTAGGGGAATAAAAAATAAACTGAGTTTTGCATGAGTCCCTTCTTGTAGGAGAAAGGCTGAGGCTCTGGAGAAAGGCAACCCAATGGCCGATTCATCGGAAGGCAGAGGCTCACAGAGCTGTTACTTGTTTCTGATATTGAAGATCTTCCCCCGGCACCTGCGTTCTTTACGACACGTGGCCAGCTGCCCACTGAGGAAGCTATTGCAGCCTGAACAATTTTATTCTAAAATCATATCACTTTGTTTTTATTTCCCACTGATACATACACACATATCCCTTTCCCTTAAAAAAAGTGACTGTAAGTCAAGGTTACATTTTGCCTACACAGTTTTCAACTTTTGGGATCGCTATTCCAGTCTGGATGTGGGTACTTCCCAGGCCCTGCCTGACGGATGGCTATTTTCTTCATTCTTTCTTGGCTCTAATTTTTGCCAATTTAAACATTTTTGCTTAGTTTCAACATCTTCTTTCCATCAAACCAGACATTTCTGGTGCTTCACTATTTCAGGGTTTTTTCCCTTGTCAAAAGGATGAAATTTGACTGATAAAGAGTTATTAAAAGATGAGGCCATTGCAAGTTATGAGTTTCATAATCTGGCTCTGGTGAATTTGTTTGAAATAATGAACTATAAGATCCTTTCATCTTCCAGGTTGTTTTGGGGTTTTTTTTTAATGTTAAAGGTAAATGATAAGGCTGGCCTTCTCAGCCTGTTAAGGATTTCGGTTCTCATTCAAAGAACAATGAGAAGTCATTGAATGATATTTGACAGAGGATAAAGTGACCGGATTTGTGTTTTAAGCAGATTTCTCTAGCTATTGAAAATGGATGGGAGAATGGGGATCAGGGGTGACAATGCAGGCAACGAAAGCAGATTAAAAGTTGTGTTAATATGGGCAAGAGACGGTGGCAACCTGAACCAAGATGGTGGCAATAGAGTTGGAGAGAAGAAGATAATTCAGGGAAATTGACTGAACTGGGTGATCAGCACAGACAAAGCTGAATCAAAAATTAAGAAGGTAGGACAAATAATTCCACACACAAAAAGGCAGAATTGCAGGGGCTGGCCCGCTGGCACAGTGGTTAAGTTCGCACGTTCCACTTCGGGGGCCCAGGGTTTGCCAGTTCAGATCCTGGGTGCGGATATGGAACCACTTGGCCAGCCATATTGTGGTAGGCGTCCCACATATAAAGTGGAGGAAGATGGGCACGGATGTTAGCTCAGGGCCAGTCTTCTTCAGCAAAAAAAAGAGAAAGATTGGCAGCAGATGTTTGCTCAGGGCTAATCTTCCTCAAAAAAAAAAAGACAGAATTGCGTTTCTAATTACAGTCTCTTTTTCAAAGCAAATATTATTGCCAAGATATAGCCATTGGTGTTGCATCCATTTCCTTTGCATTTACCTCCAAGGTCAAGAAAGTCAACACCCAAAGACCTAAATTCTTAATGATTTCAGATGATAAATAAAGTTTATGTAAAGTAGACAGTGTTGAATAACTAGCATCTCAAAAGTTTCAAGAAAAATCCATTTCCCCCCTCCTCTACCACAAACACACTTTAAATTGAACAGTAAGCATATTTAGGAAAGAAACATTCTCTTTATGTTTTTTTCTGCCAAGATGGATGATGCTCTTTCTCAGAGTTATAAGTGTCAGAAGAAAGAATGCCCGTGAGGTTGGGTTGTATAACGTTTTAGTAAAGTGAGATAAACATTCTCAGAAGCACCAGTGTGGCTTGAAAAAAACTAAAACAAAACATAATTTTCCATGGAGGAGTTCCCCTTTGGGAACAGAAACTTTTCTTTATAATTTTTGCAGCCACACACAGATGAAGAATATGAAAAAGGCATAATATATCAATTATGAAAACATGGCTACATTTAAGAGAACACAGACATTTTCCAGAGACGTCTTAAATCTTCAGGCCGGGAACTCTAGATCGAGACAGGAATGAGTGCTCTTGTTTCTAAAATCACTCTGATTTCCTTGTTAAACACTGCACCAGTAACACTATAAACTAGCTAAAAAAAGCATCAGTGGATAAAAACTCTTCAGAAAAGGGCATTGTATTAGTTAAGCTATCTGTAATAAAATGTAACAAATTTTTAATAAAAATAAAAAAACTGATTCTGGCTCTCTTGGACAAAAAGGGGAGTAACTGGAAGGAAATCTGGGGCTTGCTGACTTGCCAGTAGGCTGGGCTCCCAGATCCAAGGGGGTTCTGAAGAGGACTGTGTCGCAGGAAGTCCCTGGTGCACACGCTCCTGAACCCGCATTGCACTGTGACTACCCCTCCCCCCATGGTTCTCGGATTTCTGAGCCTGGCAGGGAAGCTGGGCCCAAGTGGCAGAACCTTATTCCTTATTCTCTGGCTGTGCTCCTACCTCCCGAGGCCCCGCACAATGGAAAACTCTTCAAGAGGGGATGGTCACAGAGCTGAGCAGATACCAGACAGTCTTCAAATGACCAATGTCCACCCCACACCAGGGCCACCTCTCAAATTGTTCTTTATGGGGCTCCTTGGATTTGACTGGTTTATCCAGAATAATTATTAATTCAGATCCTACTAATTTGATATGATAAGAACTCACGTAGGGGACAGAATGGAGTTTAACAGTGGCATTGACAAAAACAGAAAAAGTTTCTAATAAATGAAAGGTATCAGTAAAATGGGAGACTGCTTGACGACTTAGGAGAAGTAGATGCCTTGGAACCCTCATGAATTTTGTCGGTAGTCAAACCACGTAAGTAAGCTACTGGGGCTGAAATTTGATGCTCAAGGGGTAAGAGATTCCTTATCTGTTAAAACTTAGCCTGTAAATGGCAGTGCTTCCATATGTTTCTGAACTGCTTTTGAACAAATAACATTTGACTTTAAAAAAAGAAGAAGAAACTTGATCATTCAGACTGCACTAATTCAGGCTTTCTTTCCTACCAAAAGCCCCGTTTAAGATGGTCCCTTGAATCATTAGTGTTTTCATAAATGTTACAATAACAAGCACTACTTAGGTTTGTATAATACTTCTCAAAAAGATTTTCATGGGTACTACTTTATCTAATTTCCACCACCATAAGGTAAACAAGGTGGATAAATTATCCCCATTTTACAGATGAAGACCCTGACACTCAAGAAATTTACTTCAGGGGCTGGCCCCATGGCCGAGTGGTTAGGTTCGTGTGCTCACCTGCAGGCGGCCCAGTGTTTTGTTGGTTCGAATCCTGGGCGCGGACATGCACTGCTCATCGGGCCACGCTGAGGCAGTGTCCCACATGCCACAACTAGAAGGACCCACAGCGGAGAATGTACAACTGTGTACTGGGGGGCTTTGGGGAGAAAAAGGAAAAAAATAAAATCTTTAAAAAAAAAAAAAAAAGAAATTTACTTCATGTCAAAAAGCCAGTAAGTATCCAGGGTTCTTTCCCTTACACTTCCCATGGCTCCTTGTTGCTATGTTTTTATTTTTTCCTAACTCATCTCTTATTTTATTACTATTCCAGAAGCAAATCCAAAATCTGAAATAATGGAAGAAATTAATGCCAAGTCTATTCCTCAACAAATGTTTACTGAGCCCTGGTGTATCAGCAAGCAAATAGACTAAGCTGCTATAACAAAGAGACCCCAAGTACAGCAGCTCAAACAAAATAGAAGTTTGTTTCTCTCTCACATAACCATCCAGGGTAGTGGGCAATTCAGGGTGGTTTATCCAGAGACCCGAGTTCATTTTAGCTTGCCCATCTTCTAGGGCAGAGATGCCCAGATTTTCTTGGTTCACAGCTCCCTTAGCATCTCAGTAATTTTCACGGCACCTATAGGTCAAAAGAAATACCCAGAAGTTTTGTTTATTAATTAGTCACGTCCAAATAATTTAATAACTATGTCTTAACAACTTAGTAGCTATTTGAAAAAAAAAAAACATATAGATTGAAATAAGAGATAGTATTTTTATTTCATTTTAAAAAAAGCACAATTTCTTAATAATGAGATGTGTGTGCCTGTTGGGCACTGTACAACTTCTTAAACCTTGGCTCAGATTACATACCACCATTGTCATTTCCTATTCCACATTGAATTTTGCAGAGACTATACTTTTTATCATAGCAACCATCTGAAACCTAGCTTCACAAAGAAATGATGTCATGATCTAATGTTGAAACTGTGAGCTTTCTTGAGCAGTAGTTTTATTCATTATCTCACAGAGGTTAACGAGTTTCCTTCAAAAATCTGAACTCTTGTGTAGCGCTCCTGTGTATTCACTGAGGCACCTCAGGATGCCTCAGCACACAGTTTGGGAACCACTATCCTATAGTGTTGTCCTTGTCCCCTGGCTGCACAAACCACTGTGCTACACCTAGGTATGGCTTCTTCTGGAGAGGCAATGCCTTCTGACCTCTCTGGACATCGCTTCCTCAGCTCTTCTCAGATTCCTGTTATCACATATCACCCTAGGGGTCATGCAAAGAGGAGTGAGTGCTAATGAGTTTACCAGCAATTTCCTTGCTACCATTCCTCAGCCAGCCGGGACCAAGCTTCCCCACCCCACCCTTGCTTGCCCTACCCCAGTGAAGAAACCAGAGCAAAACTCAACCCACTTAAAAAGGAAAGGTGATGATATGCAGGCTCCTGCACTCCTTTAACCCTGGAATACAGACAAGACTTTAAACTGGATTGAATTGCAAGGAAAGAACAAGTTTTTCCTGCTTCCATGCATGCTCCACCCAAACACTGGACACCATGCTTAAGTCTGAAATGAAAGGGTCTGGAGGAGAATCCATTCTAATGAGAGCCGAATGCCTTGGAGACATCTCACACTCTGATCCGAACCAGTGGCCATCTGTGGCAGTTCAGTGTAGTGGGCACAGCATGCAGCCTCCAAGCAGGGGCGTAGGAAGTCCAGGTGTCTTTGTTTGACTGTGATTGAATTTGATTTCCATTTCCAACCCCTGTTCTGCTGGGTGATAGACATAAAATCACAGGCAGTCCGAGGTTTCCTATGACATCACACTGAACAATATGAAATAGCTGTTGTTTGATTATTTCTAAACAACAAAAATGGCAATTGTACGTATTTTCAAGTGTAACTTGGTTCCATCGCTCCCAAGGTTGTGTCTACATTCCAGGGGGCTTATGTGGGGATGGAGCCTGCAAGGAAGGGCAGTCACGTGCAGGGGCCACCTGGTCCCCAATCACTGCCAGCTCTGTCCTGCCCCTGAGATCTCCTCGCTGTCTCTGCTTCCCATCTCTGTCCTTGAAGATCTCTTCTCTGTGCTTGCCCCATCGACAAGGCCTCTCTGAGGTTGCATCCCTCTCCATGATTCCCACATCCTTCTCAGGTGCAAGTGAAAGGTGTGTGGCAGGAGAAAGGCACAGTCCTTTCTCAGTGAGATTTATTAACGTCCAAATGCTCCTGTTCCCTAAGCCTCTCCTCTCTTCCCCACTCTCTGGAGTGAGACGAACCAGCTCTTGCCACCTCATTTATTTTCCAAATCTATTGCTTCTGGTGTAAACTTAGGGCCTTAACTCCTTTAGAGCTCAAGTTTTTCGCTCCTGCATCTCAAAGCTTTGGTGCAGGAGAGAGAAAACATTTGCCTCTACCTCTATGCCTCAGCATCCCTCCTTGAGACAGCAGATGCCACCAAGGTCCTTTGAATAGGAGAAAGCCCCTGGGGTAAAAATAATTACAAAAATTATTATCAATATATTATCCTGCTGTGTGGCGGGGTGCCAGGCCCCTCCTCAAGCCTGTGTCTTATCCAGGTGTGCGGAAAGACACTGGACAGGGAGTTAGGAGATGGGGTGAGAGTCCTGACTTCACATTTCCAGGCTGTGCAGCCCTGGGCGAATCACTTAACTGCTCGCTAAACATCAGTTTCCTCAGAGTCGGAAAATGTACTGCCAATGGGCCCAAAGCTCATAATATGCGGTCAAGGACATTTAGAGAGAGAGAAAAAAATCTTTCCAGATTCTATGAAAACGTACCTACCTTCTGCTGCATGAGGAGTCCCAAGACTGAATGGCTTTTATTTTATTTTTTTTGGTGAGGAAGTTTAGCCCTGAGCTAACATCTGTTGCCAAACTTCAACTTTTTTTGCTTGAGGAAGAGTGGCCCTGAGCTAATGTCTGTGCCAATCTTCCTCTATTTTGTATGTGGGTTCCCACCACAGCATGGCTGATGAGTGGTGTGGGTCAGCACTCAGGACCCAAACCCATGAACCCAGGCTGCCAAAGCAGAGCACGTGGAACTTAATCACTATACCATAGGGCTGGCCCCTTGAATGGTTTTTTAAAAGCCTAGAGAGTATATTTGAGGCAATCTGTATATACCCCTCATTTACCCCATTTGGCCAATCCAAATGAAAAGACTACAGAGCCCACTTCTGGCTTGACTATTGCCTGCTTAGATGCAATGCGGGGGGGGCACGCCCATTTTCCCACTTAGCTGTATTCCTGTTTATTCCTGTGAACACAGGGTCTCTAAAATTGGCAACGACTTTCTCTTTGTTATGTCTACCTTCCTCTCGGGGGCCAGCCCAGACTCCTGGGTGGGTTCCTTTCCCGTTGAATGACCAGAATAGGGCTGAATCTGATAGGAAGAACTGCGAGGCAGAAAGCTCCGTTCCCAGGCCCTCACACAGGGGGATGTGTCCTCCCCTCTAGGCCAGGGCCTGGGGGCTGTGGGGGAGCTGAAACGGGACATCCTGTCCCCTCCACCAGCATTCTTTCCTCCACCAGGCAGCGGCATTGTGCTTTGTGCTCTCTCACAATTCAGACGAGGTGGAGCAGCCAGTGTGGACGACTGCAAAGACCCCTCTGCATAGAAACAGCCCCTTCTCCCATGTTGACACCAAGGCCCCGAGAGCCCACTTGTCAGCCCCGTGCTTTGGGACCTCTGCCTGTGGTCCTTTTACAGCGCTCGAGGAGGGCCTGAAACACCGAGCAAGTTTAAACCATGGGCTTCCCAAAGTTGGCTTTTGAGGAGACAAGACAGCCCTCATCCATGGTAACAGAGGAAGAGCACGTAAGGGGCCCTGGGGACACACAGCTTTGCTGAGGACCAGCCTTAGGGCGTAGAGGAACAGAAAGGTCCAGAGCAGCCATTTCTCTGTGCCTAGCAGTGGGCTGCCCCCTACCTGCCTCAACCGTGCTGGGCCTCCCACTTGCCCCCTGTCCTGGTGTGGAGCTCTCTCTGACCCCGAGGTCCTAAGACTTTCCACTTCCTATGCGTGTGACCCTGGATCAATCAATTAACCTCTATCTGAACCTCAATTTCTTCACCTACAAAACGAAAGTAGTAAACTCACCTACCTGACAGGGTTGTTTTGAAGCTTAAATAATATAAAATGTGTTTAAAGGTTTTAGGATTTATAAAGCATCATAGGAATATAAATAAATATAGTTTTTCCTGACTCATCTTAGAATCTTTTGGAAGAGATTTTAAATAAATTATTTAAGTTCAATCTCTACTAATTCAGGAATCTTGCACAAATGTCATCTACCCCCTGCTTGAATCCTTTCGTTGATGGGGCACTCACTGCATTTCCTCGACAAGAAATTCGCTACCACAAAACGTTATGACTTGAGCTTGCTCTTGTGAAATCACAGCCAACTCACACAAGCTCCAGAGTAAATGGGAAAGATGAGCTTTATTCGCCCAGTAATTCCAGAAGGATCTTCACGTGGATTTGGTTGACCAGATGTTTACAGATATTTGTTTCAAATTCTGAAGTGATTTGCATTCATCTTCCTCTTTGAAGGTTAAGTGTGTTTGTTTCTGTTTTCGTCATCGGAAACACATTAAAATCGGCTTAGGGGGAGTGTGTAGAAAAATGAAGGAAAAGGTAAATTCGCAGATGTTCGAGGAAGCGTATCCACTGCTATGAACATGGGGTAAAATGATTTGCCCTAGGATGGCTTCACTTTGGCCATTTAGAGAGGTTGTGTGTGACGGGTATAAATGTAGAAGAAAGCTTTGTCCATTTCTTTTTAGCCAGGATAGTTCAACGACTCTTAAAAATGTCAGGGAGACTCTTAACTCGAATCTCTGCTACCAGGGGACACTGGGGACACCAATGTGTGCCCCCAGAGCCAAGAACTTCATTCAGCTTTAGTTTCAGCACAAAGGTAAATTGGCTTTTGCTTTTGGATTTAAGATTTGGCCAGCATGTGAAATTAAGTACTACTTTGGGGAATTTTTAGAGAGGAGAGCTAGGATTTTACGAGTGTTAGGGCTTATAGTTGAAATCTGCAATTAGTATGAACACGGAAAGGTCAGCTTAAAGAAACACACGCCCTGGGGATCTGCAGAGGGAAATACAAGAAGGAGAGAAGTTGGCAAACAGGGTAAGGAGTTGTGCAACAGAAGCCCAAATTCTCATGTGTGTGTTGTTGTCTCAGTGGCCTTAAAAGGAATCAGAGAGAGAGGGCTTAGAAGAAATCAAGGGTAAGGAATCACTAGCCCACAGAGAAGATGTCCCAAACCTTGAGCCTCACAGAGGTAAATGACAATTGTGGCAGAAGCTGTTGGTCACCAACCAACAGCCATTACCTTCCTCTTCTTTGTTATCAGAAAACTAATTCTGTTCAGGAAATGAGCAGCCGATAGTCTTGGGAGGCTGGACCCTACTGAAGTATCAGGGTGAAAATCGTGATTAGTCTATCTCCAAAATTGTCATTCTGTTTCTTCTCAGTGATTGGCTTAAGAAGGGGCACGTGACACAATTCTGGCGAATGAGAAGTCTTCCAGAGGACTTCTAGGAAAGTTTTCCTCACTCTTAAAAAAGAAGAAACCAAAGAGACCTTCTGTTTCTCGGATTTGGATGTTGCTGGGAAAGGATGCAATGCTTCGAGCTGTTGTAGCCATTTCATGACCATGAGGGTATAAGCTTGAGGCAAAGGTAACATGCTTAGAATGGCCTTTAGCATATTAGGAAAATGCAAAAATCCTGAGGCCTGCATTATGTTTTGACGCTAAACTAATCAACGCTGATACTATCTTCCTGCGGACTTATTACTTGAGAAAATAAACCTTTCTTATTTACTGAGTCACTCAGAGATGAGACTGTAGATTCAGACTTCCCAGGTTCAAATTCTAAGTTTACCATTTACCAGTAATGCGAATTTGAACTTCTCTGTGCCTCATATACCTGATTTGTGAAATGGAGATGCTGATATACCTACCCTGTAGTGTTGTTGTTCTAATTAAATAAATTAACACATGGAAAATGCTGGAACAATACCTGTGATAAGTAACCAAAAATTTAAAAATTGTTATCATTTAAGTCATTTTGTGTTGAGTTGTCTAGTTTTTGCTTTCGAAAGTATTCTATGTAAAATGGCAACTTTGAATTAACTGTTTTTCGTGTTAAAAAGCTGGGAAATCAACAACAAAAAGACAAACAATTCTCTAAAAAATGGACAAAAGACTTCAATGGAATTTCTCCAAAGAAGATATGCAACAGCCCATAAACATATAAAAAATACTTAGCATCATTAGTCAGTAAAAAAATGCAAGTTAGAACCGCAATGAGATCCCACTTCATACCCACTAAGACGGCAATGATCAAAACTGGAACATTACAAGTGTTGGCAAGGATGTGGAGAAACTGCAACTCGTCCATTGCTGGTGGGAACGCAGAATGGTCCATCTGCTGTAGAAAACAGTTCGGAGCCCCCCAAAAAGTTCAACACAGAGTTACCACACAACCCTGCAATTTCACTCCCAGGTATCTACCCAGAAGAACTGAAGACAGGGACTCAAACGAGAACATGTACACATGTATGTTCGTGGTACCGTTATTCAGTAGTCAAAAGGTAGAAACAGCCCAAACATCCATCAACCACGAATGGATAAATAAGTGGAGGTATATGCATACAATGGAACAACATTTACCCGTAAAAAGTTAGAAAATATAATGAGGAAAATATCCCATTCACAGAAGCAACACAAATCATACACTCCTTAGGACCAAATACAGCAAAAATATAAAACTTGACCTAGGGGCCGGCCCAGTGGCATAGTGGGTAAGTTCGCTTGCTCAGCTTTGGTGGCCCGGGCTTCACAGGTTCAGATCCCAGGCGTAGACCGAGCACTGCTCCTCAAGCCACACTGTGGCAGCATCCCACAGAAAATAGAGGAAGATTGCCACAGGTGTTAGCTCAGTGACCATCTTCCTCAAGCAAAAAGAGGAGGATTGGCAACAGATGTTAGCTCAGGGCCAATCTTCCTCACAAAAAAACAAAACCTTGACCTAAAGACGGAAAGAAGACTTGAAGAAAGCAGGGAAACATGGTACATCTGAATGAGAAGGCTTGAGGCTGTAAAGATACCAATTATTTCTAAATCAACCTGTAAATTTGATAGAACTTTAACTTTTTTAACTCGACAAATTGATTTTTAAATTCCAGTGGAAGAATATATTCGTTACAGTAACTAATTTTTTAAAAATTAAAGGGGACAAGCTCTACTAGATAGTAAAACATATTTCCAAACTACTATAATTTAGGAAGTTTGTTAGCAATGCAGGAATGAAAAATAAATTTTGGGGCCAGAAATCAGAATGTACCATATACTAAGATTGACAATTACAATAGGTGAGAAAAATATAGACTGATTAAATAGTCTGGGAACAATTGGCTAAAATCAATATACTACAATAAATTTCAACTAGATTAAATGTTTAAGTGGAAAGATGAAACCACAATACAACTAGAAGAAAATATAAGTAAATATTAATGTCACATTAGTGTGGTGAAGGCCTGGCTGAACTTGACTCCACAGGCAGAAATTACAAAGGAAAAGACTGCTAGATACATTTCACTATATAAAATTTAAAGAGAAATGTCTGTACATAGGAAGTTAAAAGGCAAATGAAAAATTGAGGAAAATGTTTGCAATATATATAATAGGGAATTAATCTCCAAAATGTGAAAAGAGCCTTTCCAAATTAACAACAAAACAGTAATACCTCAACAGAAAAATATAACAAGCATATGAACAGAAAATTAATAGAACACGAAAAAAGCTTTTCTAATAACTTTTTTAGTAATTAAAAAACACAAATTATAACAACTATGAGTTTTACTAGATTGGAAATATTTTAATGCTTATAATACTCAGCAAGAACACAGGGAAATGGGCACCTGTGTTCTCTAATTTCGTAGAAGCTTTCTGGAAGCAATTTGGCATGAGGTATCCACAGTTGTTAAGATGTGCCTGTGCACTGACCCAGAAATTCCACATTTGGGGATTTGTCTTAAGAAAATAACAAAGGATACAATATGGGCAAAGATCTGGTAGCTGTTTATGATGTTTAACAAACACAGAAATTGAAAAGAAAATGATCACAGCCACAGAATGGAATATTCTGTAGCCATTGAAATAGTATTACAGAAATATCTTTCCTGACATGGAAAGATGTTTTAGATATATCCAGTGAAAAAAAAACCAACCTGTTTTTAAAATGATATGCATAATGATACCATTTTGTAAAAATCATATTATCTTTATAGCCACACAGTAAGATATGAACCATGTTTTTCTCTGGGCATCGGGGATCGTGGGCACTTTTTTCCCTCTTCCTTTGGCCCATATGCATTTTCTCATTATTCTTCAATAAATACATTATGCTTTTGAAATAAGGAAGTCATTATTAAACTTGAAAACATTTTCCTGAATACAAGAAACAAAAAATAAATATATATATCTCATTTGTACAGTTTGACCAATTCTATGTCATAAAACAAAACAAGAGGAAATTGAAATAAGAGTAATATCAGGAAAAACAAAAAAAAGAGATGATTCCAGAACAGGAGAGAGACAGAGAGAAACGTTAACATTTCTTAGCTGCCTTATGTTAAGTAGAAGTCTTAGTTGAAAATGGCAAGCCCCAACTCAAACTAGCTGACCACAAAGAAGAGTTTATTCAAGGATACTGAAGTATTTCAAATAATCAGAGGGAACTTTGTCAAAATGAGTCATGTGTTCAGCAGACATTTCTTGAGTCCCTACCACAGGCCAGGCAGTGTGTGCACAGTGCTCAGGCCCCAGTGAGCTGAGGCACAGCTCTGCCTTCTTGGCTCTGCGGCAGTAACAAGTTAAGCCCAAATCTCGATGGCTTAACACAGTAAAAAAATGCAGGCCAGGGGCCAGGCTGGTGGCACAGTGGTTAAGCGCGCACATTCCGCTTCGGCAGCCCCAGGTCCACCCGTTCAGATCCCAGGTGTGGATATGGCACTGCTCATCAAGCCATGCTGTGGCAGGCATCCCACATATAAAGTGGAGGAAGATGGGCAAGGATGTTAGCTCAGGGCCAATCTTCCTCAGCAAAAAGAGGAGGGCTGGCAGCAGGTGTTAGCTCAGGGCTGATCTTCTTCTGCTTCAAAAAAGCAGGCAGGTGAAAAAGGCTTTGCTTCCCACAGTCCACGGTCTGTCGCTCTGCCATCTTGCAGGAACACCACTGGGGGCACATGGCCTCCAGGATTTCAAGGTAGGGGAAGAGAAGATAGAGAAGCCACCCTGGTTCTTAAGTGCCTCTGCCTACGGCCCGTCACTTCCACTCACATTCCCATTTGCCAGAACTCATCCACATGGCTCAACTCAGCTGCTGGGGGTGGTGCTGGGAAATGAGCTATTTAGGAAGCACTCATTGTTACTGCGTAGACACCTAACCTAATTATAGGGATCAAGGGAAGAATGAAACAAAGGGTTGACACTGAAAGGCTTTCTGCCTCTCCCCACGTTTATCAAACAATTCCAATGCCCCAAATACCCCATTCTGCAATAATAGTATTCGGTTTTATAGGCAAGGCTTGGCTTTCTCTGACCATCTTAGGACATCTCTGAAAGGAGCAAATTGTTAACTGATACTTACGTTGCTTATCAGAATTATATCTGCTCATTCTCTTTTTAATAATGAAGCTTGAATAATAGATAGCAAGGGCTAATTTTGGAAGGATTGGCTCCAAATTCCCTGCTAGTGTGAAATACCAAAGAACAATTTTTTTTTATTAAAGAATAAATTTGCCATAATATGCTGATGGTTAAAACTGATCTGGCTGCTCTAGATGAAGCTCCTTATGCTTTGTTACACTTTGCAAAAAAAGCAGCAGGTAAGGCTGGAGGTCAGGGATGGGGGGTCTAGGCTTGCGTTCAGCCCCCGGGCAGAGGCAGGTACCAGAGCTGTCAGAGCAGTCTCCCCGCCGCTCCCAGACGCTGCCATCGCCTGAACTTGAAACACCAGCGTTGACCCCAGGGAGCGCGAGCCTGTCCATCCGCTGCCTTGTTCCTCCCTGGCGCTTTCAGCAGGGCTTGTTTGGGGAAGAAAAGGTGCCTGTTTTATTCCTAATTGTACAGAGCAGCTGATCAGTGTCTGCACGACTTCTGGAACAAAGAATGCATTTCAGACCTTCTTATGGCTTGCTCACTTCATTTAAAATTTAACAGATGTCAATTGTGACACATAAACACTTTCTCCCTAGGCGTTGGATTAAGGCAAATTTCATTTGATGCCTGGCACGAAAGCCAAGCTATATTGTGTGTTGAAAGACCGTTTTATGAAAAGAAAGAAAGGGAGGAAAAATCGTTCCGACTTAAAATCCTGTAATAATGGATGAAAGCCAGCTTCCACAAAGGCATTGTCCGGAGAGCTCTGTTGGCTTAGGGCGCCACCTAATGGGCACGTGGCGGATTACACAAGGGCCGTCGCCTCAGGGGGCACACGCGCTGTCAGAGGGTGAACACAAAGGCAGTGTGGGGCTGCGAATGTCATCTAAGCGGATCTCCGTGCCGGGTGAGATGTGTTCAAGTTCGATGTCTGCCTCCAACTAGTTATGAAGCCCTGGGCAAGCCCCTCAGCCTCTCTGAACTCCAGGATCTCTCCTAAATGGGAGGTTCTGGAAGCCTTCTCTGTGGCATTGCTGAGAGGACAAAGGAGGGGTGTATCTGAAAGCAGGAGTCAGCCAAGGCTCTCAGACTGAGGTGACTCCCAGTCATGGTGTAATAACATCAGGACGCCGAACATCTTTTGTTTTCCTCCTTTTGGTAGAGATGTGGGTTCAGAGATACGTTTCTCAACAATAAGGAAAATAACAGGGCAAGCATGAAAATAAATGGCAGTTGAGGGCTGTCCTCAAGGTTGGAGAGGTGACAGGACGTTGTGGGGACTATGGTGAACCGGACAACACTTGTCTGGTCTCAGGGGTGGCCACCGTCAGCTCCGCCGAGAACGGCCAGTTTCCTGTAGCAAAAAGAAACCACTTACCACGTGGGATCTCCTGCTTTGTAAATTGGCCCGATTTTTTAAAACACGACAGGGGCTAAATAAATCACACGTGTGGACTGGAGCCAGGTTGTAGGTCTCCAGCACGCCGCCTTTGCTGCTCGTTTCTGTGGGGGTGTCAGGGGTGCTAGGAGTGAGCCTGCTCTTGGGGTGTACTGGGTCTGGGATCAGGGGCAGTGTGAATCCTGCGACAGGCGTGGGAGCGGGGTCTGACGCCACCATCGTACTGGCCCTGAGGTGAGAGGCACTGCCTGCCTGGTAGGGGCCTAGACAAGCCTCTCCCCTTCTCATGCTCCCTCCTTTCTCTGCTATTCCTTGGGACAACTCTCCCTGAAGCCACCAGGCTTCCCTGTTGAGATCCCACTTAGAGTCACTGGTGGCCATGGGGAAGAGCACCAGACAGGGAGTCAGACCCCGCAGATACTGTCACTTGCGGCATGATCTGGGTGGGCACCTCCACCCCTCTGAGTCTGTTTCCTCATTCGTAAAGTGGGGAGACAACACCTTCCCTGGCTGCTTCTCAGGATGGCGCCCCGGTCATAGGAGATGATTCGTGAAGCAGTGCTCTGTGAACTTAAAAGTGCTGAACAATCTTTGGTTACTTTAAAACTATGCCGTCTACTTTGAACAATTCTTAAATGCTAGAAATACAGCATTAAGAATGGATCATCGGTTCATTTAATCAAGTAGTCACTCAACAAATATTTATTGAGCATCTGTTATGTGCCTGGTGGTTCTAAGCCATGACTGAGACAAGTATGGATTGTCCTGTCATGGAATGTAAATTCTAGGAAGGAGGCAGGGAATAAGAAAAGGGAGGAGGGAAAGAATGAAGGAAGGAGGGGGAAAGGGAAAAAGGGAAGGCGGGAGGGAGGGAAGAAGGGAGGAGGGAAGGAAAGAGGAAAGAAAGCAGCTTGAAATCAGCCATGACGAGAGTATTTACATTATTAACGTTCATAAACTACAAATCCCGGCCCTTCCTGGGGGCTGACTGTTAAACATTTACCACTGGAACCAGAGGTCAGATCCCAAGCCTGAGGAGCTGCGGAGGCATTCTGAGCACAGCAGAAACACACTACCTGTTTTATCCATTTCTCAAAGGTCGCTCTTCCACCACGTGGAGAATAGACTGTACCCGGCGCAGTGGCAGCAGGAGCACCAGCCTAGAGGGCCATGCAGCAATCCCAGCTCGAGATGGAGAGGCCCGGGTCAGGCTAGCGGTAGAGCAGCAACATGAGCATGGACTGGGATGGGCACTGGGCGGGGCTGACAACATTGTTAATGGATTGGCTGCGCGGGAAAGATGGAGCCACAGCTGGTGAACAGCACAGACACACACTCTGTCCACACGGAGCTCACCGTCCAGTGGGAGAAACAAAACAGGCAGGAAGCTAGGAATTTCACAAATAAGTATTTAATTATACTGGCTACTGATGACACAGAACACAGTAAACCTCAGGGGGACTGACAATCTGGAAGTGACATTTAAGAAGTACAGTATAATTAAAAATCCATGGGAACATACATAGTATTTCCTTTACAACTGTGATCTGGATAGGCAAACGCCTGAGTCCCAAAACCTGTTAGTAGTTAGTAATGGACTGCAGCAGGGAGAAATCAGCAAGGTGTGAGTGTTCACCAGCTGCCTCCCTGCCCTCCTTCCAAGTTTTGCCTGTTCTGGGTCCTTTGGGAGCTGCTCGAGTGACGAGGGAAAGAGTGGAGATACAAATGAAAATGGAAAACCTGAGAGAACAAGTCAGGATAAGGGTAAGAGAGTGAGAGGAGACAAGGTTGCTGATGTGAGTGGACTATCTGATAGAGAGTTTGAGAAAGAGAAGGATTTGGAGGAAAGCAGGTGCCCTAATGACGGGAGCCTTGAAGAAGGAGACTGGTGATGAGTTTCTTTAGGGCTGATGGGAGATTGTATCTTTCAACCCTTCTTGTACTGACTGTCTTTGCCATGTGACTTTGTAGATACTCCTAAGAAAAGGGCAGAATATATTTCACCACCCCTGAATTTGGGATTTGGCCATGTGACTTGCTCTGGCCAAAAGACTGAGATGAATGAAGGGATAGTGAACCAGTTCTGAGAGTTAGGCTTTAAAGGCTTTCCATCTTTGCCATTGTCATGAGAAGAACATATCCTGGCCAGCCCACGGGTTCCAGAAGGAGTGGAGTGACACCCACAGCAGAGCCAGCCCATCTGAGCCCTTCCTAGGTCAGCCAAAAAAGCATCTGACCCACAGAAACATGAGCCATAATCAATGACTGTTGTTTTATTCCTCTGAGCTTTGGGGAGGATTGTTACACAGCAATAGCTGACTGATACAAGGCTTTTACTGTGTGTCATGCAATGCAATTTCTCCATTAGCCCTTCTTCATAAAACTTAAGTAGAGACTTGAATTACTTCTAAACGCTTTCCAGATGGTGGGTTACTGTTTCTTTTGATGCTGTCACCATATAGAGGCCAGGCAGGAGGTGGCCCTGTACAATCCAACTCAGAAATGTTTGATGACATCAGGCACCTACAGTCACTCCTTATCATTATCCACGTGAAGCTTATCTACGGAGTTTTCCGGATAAGTGACAGAAACTACAGCTTCTTTATGTAATCCTTTGCTTTACTGACATCTGGGACACTCTATTTATTAATCTTGTATAACATATTTCTCTTACTCTGGTAAAATTTTTAAAGAAAATAATGAGCTATTTTCACCTGTGTGTCAATGCACATTCTAAATCACATTCCCAAATTATTTTTACTATCAAAGGATTTGGGTTCCATTGCTCTCATTCAGTGTTTTTCAAAGTAAGATCTGTTGATCAACTATAACGAAATCATAAAAATCAATTGGGGAACTTGCTGAAAGTGCAAATATTGCTTCCTCTCTCTCTTCTCTTCCCTCAGCAAACAATTCTGCTGAAACGATTAGCTGGGACACAGCAAGGCAGACACTGCACAGCAGCTGAGAGCAGAAGGAGGGTGAGTGAGGGGGCAGAGTAGCTCAGAGTGGGTGTCAGGTCCCAAGCAGGGCAAGGAGGGTCCACACAGGAGTGCTGTCTGTCACAGAGTCAGAGCCTGAACAGGGTGAGCAGGATGTCCAAGCACGGGGGTGGCCTGCCACCAGGTGATAGACCCTGAGCCAGGTAGAGAGGGTGTCCCTGTAGAGAAGCAGCACGCCATGGGGTTTTAAAGACCAAGTAGGGTGAGGCTGGCCTCCATGTAGGGGAGATGTGGCCTGGAGTGTGGGTTCAGAGCCCAAGCAGGGGGATGAAGGTATCCCCTCAGAGGGTTGTCCTGCTGTCCTGATATGGTGTCAGAGCCCACCTGTGGTGAGGAGGACATCTGTGTCAGGGACAGGGTGGTGGTGTAAAAAAACCATATGATCAGCTCAATAGCCACAGAAAAAGCATTTGGCAAAAATCTAACACCCATTACTAATAAAAAACTCTCAGCAAACTAAGCGTAGAAGGGAATTTCCTCAAACTGATAATGGGCATCTATAAAAAACCTGTACCTAACATCCTACTTGATGGTAAAGATTGAATGCTTTCTCCCTTTGATCAGGAACAAGACAAGGACGTCTGCTCTCACCACTTGCATGTAGCGTTGAACTGGAGGTTCGGGAGCATGCAGACAAGAGAAAGAAAGAAAATGCATTCAGTGTGGAAAAGAAGTCAAACTGTCTTTATACATAGCTGACATGACCGTCTATGTAGAAAATCCAATAGAATCCACACAAAAGTTAGTAGAACTAATAATTAATTTTAGCTAAGGTTACAGGATAAAAGATCAATATAAGTATCAATTGTATTTCTACCTACTAGCAAAAAAAATCAAACAATCAATTAAAATTTGAATTTTTAAAATACCATATAAAATAGCATTAAAATAAATGAAATATTTAGGGATAAATCTGACAAAAGATGTGAAAGGTTCTGTACACTATAAACCATAAAACATTGCTGAGAGAAATTACACACCTGAATAAATGGAGAGATATACCTTGTTTGTAGGTTAAAAGATTCAATATTGTTAAAATGTTAATTATCTCCAAATTAATCTACAGATTCAATGCAATCCCAATCAAAATCCTAGCAGACATTTTATAGAAATTGACAAGCTGATCCTAAGATTAATAAAGAAATGTAAAGGACCTAAACTAGACAAAATGATTTTGGAAAAGAAGGAGTTAGAGGGTTACCACCACCTCACTTCAAGACTTATTACAAAGCTAAAGTAATCAAAATAATGTGATATTGTCATCAAGTATTGACAAAGGAGATATAGAAACAGAATGGAGAGCCCAGAAAGAGACCCACACATATTTGGACACTGATTTTTTTTTTTTACAAAGATGCAAATGAGATCAATGGAGAAAGGACGGTCTTTTCAACAAATGGTGCTGGAACAATTGGACATTCATATGCAAAACAACAACAAGAAAAAACCAAAATCCATACTTCACATCATATATAGAAGTGAACTGAAAAGGGCTCATGGACCTAAAGGTAAAACCTAAAACTATAAAACTTTTAGAAGAAGACGTAAGAGAAAATCTTTATGCCCTTGGCTTAGGCAAAGATTTCTTAGATATGACACCAAAAGTATAATTCATAAAAGAACAAATTAATAAATTGGATCTCATCAAAATTTAAAACTTCTGTTATTCAGATGACACAACTGAGACAACGAGAAAACAAGGTAGAGACTGGGAGAAAATATTTGCACAGAATATATCTGACAAAAGACTTGCATCCAGAATAAGTAAAGAATTCTCAAAATTCAATGATAAAAAACCCAAACGATCCCATAAAACAATGGGTAAAAGGGGCCGGCCCAGTGGCGTAGTGGTTAAGTTCGCACGTTCCACTTCTCAGTGGCCCGGGGTTCACCAGTTCGGATCCCAGGTGCGGACATGGCCCACTTGACACACCATGCTGTGGTAGGCGTCCCACGTATAAAGTAGAGGAAGATGGGCACGGATGTTAGCTCAGGGCTAGGCTTCCTCAGCAAAAAGAGGAGGATTGGCAGTAGACGTTAGCTCAGGGCTAATCTTCCTCAAAAAAAAAAAAATTGTAAAACAAAAAAACAATGGGCAAAAGATTCAAACAGACACTTCCACAAAGAAGATATATGGATGACAAACAAACACATGAAAAGATGTTCAAAATCATTAGTCAGTAGGGAAATGCAAATTAAAACAACTACACATCTGTTTAAAAAGCTAAATTAGAAGGACTGATCATATCAAGTGCTGGCAAGGATGTGGAGGAATTGGAACTCTCCTACACTGCTGGTGGGAATGCAAAATGGAAAACAGTTTGGCAGTTATTGAGGCAAATATACTTCTACCATATGATCCAGCCCACTGCACTCCTCGGTATTTACCCACCAGAAGTGAAAACATATGTCTGCACAAAGACTTATACAGAACTGTTCACAACAATATTTACCAGGCACACCTCAGAGATACTGAGGGTTCAGTTCCAGACCACCACAATAAAGCAAGTCACGTGAATTTTTTGGTTTCCCAGTGCATATAAAAGTTATGTTTACACTATACTGTAGCCTATTAAGTGTGCAATAGCATTATGTCTAATAAAACAATGTACATACTTTAATTAAAAAATACTTTATTACTGAAAAATGCTAACCATCATCTGAGCCTTCAGTGAGTCGTAATCTTTTTGCTGGTGGACGGTCTTGTAAAAAATGCAATATCTGCGCAGAGCAATAGAGCAAAGCACAATAAAATGAGGTATGCCTGTATTTGTCTGCAAAAGCTCAAGACTGCAAATAATCCAAATGTCCATCAACAGGTGAGTAGACAAAGGAACTTTGGTATGTTCAGACAATGCAATACTATCCAACAATAAAAGGAACATATGACAAGAAGGACGTTGAAATAATTATGTGGAATGAAAGAAGCCAGAAAAAAAAGAGTACATACTGTATCATTCCACTGATAGAAACTTCTAGAAAATGCAAACTAATCTATACCACAGGAAGCAGATCAGTGGTTGCCTGGGGAGGGAGTGTATAGGGAGGCATAGAGAGAGAAATTACAAAGATGCACAGGGAAAATTTTGGGGTGATGGATATGATCACTATGTGGATTGTGGCAACGGCTTCACGGGTGAATGCATATGCCAGAACTTATCAAACTGTACACTAACTATGTGCTGTTTATTTTATGTCAATTAAACC
This sequence comes from Equus caballus, assembly GCF_041296265.1. Classification (NCBI taxonomy): domain Eukaryota; kingdom Metazoa; phylum Chordata; class Mammalia; order Perissodactyla; family Equidae; genus Equus; species Equus caballus. Next base: position 76,475,842 of record NC_091699.1, on the reverse strand, counting down.
TCAAAATGCTGTTAAAAAAGAAATAAGGGCAGATTAATTCAATAAGAGTCTGAGAGAAGGAAAGTTCAGTTAAGATTTTGCTTGTAGTTGGAGAATAAGCAGAGACAAATGGGTCAAAATTTTCTTGTTCAGCCCAATTAAATGTCAGGGAAAAACTGAAACCAACCCAAGTGTCTGCCATTTGTGCAATGGTTTTGTACAGTGTGGTAACATACAAGTTGGAATACTATGCAGGTATTTTAAAAATCATTGTGAAAATGTTTATTGTCTAATACTAAGAGAATAAAGAAGGCTCAAAACTTAGGCCTGACCCTTTGATTGTGTGTGCATTTTAGTCAAGAACTGGAAAAATACATGGAAAAATAAAAAGAATTTACATGTTGAGGTGATAGGGACTATGGGTGGCAACTTTCTTCTTATTATTAAAATTTTATTTGAACAATAAGTAATAACTAGTAAAAATAATAGGAATGGAATATTTTTAAAGCCATTAATTTTAAATCAATGGCTCAAGATCACTATTTTTCTATAATGATTAAAACCCAAAAACCCAGCACTTTTGGAGGAGTTCGAATAATCAGGCAATTGGCCGCATCCACAAATGAACCCTTGGGTATCGATTTTGAAAGAAGGCTTTCCTGAGAATGGTGTAAACCAACAGTAAGGGCCACTGGCGTTAAAACCAAAGAGCTAGACTGAAATATTATCAGAGGAAAAGTTGCCACATCACTGATTCTTTACTAAAACTCTTCCACTGAAAAGCCCAATTTTTGTAGAGCACTAGGATAGGCCCTGAGAATCTGTAAATTTACCATTTAGGTTTCTCAAAACTTTTGCAAAAGGATTTCTGCGCCCCTGAGAGCCACGGCGACGCCAATCAGGAAAGAGATGAAATTACTTTGTCAAAGAGTATAAATTATTAAAGGAAATATTTTTCTAGTAATAAAAATATCCAAAAACTTAAGGAAAAAGATCATCCTCAATCCTTCAACCTAGAGATATCTCCATTAACATTTGCTGAACATCCCTCTAGACACTTCTTTATGCATAAGTACAGGTATAAACCTTCATTTTACCTAAGTGGTATCACACTATCACACTATACCAAAATGGTTTTTTTTTTTACCCAATAGTATATTATGGTGAACTCTCCATGTCAATAAATGTAAACTTATATCATCTCTTTAGGCCAGGGGTCTGCAAATTAAAGCCCATAAGCCAAATCTGGATTTTTTTGTAAACAGACTTTCACCGGAATACACAGTCATGTCCATTCCTTTACATACTGTCTATGACTGCCTTCACGCTACAATGATGGAGTGGAGTTTTTGTGACAGAAAGCACATGGCCCACAAAGTCTTCAATATTTACTATCTGTGCTTTCACAGAAGACTTTGTCAACCTTTGCTTTGTGGCTGAGTATCAAATAGTATGAAAATACCCGAACTGAATTATTCCCCTATTGGTGCACATTCACCTTGTTGACAATTTTTGTTGAAGAATGAGGTCATACATACATCTTGGGACACGTGTCCATTAGAAGGATAAATTCCTAGATCAGCTTCTTGAACCACAGCAATTTTCCCGTATCCAATAACAGGTTAATGTCCAAAATATATAAGGAATACAAACAAATCAACAGCAATAATAAAAATAACCCAATTTAAAAAAACGAGCAAAGGCCCTACATAGACATTTCTCAGTAAGAAGACATACAAATGGCCAACAGGTGTAGGAAAAAGTGCTCAACATCACTAATCATCAGGAAATGCAAGTCAAAACCACAATGAGGTATCACCTCGCACCTATTAGAACGGCTATCACCAAGACAAGAGATAACAACTGCCAGTGAGGGCGTGGAGAAAAGGGAACCCTTGTACACTGTTAATGGGAATGTAAATTGGTGCAGCCACTATGGAAATCAGTATGGAGGTTCCTCAAAAATTAAAAACATAACTACCATATGATCAAGCAATCCCACTTCTGGGTATATATCTGAGGGAAATTAAGTCAGTATCTTAAATGGAGATCTGCACCCCTATGTTCATTGCAGCATTATTCACAGAAGCCAAGATATTGAAACAACCTGAGTGTCCATCAACTGATGAACGGATCAAGAAAATGTAGTGTGTGTGTATACACATACATACATACATACATATACAATGGAATATTATTCATCCTTAAAAAAGAAGGAAATCTTGCCATTCGTGACAACATGGATGAAACCGGAAGATGTTATGCTAAGTGAAAGCAGCTAGACGCACACAGACAAATACTGTATGATTTCACTTATATGTGAAATCTAAAAAAGTCAGACTCGTAGAACCAGAAAGTAGATTGGTGGTTGTTAGGGGTTGGAGGGTAGGAGAAATGGGGGAGATGTTGGTCAAAGGGTAGGAAGTGTTAGTTATGAGTAAGTTCTGGAGATCTAATGTATAGCATGGTGACTATGGTTAATAATACTGTATTGTATGTTTAAAATTTGCCAAAAGAGTAGATCTTAAGTATTTTGACTACACACACAAAAAAGGTAACTATGAAAGGTGATGGATGTGTTAATTAACTTGATTGTGGTCATTTCACAATGTGTATGTATATTAAATCTCCATGTTGTACACACCTTAAAAAAATCACGTTGTACAACCTAAATATATAGAATTTTTGTTTGTCAATCACACTTTAATAAAGCTGGACAAAGCTAATCAATGAACCCAATTTGTGTAAAAAAAATGAAGACAGAAAAAGAATAAATGTAGTGAAAACAAATCTCAACAAAATAAAAATAAACAGCAAATATTGAAAATGGTTTTATTGCATTGTATAGAATATCAATCAAGAGATTAAATTGGTTTAAGAATGCTCTGGAAACATTTTCTTGCTGAAAATCCATCCATGTGGGAGACAAGACTTCTCCAGACCCAAAGCTAGACTACTAACTTTCTACTCATTGTCAGACTTTTTCCATTAGCCACTTTCCATCAGATTTCTGGGGTCTCTGGAACCACTAAGGCCCTAAGGAAAAGGAAAATGGAATCTATTTTCTGTCATTTGCCCTGTGTGGAATCTGTTTTGTAATTAATTGGTAGCCAATTTTAACAATCCTCACACTGACCTCTACCTTAGAAGATAAAAATTTCTGCATAGACACTGCTTAAGTTTTATACCTCTTTCTAACAGTTCCAGTGAGGCAGGCATTCTTGTACCATTTCAAAGTTGTTTTACGGTATAAATTTGATAGCAAATAAGAGAATATTTTACTATTTAGTGACCCAGTTTTATATATGAATCTTGCTTGACTTACAGGCTATATAATTTTCATCTGTTTACTGTATTTCTTTACTAGGTTTCTGGTGAGGATTTTATAATGTTATGCCAATTTGTCTTGTTTTTACTAGAATATTCTCTTTATTGAAGATTTTCTGTATCAAAAAAACAGACAAGGGAGAGAGATAAAATACACAGATCAGAAACCAGCCGTGTCTTCTATGGCGTGCAGGCACCACTGTGCGAATACCAGGGGTAAAGTACATCTGTTTTATTTTTATTGTTATGACTCCCTGTGACCTCATTTGAAAACACTGTTCCCAAAGTTAAATTATGTATGAAAAAAAGTATGTGCGGTAGGAAGCAGGGAAGGAAAAGTGCAAAAGCAATAAAGCAACATCTCAAACACCATGAACAACCCGATTATCTTCTTTGCCCCCTCATCAGGACTGAACTTAGGCCAGCGCTGCAAAATTCCAAGAAAGACCAGTAAAAAAACCAAACTGTCTGAAATGACGGTGGTCATACATGTGAAATTTGTTTTTCGTGAGAGAGAGAAAAAGTACTTGACGCTGAGCTTCTTGAGGACAGAGTGTTGTATTGTCTCTTTACTTTCAACACTTAGTAAAGAGCCAGTGGAACCCTTTTTAAGTGAATGGCTGAGTAAAAAAAAAAACACCATCACAACCCATGAATGCGTAAGTAAAAATATCTGTCATTATCTAACTATTTGGAACTCATTTGTCTAGTCTAGCTCAGTGGTTCTCAACTTTGGCGGTACATTGGAACCATTAGGGAGCTGATTTTTTCTTCACTTTTTATTGATGTATTACACACAGAAAGGTGTATATATATCTTGGAGAGATTTTAAAAACTGCTGACCCCCAGAATGGTTAAAACTAAAAAGGCTGACAATACCTAGTATTGTGGCCAAAAAGTAAAGCAACTGAACACTCATACATTGCTAGTGGGAATGCAAAATAATACCACCACTTTGGGAAACAGTTGGAAGTTTCTTATAAAGTTAAAGACATTTACCAAATGACCCAGAAATTCCACTCCGTAGCTAGATACCCAAGAGAAATGAAAACAGACATGCACACAAAAATGTTTACCTGCAGGTTCACAGAAGTGTTATTCATAAGAGTCCATAGCTGGAAACAGCCCAGAGATCCATCAACAAGTGAATGGATAAACAAAATGTGCTACCTCCATACCATGGAATACTACTCTGCAGTAAAAAAGGAGTAACCTACTGCAACATGTAACAATATGGTCACTCTCACAAACATCATGCTGAGTGAAAGAAGCCAGACTGCTCAATTCCATTTATATGAAATTTTAGTGCTTATAGTGTCACAATTACAGTGACAAGTCAGATCAGTGGTTACCTGGGGATTGAACAGGGGGTATTTGGGGATGTTGGAAAAGTTCTATACTTGATTGGAGTGGTGTTTATAGGGGAGATAGACATTTGTCAAAACTCATTGGCTGTACACTTAAAACAGATGTATTTTATTGTGTGTAAATTACACCTCAAAAAAGTTTATTAAAAAGAAAACTGTTGACACCTAGACTCCACTACAGACCGATTAAATCAGAATCTCTGGGATGGAACCTAGACACTGAACCTATTGAAAAAAGCTCTAGCTAAATCTGTTCGGGCTGCCCTAACAAAATACCGTAGACTGGGTGGCTTACAAACAACAGAAATTTATTTCTCCTGGAATAAGGAAGACAAAGGCTGGAAGCCCAAGACAAAGGTGCTGGTAGGCTCGGTGTCTGGTGAGAGCCCACTTTCTAGACGGCCATCTTTTTGCTGTAACCCCACAGGGCAGAAGGGGCGAGAGAGCTCTCTGGGGCCTCTTTGCAAGGGCATAATCCCATTCATGAAGGCTCTGCCCTCATGACTTAATCACCTCCCAAAGGCCTCACCTCCAAACACCATCGCATTCGGGATTAGGTTTCAACATAGGAATTTGGGGGACACAAACATTCAATCCATTGCAAATTCCCTGGGTGACTATATGTGTAGCCAGAGTTGGGAACCAGTGACCCTAACTTTAAGAGGATATTCGGGGAAAAAACAAAACAACGGCAGCAAAAATGTTTTTAAAGAGGAAACAGGAAGGATCATAGGTGACTTTTATCTTCTCCTTTAAGCTGTTCTGTATTTTCTGATTTTTCTATCATGAATTACTTGCATATTTTTAAAAAGACAGTGTTATTTATTTACCTATTCCTCTCAAACTCTGAAATTTTGCTCTGTTATTCATTTTGGTTCTTAAGTCATCAGCACATTTGTTCAGATAAACCATTACCTGATATTCATTCATCCGAGGTTGATTAAACATCCACCTTATACAAATAACTGTTTTAGGAACTGAAGGAAGAAAAACGAAGAAAGAAATTTTCTCCAGGCAATCAAAGGCACAGGTGAACTAGATGCACACATTTATTTTTATATGCCCCTGCAGGGGCCAGCCCGGTGGTGTAGTGGTTAAGTTTGCATGCTCTGCTTCGGCAGCCCAGCACTCCTGGGTTCGGATCCTGGGCACAGACCTACACAGTGCTTATCAAACCATGCTGTGGTGGCATCTCACAGACAAAATAGAGGAAGACTGGCACAGATGTTAGCTCAGGGCCAATCTTCCTCATCAAAAAAAAAAAAAAAACCCTGCAAACATTATAATAGCAGGTAACAGGAGATAAGATGATGGTATCTTATTCTCATGTGTTTCTGGAAAACAGTCTGGAAGTTTCTTTAAAAATTTAAAATGCACCCAGCCATTCAATTCCTAGGTGTTTACCCAAAAGAAATGAAAGCATATATCCGTACAAAGATTTGTACGTGAATGTTCATAGCAGCTTTACTTCCAATAGCCAAAACTAGAAACAACCCAAATGTCCATCAAAAGAAGAATGGATAAACAAATTGTGGTAAATCTATACTATGGAATGCTTCACAGCAATAAGAAAGGAAGTCCCTATTGATACACGCAACAACATGAATTAATCTAAAAATAATTAGGCTAAGTGAAAGAAGCCAGACACAAAATGTATGATTCCATTTATATAAAATTCTAGAAAGTGCAAACTAATCTATAGTGGCAAAAAGCAGATTAGTTGGGGGTTGGTGGGGAATGAACTACAAAGAGATCCTGAAAATGCTACTTGTCTTGGTTATTGTGGTGGTTGTATAAATGTCAAAACTCACCCAATTGTACAATTTAAATTTGCGCACTTTTTTGGACACCAATTATATCATAATAAAGCTGTTAAAAATAAAAGAAAGAAAAATGAAATCAAAGAAGGCTGCAGATGTGCTTGAATGGGACCCACCACCTCCACCTGTATCTCTGCCTGTAACAGAGCACTATTTTGTGGGCCTGGGCTGGGCAGAGAAACCTAGTGTATGCTCCAGATTTTGAATTCTGTCACTAATCAGAGAAGCAGCCAGTGGAGAGGTGGATGCTTGGCCTTCTCAGAAGCCTGAAACGGGCCACCTCAGATCCCTGAGAAGAGCCTGCTGAGATAGCAGACACATCAAGAACACAGGGCAGAGTCACAGAACTTCCTGTTCTTGCTGATTCTTTAGATTAAGCTAAAGTGGTTACAATCATTTAAGACTCCACAAAGAGGTGCCAAGAAGCTTCAATGGGGAAAGAAGAGTCTCTTCAACCAGTGGCGCTGAGACAGGTGAACATCCACATGGAAAGAATGAAGTTTGAGTCCTATCTCATAACATATAAAAAATTAACCCAAAATGTATCAACGACCTAAATGGAAGAGCTAAAACCATAAAACTCTTAGTAGACAATACAGAGGTAAATCTTCATGACTTTGGATTTAGCAATGGATTCTTAGATATGACATTAGAAGCACGAAAAACAGTATCAAAATATTGATAAATTAGACCTCATTAAAATGAACACTTTCATCCACAAAGGACACTATTAAGAAAGTGAAAATACAACCTAAAGAATGGGAAAAAATATTTGCAAATTGTATCTCTGATATGAGTCTAGTATCCAGAAAAAAAGTATCTATGTATGTGTGTGTGAATATATATATTTCTTACAACTCAACAGTAAAAACACAACCAAGCAAATTAAAAAATGGACAAAGAACTGAATAGACATTTCTACAAAGGAGAAATACAAATGGCCAATAAGCACATGAAAAGATGCTCAACATCATTAGTCATTACAGAAATGCAAATCAAAACCACAATGGCTACAATTAAAGAAAAAGAGAACAAGTGTTGGCAAGCATATGGAGAAACTGGAACCCTCAGACATCACTGATGGGAATGTCATATGGTTCAGCTGCTGTGGAAAAGTCTGATAGGTCCTCAAATGATTAAACGTAGAATTACCATATGACCCTGCAATTCTACTCCTAAGTATGTACCCAAAAGAATTAAAAACAGGGACTCAAACAAGTACATGTTCATAGCAGCACTACTCACAGTAGCCAAAAGGTGGAAATAGCCTAAATGAACATCAACAGACGAATGGATAAACAAGATGTGGCATAAGCATACAATGGAATATTATTCAGCCACAAAAAGGAAAGAAGTACTGATACACACTACAATGTTACGCTAAGTGAACAAAACATGCTAAGTGAAAGAAGACAGACACAAAAGGCCATGTATTGTATGATCCATTTATATGAAATATTCCAGAATAGATAAATCCAGAGACAGAATGGAAACTGCTGGTTGCCAGGGGCTGGGAGTGTTGGGGGATGGGGAGAAATTGCTTAATGGGTAACGGGTTTTACTTTGCAGTGATGGAAATATTTTATAACCAGATAGATGGTGGCTGCACAAAACTGTGAATGTATACTAAATGCCACTGCATTATTCACTTGTGAATGGTTAATTTTATGTGAATTTCATCTCAAAAATTATTTTTTAAAAAAAGATTCTACAAAGGGAAAAAATTTATTCATTTTTCATACATGTCCCCAAATCAACATCAGATCTGTTCTGTGTAAACCACTGCATTCTAAGGACAGAGTGGAATGAGGCAGGACTGGGGTTTAAGTGACAATCACAGAGGAATTTAGGGTAGTGGTTAAACTTGAGGGCTCAGCAGCCAGACTCCTGACTTTGCAGCTAACTAGCTCTGGAACGTTAGGCAAGATCTTTCATACTCTAAGCATTTGAGTCCTCATTAATAAAAATCAGATAATATGTAACCTCATTAGAGCGTTGTGAGGACCAAATGAGATGAGCTACCTAACGCAACCTAGCCTGACACACAGTAAGTTTCAGCTCAATCTATTCTAATTATAAGTGATTTTTTTTCTCCATCAAATGCTAAGTTGTCCATTTTATATTCTGGTCCTAGTTATAGCTTTTACAGAGCACAGTCAAAAATACTCTTATCGTTTGGATTTGGAGAGACCACTGTCTATGAGATGGTAGAAAAAATAATGACCCAGTTATGTAAAGTCGTAGATTCTTATTTTTCCCAATCTCCAGTTGTGTAAATTTAGGGAATTCACACCTGAAACCTAGGTGTGTCCAGCCCTTCAAAGGAGTTGTGAGGATCAAGTGAGATCACATATGCAACATAGTTCTGAAAATCCTAAAGCACTGTACAAACATCAGGGAGTGTTCTTGTGATGAAAAGCCTGGATGACAAATACCACCCACCACTTCGAGCATGTTAGGAGGTAACAAATCAAAACTGTGCTATGGAATGCTAGCCCATGCACAATTCTTCACTCACTTATTGGGTGTTCTATTATTCAAGGCCCTCCCAGAAAAGGAGAGGAGAACCATTCTAGTCTATATCCTGGAGACCCCAGAATAATGAGCTGCTTGCTGCTGCTACAGGTGGCCCACAAAATACTGTATCTCAGGTTATAGCATCCCACCCATTCACTGAACCACTAGGACATTTGTGAAGTTCTGGTCAGTGAAATCTAAGGGCTAGAGAAAGCCTAGGTAGGCTTGGGTGGAAGGTGGGTGTGTAGAGTGGGGATAGGAAGCTGACCATGTTGACACGTGGCCAACTTTAATATCACAGCAACCCTAAAAAGTAGGTATTAGAATTATTGTTTCATAGGGGAGGAAACGGAGGCTCAGAGAGAAGCTTGTCCAACGTTCCTCAGGAAGAGGTCGGGGCTAGGATTTAAAGTATATTCTTTTTACGATATTCTAGTACCGACCTGAGATGGATTCTAAAGTGATCACAGGCATAAAGGCATTTAAGAATGTTCATAATAGGATTGTTTGTAATAGCAATCAACCAATCAATAAAATTTAAACTTTTTTTTTTTGAGGAAGATTAGCCCTGAGTTAACTACTGCCAATCCTCCTCTTTTTGCTGAGAGAGAATGGCCTGAGCTAACATCCGTGCCCATCTTCCTCTACTTTATATGTGGGACGCCTACCACAGCATGGCTTTTGCCAAGCAATGCCATGTCCGCACCCAGGATCCGAACTGGCCAACCCTGGGCCGCCAAGAAGTGGAACAGGCAAACTTAACTGCTGTGCCACCAGGCCGGCCCCAAACATTTTAATTTTTAAATAAAAAATAAAACCCAATTGTCCCTCAGCAAGAGAAAAGATAAAGTATGATACTCAACTGATAGAACTAAACAGCAATGAAAATAAATAGTCTCCAGGTCAACACAGATGAGTCCCATAATACGCAGTCAAAAAAGCAAGTTGTAGTACAAGTCCTTTTAAAGTTCAAAACCATGAGAAAATTCAAAATTGTACTGGAAGTCTCTGCCAAGGCAATTATACAAGAAAAGGAAATAAAAGGTATACAGATTGGGAAGGAAAAAATTGTTAAAACAGTCTTTGAGATGACATGATCATCTATGTAGAAAATCCTAAAGAATCAACAAAAACTCCTGGAACTAATAAATGATTATAGCAAGGTTGCAGGATAGAAGGTTAATATACAAAAGTCAATTGCTTTCCTATAGACTAGTGATTAACAAGTGGAATTTGAAATTAAAAACACAATGTGATTTATGTTAGTATCCTCAAAATGAAATACTCAGGTATAAATCTAAAAACATATGTACAAGATCTATATGAGGTAAACTACAAAACTCTGATAACTGAAATCAAAGAACTAAATAAATAGGGAAATATTCCCTGTTCGTGGATAGGAAGACTCAATATTGTAAAGATGCCTTCCCCATTTGATCTATAGATTCAGTGCAATCCCAATCAGAAATCCAGCAAGCTATTTTGTAGATATTGACAAACTGATTCCAAAATTTATATAGAGAGGCAAAAGACCTAGAACAGCCAACACAACTCTGAAGGAAAAGAACAAAGTTGGAGGACTGACACTACCCAACTTCCAGACTTACTACAAACCTACAGTAATCAAGACACTGTGGTATTGGTGAAAAAATAGATCAATGGACCATAATAGAGAGCCCAGAAAGAGGCCCACATAAATGCAATCAACCAATCTTTGACAGAGGAGCAAATGCACACAATGGAGCAAAGACAGTCTTCTCAAAAAATAGTTCTAGAACAATTAGACATCCATGTGCCAAAAAAAAGAAAAAAAAAAGAATCTAGACACAGACCTTAAACCTTTCACAAAAATTAACTGAAAATAGATCATGGATCTAAATGTAGAATGTGAAACCATAAAACTCCTAGAAGATAACACAGGAGAAAACTTAGATTACCTTGGGCATGGTGATGACTTTTTAGATACAACACCAAAAGCACAATCCACAAAAGAAATAATTGATAAGCTGGATTTCACCAAAATTAAATACTTCTGGGGCTGGCCCGGTGACATAGTGGTTAAGTTCGCATGCTCCACTTCAACAGCCCAGGGTTCATGGGTTCAGATCCCGGCACGGACCTACACACCACTCATAAAGTCATGCTGTGGCAGCGTCCCACATACAACATACTGGAAGATTGGCACAGATGTTAGCTCAGTGACAATCTTCCTCAAGCAAAAAGAGGAAGATTGGCAGCAAATGTTAGCTCAGGGCCAATCTTCCTCACCAAAAAAATGAATAAAAATAAAAAGCATCTGCTCTGCAAAAAGCAATTTCAAGCTACAAAAGGCAATTTCAAGAGAATGAGAAGATAAGCCACAGACTGGGAGAAAATATTTACAAAAGACACATCTGATAAACAACTGTTATCCAAAATATACAAAGAACACTGAATTCAATAATAAGAAAAGAAACAACCTGATTAAAAAACTGGCCAAAGACCTTAAAGACACCTCGCTAAGGAAGATACACAGTGGGCAAACAAGCATATGAAAAGATGCTCCACATCATACATCATCAGGGAAATGCAAATTAAAATAACAATGAGATACCAGTACATACTTATTAGAATGGTCAAAATCTAGAACACTCACACCACCAAATGCTGACAAAGATGTGGAGCAGTAGAAACTCTCATGCACTGCTGATAAGAACGCAAAATAGTACAGTCATTTGGAAGACAGTTTGGCAGTTTCTTACAAAACTAAACCTATTTGTACCATCTGACTTAGCAGCTGCACTCTGTGCTATTTACCCAAAGAGAATGAAAACTTATGTCCACACAAAAATCTGCACATGGACGTTTACAGTTTTATCCATAATTAATTGCCAAAACTTGGAAGCAACCAAGATGTCCTGCAGTAGGTGAATGGATAAATGAACTGTGGTGCACCCAGACAATGGAATATTTATTACTTAGCACTAAAAACAAATGAGCCTGGGCCACCCCATGGTTAAATTCACGTGCTCTGCTTTGGTGGCCTAGGGTTTTGCTGCTTCGGATCCTGGGCATGGACCTAGCACCACTCATCAGGCTATGCTGAGGTGGTGTCCCACATAGCACAACTAGAAGGACCTGCAACTAGAATATACAACTACGTACTGGGGGGCTTTGGGGAGGAGAAGAAGAAGAAGAAAGAAAAGACTGGCAACAGATGTTAGCTCAGGTGCCAATCTTTAAAAAAAAAAATAGACATGAGCTGTGAAGCCATGAAAAGCATGGAGGAAACTTAAATGCATATTACTAAGTGAAAGAAGCCAACCTGGAAAGGCTACATACTATATGATTCTAACTGTGACATTCTGGAAAAGGCTAAACTATAGAGGCAGTAAAAAGATGAGTGGTTGCCAGGGCTTATGGGTTGGGTTGGAGGGATAAGTAGGTGGAGCACAGAGCATTTTTAGGGGAGTGAAAATACTCTGTATGATACTTATGATGATGGATATGCGTCATTATACATTTGTCCAAACCCAGAGAACGTATAACACTAAGAGTGAACCCTAATGTAAACAATGGTCTTTGGGTGATTACGATCTATCAGTGTAGGTTCACCAACTGCAAAACATGTACCACTCTGGTGGGGGATGTTGATAATGGGGAAGACTGTGCATGTTTGGGGGCAGGAGGTATACAGGAAACCTCTGTACCTTTCTCTCAATTTTGCCATGAACTTCAAACTGCTCTAAAAAAGAGGAAGGAAGGAATGGAGCAAGGGAGGGAGGAAGAAAGGGAGAGGGAGAGAGGAAGAAAAGGAAGAAGAGAGGAAAGAGGGAAGGAGGGAGGGGGGCAAAGAGGAAAGGAAGGAAATAAAGGAAGAAAGTCTTTTTTTAAAAAAGAAAACCATTTAAAAAGTGTTAAAATGTGAAAAGAAACAACAAATTATGTAGCGGATGATTAAAGCAAAATTCAATTAAGTGGTTACCTCTTGTTGGGGAAGAAAGGAGTGTGATTAGAGAGGGCACATAGGAAATTTCTAAATTAATGGAATGTTCTATTTCTTAAGATAATTCGGGTATTTTCTTATTCTTTAAAGGTATACTCATTTTTATACTTTTGAGTGAATTTTTTACACACACAGACACACACAAAAAACCACAATATGGATCTCAATATACCCAAGACTGTCTCTGGAATTTGATTTTTTAACGTATTATTTCTGATACTGATTTGTTACTATCATTCTTGTTATGGATATGAGACATATTAGTTAATTCCAAGGCCAGAAAAGGAACAACGACAGGTCATTTTTCTAAAAACCATGGGTGACATCTGTTTTTAAAGTTGACCAAGTGGGCCAAAGGGATAGGTCTTCCCCTCAGGACTCAAGTATGGTGTCTCTGCCTCCATAATGTCCACTCTGTCTCCTCCCAGCCAAGCCTGGTCCCTCACTCTTGGCTTGCCTGCACTTGGCCTTGGAATACAGCTTTTCTTCTGCAGTCACTCCCTCTTACCATTTGTTTTTGGTCACAAGCTTGGTGTTCAGACTTCATCTGATCCACTTCTCAGCCTGTTCATGAGCCACCCTTGCCTGTGGTCAACTGGCACTCCCACACAGGATTGGTAGGAAAAGATGAATCAAACCAACAAAATCGCTTACAAAAGTCAGAAAGGACCTCATGGGGTTGTTCTCCAGACCCAGCTATGCTAAAATCAGAGGGAACCTGAGAGGATATACTGAGCACGCCCCATTTTGGACAGTATTTCTCAAAGTGAGTGTTGCAGAGATCAGAATCACCTGAGGGACTTAGTAAAAAGGCAGATTACTGAGCCCACTCAGAGCTACAGAAGAGCATCTGAGAATGGGGTCAAGGAGTCTGCTTCTCTGAAAAGCACCCCAGATGATGGTTCTGATGTTATGTGACTTCCTTGTGAGATTGGTATCATTGAGAAAACTTGCCCTATTAAATAAGAGCTGATTAAATCATTGATATAACCTCAGATGGTGAGTGATGAGTTTTTATCTTGTCAAACATGGACACACCACCAACCAGAATGATGAGCAGCAACCAAGCCATGTTGAGGAAAAAACGTACAGCTGTACTATTTAGCAGGTGTACTACTTAAATACTGTTCAAATTTACTCACTCACTGTGCAGTAGCTCAAATACTAGGTAAGGGATCAGCTTAGGTAAGAAAAAAAGAGAAAATGGCCTCTGTCTTCTAAATTACTCCTCTCCCTTCTCACTGGTGCAGCCAGATTTGTTCTGGGGAGTGGGGGCTGGTGGGTAAAATTAAAATGTTTTAACAAGCAAGGGAGAGGGGACACACCCACTATAAACGTCTGATCTGCCTGTACTAGTGCAAATCAGTTGAGTGTCAGCCCCACCCTTCTTCAACAGCAAATAGTTTCATCCAAGATTGAACCAGAAGAGTGTGTCTCTATCCATTCTATTTTGGCGAAACACAACAGACGTGATCAGAGCCTCAATGTACATTTTGCTGGATTTGCTTTCTGTAAAAAAAAAAAAAAAGGGGTGATTCAAGAATTATAAAACATCCAGCCTTCTGAACTACCTGAAATGTTACTATTACTTCAAATTTATAATGAGCTCCCATGACCCCAATTTCCCAGTCATGCAAACATTTGTTCTATGGTTAAAGACCTAGTGAACTGGTACCTGGGAATTTCACGTGTGAGAAAGGGCATATTCCTGGCATGCAGCCTTAATGGAGGTGCACATAAGACACAAAGCCTCCGTGTGCCTTGGGAACATGAACTAGAGACTCAACTGGAAAACTTTCTGTTTCACACCAGTTAGAAACGTAAAATACAGCTACCATAGAGCTTAATTGTACAGTGGTAGTTTCAACTTCTGTATCGAGACAATTTTTTGCATTTTCTTGGGATTGGCCCACAGCTACAGCCATATTGGACAGATGTTTTTAACTCTAAATGCAATGTAGAATTACCTATCATTTCTTTGCTATGCAGATTGAATATTTTGCATGAGCATCCAAAAACACAAGTTTATAGTGTGAACTTTTTATGTTTATTGTTTTCTACCACCAAATGTATTGTCTACAGATGGAAAACTCAAGAGTCTTTGATGGGCGGTGAGGAATTGCTCAAAAAGATTCAGTTACACACAGAGACGTATTACACATAATGTTGGGAAAGGCTAGATTACAGAGTTATCAATATATGTATAGGAGCAATCCTCATCTAAAACTGGTGTTTCAGGGATTCCAAATGATCATACTCAACAGCTGGGCCTATTTGCCAGACTTGGTCAATGGAAAATACCGCTACTTTTCTCCCCCTTATGGTTTCCTACCCTCTCAATTGCCTCTCTGTGAAAAGAAAGTGGCATGCTGCCTTATCGCTGCTGCTCCTTATTACCCTCAAATGATAGCAGTGAGAGCAGGCACGATGATTAAGCAATGTGGCAGCCTATTTTTATGAGTTTACCTTTAAAGACAACCAAGAGAATTTTAGAGAAGTGGATGGAGGGTTTTACAACTACAGGGAACTGCTGTAGAGTATTTATTTTTGAAAGTCAATGACTTCCTTGCAGTAAGGGTGCTAATCAATAATTAAATAGCTATTTTGAACAACTGTGAAGGTAACATGTTCTTAGAAAAAAAGCATACAGAATTACACTTCTTATAGGAGTGAGCAACCTTTTTGGAGTCACTTCATTTTGCCATAACTTTCAACTTCTTACAAAAGTATGAAATTTGTGCTGTATGAAATTTTTTTTGAATCCTAAAGACTTGGTTTTGTGTTGAGAATTTTGTGGTAATTCTCAACTACAAATATGCAAGTAGGTTTAAAGCAACTGTTTTAAGATATATGTAGTCTAGTTTGGGGTCTCAAAAATGTTATAAATTTTTATTTAGCGTGGTCAAGGCTAATCAAAGGTTCTGGATAATGATTAATATGTAGGTATGTATGTATATATACACACACGTACATTTAAGGATTACTGATTACATTTAAGGATTACTAATTACATTTAAGGATTACATTTAATTACATTTAAGGATTACTAAGCAATTTATACTTGAAACAAAATGTAATCTTTGGTGATTCAGAAAGCATTCTCTTTTATCTTGCAGAATCCTGATATCAAAATCAGTTTTCTGGTAATGAGCCAGTTATGAAATACAGCACAGGAATATAAAAAGGGGAGAATTTCTTCTCCTATGGCCTCAGTTTATAGAACTGGGAGTACTGGAGTTAGAACTGGAAGAGGTGGTGAGTACTGATCTTCTTTTGGATGCATCCTCATATGCAATATGAAAAACCTAAGCTCTATTATCAACAACTGCAATGCCCCCAAATAAAAGGGTCACAGACATCAGGCCCAAAGTATACAGTAGACAAAAAGTTTATAGAGTGCAAAATGACAGGGACCTTGGCCATGAGACTGCAGAATCACATATAACTCTCCAGCATTCCTACTGGGCAATGCTCTATAGATGCACTGCACTGGAACTCACTGTTAACCTTTTCCAACTCAACCTGAGAGGGATTATTTTCTCATGAAAACCTATGTCTTAGTTTCAGAAGAGAAAGCAATAAAAACAGTGTACCAAAATTTGCTTTTACAAACTAACTGCACCAGGTTAATAAACTGAACATTTACACTTCTGAATTTCAAGGACCTAAACCTTGTCACATAGTCCCCACCCAACTACTCCCCACCATTTTTTTAGATAACATGACATGAAGTAGTTTGGAAACACTTTCAGAAAAAGTTTCTTTATTTCTGTTTATTCATTTATGCGATGACAGTATCAGCAATAGGTAATAGAAACATGCTCTTAAGTTTAAAATTAATTTTCCATTTTGAAAGGTTCAGGACTTTGTCTTTTAAATACTTCAGTCCAACAAAGTAGACAAAAAGTTTATTCCCTTACTTTTATTAAGGTCATACTGGAATAACTATAATAGGCTCTTTAGAATTTAGGTTTCATTTATAGTAACCTGGAGATTTAATCACAGAACAAGACATGTAAGAATGTTATAGCACACACACAAAAAAGTATACAGAATCTTAAAAAGGACAAATTTCAGGGCACTTTCAAATTCTGAGGTGTAAGAAAGCCCTCATGGGGATCCTTAAGTTAAAAGACTCTTCCCTTTAGATTCAGAATGAAACCTATTAATAATTGTAAGACAACAATGGGCAATGATCACATGGCCCATGGTAGCTGTATTAGATTAGGGATAAATGGAGTCTCCATGTTTTAGTGAAGAGGCCAATGAAAGAAAGGCCAGGAAGCCATTTTAAACTCATGTCCATGGCAGGTATTATCCCACTGCTACCTTTCCAAGGCTTAGCCCTCGAAGTGCTCATACTGCTACTTCTCTTCTTAACATCAACTGTTCTAGGAGCAAACCTCCTGGAAAAAAGGTGGTACAGACTGGAAAAGCAAGACTGTGGGTACAGCAAAGGGGCTCTGTGTGCTCTAGTTGTCTGTCACGATATACAACATCTAATGAGGAGACCAGCTAATCTAGAAATGGACTGTTAACTCTGACTCTAGCATTTTCTTGGGATATATGCTTACTAAACAACTTTTGTGGTTTAGCAAGGCCAAAACTACTTTAATTCTCCTGGACATATTTTACTTTAAAAAAGGGAATATAATAGGCTAATAAACAAAAATAAAAATCTATTTGCTCCTTAACAAATAATATTTCAATGTTTTTATAAAAACAATTCCTTTCAGATACTCTGATTAACTTTTAAATGACATAAGAAAGTTTCAGGATTCTTGAATACCAATATTTTGCACAATTTAAGATACAGCCATTGAGTTTGGCATTTCAAGGAAAAATAAAATTAAACAAAAAAAGGAAAATGGTAACTCACTAAGAAGCGTATGTACCTAGTAAAGTTTAGTCTGTCTTGGATTCTGAAAAAAAAATTAGACCCAGAATTTTAGTTATCCTAATTACCATCTCAATCAAACAGGATATCTATGTGTGAATTCTAGATAAAAGATAAAATATTTTGAACTAATAAATGTAAGACCCACTGATTGGACTGTTTGTTTAGAACCTGTTTTACTGGGTTTAGATAGGGAAGACTTCAATAAAACTAACTATATATTGAGTTCCACTGATTAAAAATGCAGTTTTAAAAACTCTGCTTTTGTGGTAAATTTCTAGACAAATCATAAATGTAAAGCACAATATTGTAAATATTGTACTGTCTACAGGTACTTGTTGGAGAAGCGAAATGGTTGTATTCAAACTACCAAAATTCTGACCTTTCAAAATAGTAGGTTATCTAAAACAATTTCTTTGAAAATTAGCATTTGCTTTAAACTCTTAAAATGTCAACTTCAATTTAAAAAAAAAGTCCTTACAGATAATTTTTTTTAAATATTCCTTTCAGTCTCAATTATTTTTTACTTTCAACTATATTTTCAACACAGAACCAGTTTCTAAACAATCTAATGAAAAACAGTTACAATGTAAAACAAAACTAGGCAATCTAATACAACTTGTATAGAAAGTCTGAGTGGGATTTATCAAAATTCAGAATTAAATTTCTATAATAGTGAAAAACTTCTTTCAGTCTCTTCTTAACACTCAAAACCAGCAACTTCCCATGAGACTAGAAAGTTAGCAGAGAGGATCAAACCGATTTAAGCACTGCTCGACTTCTTCTAAAGTGATGCACTCTTCTATCCTAGAAAAGACAGAAAAGTCCTTTTTATTTTATTGAAAATTTCCCATTATCACTATGACCTAAGAAAGGTGCAAAATACTTAAAGCATTTATTTTGGGTTTAAAATCTACAAATAATGTGAAAAAAATGTGTTTAAAATCTATAAATAATGTGAAAAAAAATAATGTGCATTCCTGAACTTTGGGCTAAGAAATGTACCAAGGACTAGTTTTATTCAACAATTTTTAAAAGAGAAATCTCAGTAAACTTAGAAACACAGGGCTTAAAATCAATATCATTTTATGTAGCTTCTTAATTAATAATTTGGCAATGATGTCCCAAAGACAGCTGGTGGAAATTGCACGTAATTTTAAAAAGTACTGCTTTTACTAACATAAGTGCATCTGGTAGAAATCATAGCTCCCCACTTCAATCTGAAACCCTATGCTTTTAGGTTAAAAGACAAAAGTTTTGGCATATTTAAAGGCATATCCTCAATATGTGATGAAGATATATCATTCTTTAGGAAATGAAGGGAAAAACTAAAAATACATGCAAAAATTTCCTTTTACTTTATGTTGCCTGCAGATGGGCAGATAGAAGGAAGTGAAGCCTTACAAAGGAGCTGAGTAAACCAGTAATAACATGAGTATTTTCTTCTCCTGTGCCCTTCTCCTAGGGATTAAATTCCATTGTCATATAAAAAAGGGTGACTCTTGGAAATTATGTAATCTATCAATAGAGTAATACCCTATTTAGGCTGAAGCCAGAAAAGTGGTCACAAACTCAAGTATCTTCAAAGGTCAGATAGGATATGAAAGATTATGAAGGCCTAGAATTAAAACAACAGAGTGGAATTTACCATGGAAAACAGGGTATATACCCTGTCTCACGGCATTCAAATTCAATTAAAACAATAATAGTAACATTTAGCCAATAAAAATAGGTATACATGCTGGGTAACTGCAGACTACCAACTTTAGTGGACTCCTAGTCCAGAGGAGCAGAAAACTCTGGAATATTCAAAAGGAGGCTTTTGTCTAATACCAGGTGAAAACTCAAGTTTAAAGACTATTTTCTGCTTTGCAAACAAATCGTTTAGGTACTTTAACCTTCAGAACTTTGGGCAAAGTAAGCTGTCATACAACCCCAGTTCTTTCCTTTTAAACTGTACTGTCCATGCAGAATGAAACAAGAGAATGAACATCAACTTGAAATGAATATGTTGATTCCCTGCTGAGAGGATGGCAAGAACTTAACTCTGCTATAGGTATACTCTCCTGCATTATATGAAGTCCTTAGTATACCCTTTAAAAAAGCTTTAAGCTTCATCCTACGTTCATTCACAGATCGAAAAAGCTATTCTACTTTCCCTGTTTTAAGACACAAAGCAATGGTTAAAAACTTTCCTTTGAATGTAAAATGGTGCAGTCATTTGGGAAAAATTCTGCCAGTTCCTTGAAAAATTAAATATAGTTACCATATGACTCAGCAATTCCATTCCTAGGTATACAACCAAGAGAAATAAAAACATATGTCCACACAATAACTTGTACACAAATGTTCATAGCATTATTCGTCAGAGCCAAATAGTGGAAACAACCCAGATGTCTATCAAGTGATCAACGGATAAACAAAATGTGGTATATCCATAAATAAAAAGTGAAGTACTGATACATGCTGTAACACTGATGAACTTTGAAAACATTATGCTAAGTGAAAGAAGCCAGTCACAAAAGGCCACATATTGTATTATTCTATTTATATGAAACGCCCAGAATAGGAAAATCCTTAAAGAAAGTAGGTTAATAGCTGCCCACAGCTAAAGGAGTTGGGGGGAAATGGAGAGTGAGTGCTAATGGGTAGCAGGTTTATTTTTGGAGTGATTAAAATATTCTAAAATTGACTGTGGTCATGGTTGCACAACTCTGCAAATATACTAAAAAGTATTGAATGACACCACACTTCAAATGGGTGAATTGTATGTGAAGTATATCTCAATAAACCTATTATAAAAAAACAAAAAACAACTTCCCTTTACCAAAGCACAGTATTCCTCCCCTATTAGAGTGACCAATTAGTTCCTTTCCATATTCATAAACTCAGAACTGAAGAGATCTTAGAGACCTTTAGTCCTGTGTCTCTTCATCTTAGATTTGTACAAACTGGAGCCTTAATAAGACTTAAATGATTTGTCCCAGGTGACACAACCAGGATCAGAGACCAGAACTTTCTTAAATTCAAACACCCATGATCTCTTCTATTTCACCAACTCTGAATTAACTTTCATTTTCTACTTAGCTTTTTTTACTGCTTTACTTTTCCTCTTCTTTCCACACTGTTCAGGTATGTCATCCGAGTGATCAGTTTTTTTTCCTTCCGTGTACTCATAAATTCTGTTTTCTGTATCTGAAATTTTCTCTTTTTCTATTTGGTCAAGCCAACATTCTCTTTCAATTCTCTTCTTTCATGAACCCTTTCAATTATATGCTTCTGCTAAAAGTTTCTTCCCCAAGCACAAACCACACTATATCAAGGTTTGAGCAGCATAAGATACACTGCCAGGTAAAACTCACTCACGTGGTTTACTGGGTTACAGGCAAATGCTAAGAGTTCAATTAAATGCTCTACGTAATCTCAAAATACATATATACCACAGGAAAAAAAAGTTTCATAGCGAACAAATGTGCTTTTTATCCTGTATACTATTGCTTTCATACCTTGAAATAGTCATCTTGAGTAACAACAGAGTTTCTCAGTCTGTTCTCTGGATTAAATAGACAAGATACCACCGTCTGTATGCTTCGGTCCACAGACTTCTGAAATACAAATGTTTTCAGTAATCTAAAGACTACGCCTCCTTTTACTCACTGTAACAAGCTTTTTAGAAAAGTTTAATACATATTATTTCTAAAGAACTCCTACATAATTCATAACTCTTACCAAATGTCACAGTGTGTAACTTTTGTACCAAATTTAAAAAACATTTTAGAATCTTAGTGATAAGAGTACTGGTTTAAAAAGCTCAATTTAGTAAAACGCATAAGATATTTGCTCAGGGCTCTATAATTTTTCCTGTTTGATAAGAAACAGTGAACTTCAACGTTTCAAGAGAAAATATCCAGGGTGAAACCTGATAATATACTATACTGTAAGCTATTTTTTCAAATTTTAAATCGTGTATCAAATCGGAATTTTTTCACCCTACAGTTCAGGAGTTTTCAACATTTTTTTTTCCACTGAGAAACACATGAATCAAGTTCACACACTCCAGTGGGAATCTTTCAATTTTATGCATATTCCTGTCACATCAATTACTTCCACATTCCTACCCATTCAAGAAAACACAGGAGAGTTCAAGAGAGAGAACACTGTTATTACAGGAATCTACTCTAACAATTAAAAAAAAAACCAAACAACTACTCTACCTATTTCAGTATTTCAATTATTACTAGCAACTCTACCATGCTTGAGAGCTGCTACCACATATAATGTTATAGAGAGAATACCATAAATAATTGTGGTAAATGTTTAAATTGGTAAAAGACAAAATAGACACAATTCATACTAATCCCTCTTTTGAAGAGGAGAATTTCTTGAGGAAACTTGCCCATTGCATTCTATCAAATCACGTTACAATGTTTATTAAAGTATGGTTAAAAAACAAACAAAAAAAGAAAATGGAAGAAAGGACAACTGAATCAGAAATTATATGTATACATTCAAAGCCTGTATATGTATACATTGAAATTTCATCAACTTTTACATAAACTGCCAGATTATCAATCATACAAGCTCTGTAATTTATGGCTTCCATATTTAAATTCAGGCAAAGATGCTTGCTTCTCCAAGAGTTATTATTAAAACTTGAAAAATATATGAAAATATAAATACTAATAAACAAAATTAGATGTTTGCCTTTTGTGGGCCATTTCCAGAAGATGGAGTAGCTTCATGAACTGAGCATTCACTTGTCAAAACTTCAGCTCCTGCATCAACTTCATTACAGTGGTAGTTAACTGCTGTATAAGCCTACATTTAAAATGATAGAAGTGTAAATAAAGAGACGTAGGTTAGATAAATTTCTAAACAATCTACTCTTCAAAATGGTGCACTAATATTGAAAGTTTAAATGGGGTTGTGTTGAAATTCAATTACATTACTTCAGAGACTTTATTTTAAACTGAACAGCTGAAATGCAGTAACTCAGCCTTCTATCTTGAAATGCCTTCCAAGCTTCAGCATAATCACAGTTAGAAGGGCTCTAAGAAAAAGAAACTCTAACACGTAGTAAGGGAATGGGGATTTCCCAGTGTCTGAGACTTTTAACTCATATTATAATCTTCAAATATCCAATCCTGATGACAGACAGAAAGTAACAAAGGCTCAGGTTTTAGATGTAGCACTCTCTTTTGTTTTATTCCTTTTCTTATATTATATATAACTGCATTAATGGCAAAACATTTCTTTCTCTTCAACGGATTTTTTCATGGATAGAAAACTAGAGGTAAGATTCAATACTAATTCTAAATCTATAGAATTAAACTTAGCATACATATCAATACTACCTTACTTGGATTATATTCTATCAACAAGTAACTGAGCACCTGTTGTACACAGAGCAGCCATTGCTTAAGCACACAAAAACCAACTAAGAAACAAAAAACAGTTTCTCCCATGGGGGTATATATTTGGGTGGACAAGAAATTAATAAAACATAACACATAATGTAAAAGGGCATTTTAAAATATTTGTAAGCATACATGATACGGCAAAGAAACATACAATGGTCAAACAAAAAAATACTTTAAACAACAGTAGGTATGTTTGGGTAATTCACCTTACCGGAGGTATAACATAACTCCTTTGTTCCCCAACAGGCCACTGTGGCGGCATCTTAAAAAAAAAGGGGGGGGTGGGAGAAATAACTACTATTTAAATATTTCTATGCATTTTCACAAAGACATGATAGACAATGTTGAGGTATTATTCATGCTGGCTCCTTGAACTTGTTATAATAAAAGAAACAGAATGAAAGAAAAAGTACTTTATGTTTCTAATACTTGAGGATTTTATTGCTACTTTCATATATAAACCACCTTTTTCTCAAGTTTCTGGAGTTGGTTTTCAGGAAAACTCAAAGATAGTTGTTCTTTGAATTTATTATCATAAATATGGTCCTATATATGGGCAGAGATTCAGAGAACACCTATCTTAAAGTAGCCAGCTAAAATAAACACTACCAAATATAATTGGAATTCAATGCTCTAAGAATTGAGTAATCATTTTATTTGAACCTATCTCCCTAGAAAAATTTATGAAAGTTAGCCTGGATGTTTCAGCTATTTGACAGCAAAGAGGGAAGAATACATTTTGAAACATAAAAAGGAATATCAAATCTTATAAGACAGTACAAGAGAAAACTTCTTGCTAAGTACACTGCTGTCAAAATATCATTCTCTTATTATTTCTAAACAATATAGAGGCCCTAATTCTAGACTAATGCTAAGTTTTTTCTTAAATTTTAGGCAAACTCAACTAGTTTAAATGACAAACTATTAGGGAAATGTATATAAATAAAAGCCTTAATAATATTTCAAAGCAAGTCATTTTGTTCCCTCCTAAATTACCTGATAATTATATACAGGCAGCTGATATCCAGTGATGACCTGGACTGGTGAACTTGGATAAGGAGGATATGCCTGAAAATAAAGTTTACAGAAAAAATGGATTAACAAGGTAAATTTTTAAAAAGTAGAAAGGAGGAATATTATTCCCAATATAACAAGAATGAGAAAATAAAGAAATCTTAATTATTTTTCTATATACAATGAAGGATTCTGTTCAAGTAACTGGCTTCATGAAGAAAAAATTATTCTCTATCAAAAGTTAGCCTTTTGGGTGAGGAGGGATAAATGGGGAAGTGACTGATTTTGCCAGCATAAGTTTATCTTATTTGTATATTTATCCCCACCCAGAAGTTCCTTCTTACACCGCTTATAAGGTTCCTTTAGGATAGATTTCCATGTTAAAGTTCTATTAATACACCTGCTATTTCTTTGTAAAAATACTTTTAGGCAGTTCTGTATTTCTTTGACAACATAGTGAGGTAATATATAGTCAATGTGTGGTCTTCCTATAGACTTTATAGCTCTTTCTGTACTTTACTTCTAAAAGTTAAGGGCCACATAATAACCCCAAACTGGAAAAGAAACAGTACAATGTCTTACATCTTTCAATACATATTGATTGAGAATATCTACGTAGTAGCATTCATGCATGCACGCAGAATAGGTAATAGCTCACAGTATATGTTAGGAACAAGTAAGGCTTTTCTTCTAGCCATGTTCAGAGAAACAAAAATAAGAAAAGATATATCCTAAACTTCAGGTAGATGAAAAATGTAAACAAAGGAGAGACACTGTAGAACTATTTCACTATTATTTTCTGTCTTTTCCTGCAAATCAAATGTCTTTTAAACTAAAGAAAGTAAAATGAACTAAGAAGAAAATAAATGTTATTTATCATCAAAAGGAGACAGTAAGTATTCCAAATCCCACTTCAAGTATTAAAGTAACTAGGACCAGAAAAATTATATACCAGAAACTCATAGAATTTACAAATATAGTTCAATGATCAGAAACCAATCCATTCTAGAACCAGAATACATCCAAAAGTCAGTAATCTATATGAGGAGGTATCTGGAAATCACTGCAAATACAGAACAGCCAGAAGAACTGCTAACCTTAGAGAAGAATAAACCAGACAGACATGAGGAAAGCTGCCTTCAAATATTTTAGGAGTAATCATATGGGGGGAAAAGGGAAGAGATATGTTCTATGTGGCTATAGAGGTAAGCTCTAAGATAAATACTTACAAAGCATACAGAAACAGATTTTAGCTTAGTATAAGGAATAATGCTAAGAATGACAGATTTTTAACAAAAGTAATAGATTTCCCATCACTCAAAGTATTCAAACAGGGACAGGATTATCACTTATCATGGAAATTGTGGCTCTAATTCCAGAGAGGGTTAAAAGGAGAGACTGGGTTACTTTTAAGGTACCGCCATCTACAAGTCTCCAATACTATAATAAATGAAGAAACAAGAATGTAGGTAATTTTTACCTGAACATATTGAGTAATAGGATTCATCATGGTTGGAGGCTGCATGTAAGTTTCAGTGTTTGGATTACTCCAGACACTCTGAAACTGTGGTGGCGGTGGAGGATTAAAAACCAAAGGACGTGGCTGCACATGATAAGCACCTTTTTAAAGAATAAAAAAACAAAGCTTATTTTTAGTTCTGAAAAGCTAAATTTGTCAACAAGAACAATTCCTTTCTTTACTCACATAAATTTTGTTTCCTGATTGCAGGGCCAAGTTTCAGCTTTTTACCATGGAAATTTATTTGTGACTGAAAATAAACAGTAACAAAAGTAGAATCAATTTCCAAGTCTTTACTTCTAAGACTTCGG
Source organism: Equus caballus (assembly GCF_041296265.1). Lineage (NCBI taxonomy): Eukaryota > Metazoa > Chordata > Mammalia > Perissodactyla > Equidae > Equus > Equus caballus. The sequence goes on along the minus strand of NC_091699.1, from coordinate 76,449,686 downwards.
TAAACATCCAAAGTCCTCTAAAATTCCCACTATCAGAGAAGACTAGCAGTAGGAATATAGCAAATCAAAATTTATCAGCGTGAATCTACCTTACTTACTCTCACTACTCTAGACAAGCGTCTGGAGGTTTCTCAGAATTTGATCAAAAACCTTTACACTGTTTCTGACCTTTCCTATCTCGAGCTCATGAAGCTAGATGCCCAATCAAAAATAAATAGGTTCTGACGAACTATGTAAGATTACTCTGAGTTTGGATTTCAAACAGGAAGTCTACCTCTTTCTATATTTTATACAAGACTGAGTACACATTCACGACTCAAACAATACTGAACATTGCATCCATAACTAATTAAGAAATTTTTTCCATAATAAGATTACTTACTTCTACAATCTTCTGCACATCCACATCATTATAAAATGAAACAAATCCATAGCTAGAAAGGCAGATAAATGAAGTATGAAATCACCACTAAATAACAGCACATGGTTTAAAAGTTATAGTGTTCTACTAAATAACTGAGAGAAGTGATAATGATAAAGGATGAAGAACACACTGAGATAAATATTGATAAGACGCATATGACAGATCCTCTATAAATATTATTGCTTTTTGTTTTCTTACTTTGATCTATGTCAGAATGCACTAAGATTAAGGTAGTGTGGGAACCTCAGTAACAGAAAATTCCTATCTATAAACCTGAATTTAATTTATTATCTATGGTAAGATGGTTAAAATTTAAAATTCTGTGAAATATGTAAACAAAACAACTCGGATAAAACTGATTAATCCATTTACGTGAAATAAATGAAGATGGGAAATATTTAAATACAAACACTAAGAAAATGATTAAATAAAAGAGTTAGCAGCAAACTTTTATCCTCTACATGACAGAAACTAACAAAACAACAAATTTCATTTATACAAGTATAAGAATATAAGTTTTGAATTCTTCTCTGATACACTACAGATGCTATAGTTCAGATCTTTTTTATAATCTATACTGAACGTTTTACTCACCCTTTGGACACACCAGTTCGATCCGTGATTATCTTCACTTCTTTTACTGAACCATATCTAGCAAAGAAACTTCTAATTTCGGTTTCATCCATCTATGGAAAAGAATTTGACTTCAAGAGTAAAATTTCAGCATCCAAAATTTTTAATTATACTATAAAACAGGTTTGATGATGTGGAAGTATCTCCCCCAAGTACCCCCAAACTACCTATAGCTCTTTGTTAAAGGTATTTTTTAGTCCCTATAGGTTAAACATAAAACCAATTCCAAACCTGCATGAAGTACAAAAAAACCTTATGTTTGCAACAGGGCCAAAATCTCATATTCACAAAATACTTTTAAAATAAATGAAATATCAATACAATACCCTAACATCAATTCCACCAACAAAAATGGTGTTTGGCATGATTTTGCCTTCTGGTAAAACATAGCCTTGGCTGGTTGTAGCCGATGAGGACTGGGTGCTGGCCTCTCTTGAGATAGTTGAGTTTGGAGTCTCAGGGTTTGCAGCAGACTGTAAATTAGAAAGCAGGTATCATCACCAGACATACAGGCAAAAACCATACAAGATGTAAAATATAATTTTGGTATTTAAAGTAGAAAATATTTTCATATAAATTACTTTCATTTAAATTAGTCATCAATACAGCTTAGTTCAGGCTCAGGATTTAAAGTAATCAGATTAGATCAGTGTGAAATTTTAACAAAGGGGTATAGTACTTCCTTAAGTTCAGTGTTGCTCATCACCATCTCTTGTAACAGTGCTGTAGAATACTGATTTTATACTGAGTTTGTGACAACACTACATGAACTGGTAAAAAATAACTGCAAAGTTCAGATTTGTAAAAAAAATTAAGTTATTAAAGTCATCCTGTTCTGTGCCAATAAGCAAATTTTCATTTTACTAAGGTTCTTATTAAAAAGCATGATAAATCTTTAAAAAAGATAAAATTTTTTTAAAAGCTACATTAAAAAGAAAATGAACATAAAAGTTTTAAACCGATTTGTTTTGCCACATCTTTCTATTTACCAAAATTAACATGGATTTTATAATTATAATGCAGTCATGCATCACTTAATGATGGGGATACATTCTGAGAAGTGTGTCGTTAGGCAATTTTGTTGTTGTGCGAACATCATAGAATGTACTTACATAAACCAAAATGGTTTAGCCTACTACACACCCAGGCTATATGGTACAGCCTATTGCTCCTAGGCTACGAACCTGTACAGCACATTACTGTACTGAATACTGTAGTCAACTGTCACGGAATAGTAAGTATTTGTGCATCTAAAAACAGAAGAATATGTTTACAGTAAAAATATGGTATCCAAGATAAAAAACAGTACACCTGTATAGGGCACTTACCGTGAATGGCGAGTGCAGACTGGAAGTTGCTCTAGGTGAGTCAGTGAGTGAATGTGAAGGCCTAGGACGTTACTGTACACTACTGTCAACTTTATAAACACTGTACACTTAGGCCACACCTAAACTTACAAAAAATGTTTTTCTTTCTTCAATAATAAATTAACCTTAGCTCACTGTAACCTTTCCACTTTGTAAACTTTTTCATTTTAACTTTTGACTCTTTCGTAATAACACTTAGTTTAAAACACAAACATACAGCTGTACAAAAATATTTCCTCTTTTTATATCTTTATTTTATAAGCTTTTTTCTATTTTTAAATCTTTTAATTTTTTTACTTTTTAAACTGTTTTGTTAAAAACTAAGACACACACACATTAGCCCAGGCCTCCATAGGGTCAAGATCATCAATATTACTGTCTTTCACCTCCACATCTTGTTCCACTGGAAGGTCTTCAGTTTGTTTATACCAGCATCACCATAAGCATATGAGTAATGCATTGCACTACGATGTTATGACGGCTACGATGTCACTAGGCAACAGGGATTTTTCAGCTCCATTATCATCTTATGAGACCACCATCATATATGTGGTCCGTTCTTGATCGAAACATCATTATACAGCATATGATTGTACTTCCTGTGTTAGTATTCCTGCTTTAGTTTGGAAATGGGTCATGAAAGCACTATTTGCTCACATATCACAACTTCTGCTAAAAAAAGGGTTTATAATTCTTTTCCCTAATGCTAGGGTATTCAAAGAAGCTTTTGAAATAAAATTTTTCTTCTGGAGTAACACCAAATCAGTCCCACAGATAATTCTAATTTTCACAGTAGGCTGATATAAATGACACCATCTTTATTTTTAGATAAAGAGACTCACACATGAAACATTATTTTTCTGGATTCTGGTCAGAACTCTGTCTTTAGTCTTTCCACTCTAAAGTTAATGTAATTTTTTCTGCAGCAGAATTTACTGGTAATATATATGTTAGAAAAGCAGTATAGCATAGTGAAACAAAAATAAACTTAGTACGGAGATCGAGGTTCATGTCTCTTACTAGGTTATAAGCCACTTACTTGGCAGATATTTATCTCTGGGGAAATTACTTTGAGAATGAAGTGAGATAACGTGTAAATTCATTTTGTAAAGTATAGAGTGGTATGCCAACATAAATTAGTGTCCTGTTATATACATTTATTTTCAATAGGTTAAAAAAGTTTCTTTCGTGATTTTATTATTTACTTACTTTGTAGATACTTTATTAACAACTAATCTGAGCTGAAACTTCAAGAAACTACTTTATGGAACATCTACTCATTTGAAATTAATTTATGAAGTGCCTACTGATTCTAAGAGGTAAATACAAAAGGCTGAGAGAGAAATAAAGCTATCATACCTCTGCTTCTGGAGGAAAACAAAAGGAAGGACCAAAAAACACAACTGATAGGTATTTTTAAAAAGGTAAGGATAGTAATTTTTATATTTTCTATAATTTTTATAGAAATTAGTAACAGTAAGGAAAAAGTAGAAAGACTTCCTATTTTGTTAGATACTAGAAGTTACTGATAAATTTAAGATTCTACAAACTGCTATACTAATTAGACATGAAATCAAAACTGTCAAATCATCAAATTTGAGCATTTTGACTTTTCTCTATTAATTTGTGCTTATATTTGCTATTTTGTGTTTCTATTTGAATACTTCCTAACCCTTTCCTTCAACTATGGTACAGTGACATTTCAGGACAATGAACTGGGAAAGAGTAAACTATTTCTAAAGTTTTCTACTTTTTTTTTTAAAGATTGGCAGCTGGGCTAAGATCTGTTGCCAATCTTTTTTTTTCCTCCTCCTTCTCCCCAAAGCCCCCCAGGACATAGTTGGATATTCTAGCTGTGAGTACCTCTGGTTATGCTATGTGGGATGCCACCTCAGCATGGCCTGATGAGTGGTGCCATGTCCTCCCCCAGGATCCAAAGGGGCGAAACCCTGGGCCACGGAAGCAGAGCACGAGAACTTAACCACTCAGCCATGGGGCCGGCCCCTCCACTTTTTAATGTTGTATAATTTTGATTTTTTCTAAATGAGACTAAATTATATAAGCCACATACCTTGAAGTACTGAGAACTTGACTAGATCTCCCTTCGCTACAATTTACCAATACCTTTCAATTAGCTCATTCAAAAATCTAAAACACAAATAAAACAAAACAGTGGTTCTGAAATTCTTGTAGACTTTCTTTTCTCCTTCACAATTTCCCCTTCAATTGTGGATGAACTCTGGATATCTTTTTATTTGATAAACTACAATATTATCTGTCTGTGAACCATAATGGATAGATTTAATTTAGAGGTGCCAGATGATAAGGGGTTATGATAATGTACTGATTTTCAACAAGGGGAGAGATAGTGTGGCCCACGGGCATTACCAGTTGTCACAATTGAGGGGTGCTCCTGGTATCTGGTGGGTGAAGACCAAGGATACAATAAACATCCTGTAATGCAAAAGAGAGCCCCCTACAACAATTATCTGGCCCAAAATTTGAATAGGGTCACAGCTGAGAAGCCCTGTAATAGTGTCGCCAGAATTGAAGGAGAAAGTTCTAATTCTCATATTCTATTTACAAAAGTATAATGAATACTTGAGACAACTGAAACAGTCACTTGACAAAAAGAAAAAAAGTCATTAGATATTAGAAGTAGTTTGGGTTGGGGCTGTACAAACTGGCTGCCTGCTTATTGGAATATTAAATATAAAATTCAGCAAATCATTTTATTAGTGTCATTAACGTCTCAAATTAAGGAAGGCACCAGCATGTCTTAGGAATCAGCCAGCAGGTGGCACTCAAAGCCAACAAAGCAAAGAACTCCATTTTAACAAGACTGAACAGCAGGGATTTTTAAACTCCTATTGTGTGTGTATTTATATCATTATAATTCATATATACAACATCCACAACCAATAGACAACCTTTGCTTACTTCTAAACTATTGCCAAAAATACTCCACAAATGAATACTTAAGTTAAAGCAAAAAGTTTGATGTTAAAATATTAATCTTAACTATCAACAGCATACAAAAAATAAATTGCATGTAAATTAAATAAGTAATTATTTTTCTTAATTATACCTTCAAGTGAGTTTGTAGGTTTTGAAATGAGTAATGCTGGGATATTAAGTAGGGATGAACTTGGAGGCCATCACATATACAATTCTCATCACTGCAATCTACAGTAATATAGTCCCTGTTCTACTTGGGTAACCAAACTACAAAGATAACTAAAAGCTGAAAAAAAGTTTATCATTACTAAAGTTCCTAGGTTAGCAGCTCTTTGAAACATTATTTCATTCAAATGCTACGTCTGCATGTAAGCAAACTGAGATCTATGTACACTGACCAGGAATACAGTCTATAATTTGTAATCATCACAGTTATATCACAAAAGGAAGGAGCTAATAAAGAGAAAAGCTAAAATTAAGGAAATAGGAAACGAAAATCAGAATAAAACCTTTCAAGTAAATCTAAGAGTAGACTCCTGGGGAAGAAAAATCCAACCAACAAATAGACAATCCTGGCAAAGCTAAGCAAGAAAAAAGGCAAGAAAGCAAAAATATGCATTAATTGTTAAAAAGGGGATATGACCACCGATTATAAGAGAACGCTATGTATAAGCTTACTGGGCGTAAATCTGGAAATCTTACTGAAATGGCCAACTTCCTAGACAAATGTAAATTTTTAAAAGCAACCTGAAGAAAAGAAAGAAAACTTGATTGCTGGCTTAGTTTCACTAGGAGTTTTCAAACTGTAGAGAGACAGTTTGGGGGGGGACACATCAAGACAGAAACAATGGTAGATAGAAGAGAGAGTAGAAGAAAAAGAAAATTCACGTTTTTCTCAAAAAAAATTTCAGAGAAATGAGGAAAAAAGAATATCTCTCAATACATTTTACAAAACTAACACCATTTAAATAACAAAATCTGATTAAGACACTCCACCCTTGTTCCCACCAGAAATGCAAAATTCCAGCAGTATATTAAAATATACAATTAAGCACAGTTTATATTGGAAATGAAAAGATGGTTCACTCTTAGGCAATCTGTTACTGTAACTCACCACTGAAAAAGCACTTCATAAAATACAGCATTTTTTTAATTTAAAAAAACTCAAGCAAAATAGAAATAGAAGAATCTTATTTTCTATGGATCTAATTCTAAGCTATCATCAGGCTTAAAGTGAAATACTAGACATTTCCATTTTGGGAATAACGGCACCTCCTTATCACCACTATAAATTTTTTCCATTATATATGACACAGGGTTAATATTAATATAGTGTTCTTATAAATCATTAAGAAAAAAATAACTATCCCAATAGAAAGGTGGATTAAGAATTTATAAAAAAGAAATGTAAAAAGAGCTAATGACAAACTTCAACTTCACTAGTGATAAAATAAAAAGCACATCAACACAGTGAAATATTTTCCAGCTGTTAGAATGGCAACTTTAAAAGTATAATACCTCTCATTGTAAAGAGTGTGGAGAAGAGATCCTTTACACATTATCAGAGGGAATATATACCAGTATATGCTTTACCAAGAGTAACTTAAAAAGATATAATTTAAAATTGTTATAAAATGGGAATAAGCCTTTCACCCAGTAATTTCACTCCCAGCAATCTATTTCAAGGTTTTAATAGAATAAGCATGCTAAAACATCTGCACAAAGATACTCATTATAGTACAGTTTTCACATAGAAAAATTAGTCATTATAAGACAATTTCACAACATAAGTAATGGTACCATCTTTTTTTTTTAAAGATTGGCACCTGACCTAACAAACTGTTGCCAAGCTTTTTTTTTTGCCTTTCTACTTTTTCTTCCCAAATCCCCCCCAGTACACAGTTGTATATTCTAGTTGTGGGTCCTTCTAGTTGTGGCACATGGGATGCAGCCTCAGCATGCCCTGAGGAACAGTGTCGTATCTCTGCCCAAGATATGAACCAGCGAAACCCTGGCCCGCCAAAGCGGAGCACGTGAACTTAACCACTTGGCCGAGGCTGGCTCCAGTAATGGTACAATCTTACACTCTAACATTATACATTCAAAAATTTTTTCGGTGAGGAAGATTGGCCCTGAGCTAACATTTGTGCCAATCTTCCTCTACTTTATGTGGGACGCTGCCACAGCATGGCTTGAGGGCCCGGGCTCGGTGGGCACCCATAATCCGCACTGTGAACCCTAGGAGGCCAAAGCCGAGTGCCCGAACTCAACCACTATGCCACCTGCCGGCCCCTCGAAATTACTTTAAATTTATCTTTGGAATAACGCCCACTATCAATTGAAGGACACAGACTGTAAAACAGTATTACACAGCATGGTACAACTTTCGTAAAATAACCACTACCTATCTACATACAACACGTGCATAAGAACAATTCAGAAGGGCACACACACGCCAAAACTTTAAGAGGGGTTATATACGTGAGGATTAAGATGGATTTCTATTTTCTTACATTAATTATTTTCAAATAACTTAATATGCTACTTTAACAATCAGAAAAAAATCAATAAAGCTATTAGCATCTACCCTCTTTTCCTCTAAAGGATGGAGAGGGAAAAAATTATTGTAACTAACTCCTTATAGTAACTCATAGTGATTATTAATTATTAAAATGAATAACTACGTGACCCAATTATTACAAATGTTAGTTATCTATAATCATAAATTTTCATTTTACTATCTATATGTACTAATATAAACTAAACAGATTTCCTCACTTTACCTCCAAAAATGGAGACTAATCGTTACGACTACAAAGCCACACCCGCAGTACACACAACATTTCTGACTCGGGTCGGTCAGAAGCCCTCCCAGACTGCGCGTCGCGGGGCTGAGGCAACTCCAGGCATCTACGAAAACGCAGGCAAACGGACACCCCAAAGAGAAGGAAGACTGAGCACATTTTGCTCCGAGTCCCGGGTTCGGCGAGAGGGACAAGCGTCCCCGACGCCGACGCCCCAGCCCTCCCCGCCATGCGCCCCAGGAGCTAAGGCCCTCCGCCCGCGCGCGGCCATCATGGCGGCCGGCTCCTCTGAGGCGGTCGCACGAGGGTGCCTCCGCCACCCCCTCCCTGGCATGAGGGGCCACCGCGCAGGCGCCGCAGCCCAGCCGCCTCAGCCGCGGCCCCACGCCGCCCCACCCCCCCAGCGGGTGTCCCCATTCCCACAGCCTCCGAGGGCCCCCAACCCCGCCGCCCCACCCTCGCCAGGGCGGGAAGGCGCCGCCCTCGGAGCCCGGGCCTCAGAGGCAGCCCGCGAGGCCCTCGGAGCCCACTCTAGGGCGCGTTCGGTTCGCGCGGCCCGCGCCGCCATCTCGCGGAGGCCGCCTCAGCGCAGGAGCAGCGCGAAAAAGGAGGCCGGTGGGGGGAGGGGACAGAGCAGGCCGCCCGCGCCCCAAGTCCCAGCCAGCCCAACACCCAGGCCGCCCGCAGGGCCCAGCAGGCCCGCGGCGGGAGGGAGGCGGTGGCGTACAGGCCGCGGCCGCGCACGTGCTCGGCGGGCGGCAAGCGGGCGGCAAGCGGGCGGGTTCGAGGCATCCTCCCAGCCGCCCCGCCTGCCCTCGGGGCCGTGTAGGCCGCGCCCTGGCTGCCTGGCCGCCCCCACTCCGGCCCGGCCTGCGCTGCACCGGGCAGGCGCCCCACCACACTAGGCCGAGCGTCGGCGCCCACCGCCCCTCAGGCCTCCTCTCCTCAACTCACCATGATGGCGGCAGCTCGCAGTTCCCACCGCTGAGGCTCGAGGAGGAGCAGAGGCCGGCTTCTTAGCACCACTCTGGGGGCTGCTGTTAAGGCTGCCCGTGCTCACTGCCCGGCTTCGACTGGGCGAGAGGAGAAGAGTCAGACGAGGAAGGACCAGCAAAGGTGGGAGCCGAGGCGGACGAGCCGAGACGCAGCGGCCAGGCTGAGGGGGGCAGGCTGACTAAGGCGTGGCCGCGGGGCCCGTGGGGCTCTGCGCCGGGTACGCTCGGAGGGCGGCACCAGCCAATGGGCGGCACGCCCCCGCCCCCTGCGGGGGCCCCTGGGGGGACACCGGCGCCCCGGCAGGGATGCTCAGGGGGTGCACAGGGGGTGCGCGTGGGCCGGCAGCATGCACCCGGGAGGCGTCGCCCAGACACAGACAGGTCCACGGACACACCAACGTGACAGTGCCACTGAAGGTCACTTGACAGAAGTATGCGTACTTAATTGTATGTTAAAGTTAAAAAAAACTTAATATGTCTAGGCTCTAGTTTAAAAATGGCGTCCTGAATGCACGGGATTAGTCCAATCATAATTATCCCTATCGCCGGCCCCCAAATCAAATACCTACAGAAATAGAAAATAGAGACAAGTCTATGGAAAATAGGGAAGGAGACATCAAAAGTCCAGAAACTTGGACGCCTGCTGTCAAGTTTGAGGTGGAAGAAATAGGAGCTGAGCAGCCCGATTTGCTGTTCAGGATGTTCATTCCTTCAAGAAAGGTTTGTTGAGTGCCTGCGATTGCCAGGTACTGCAGATGGAGGAGTGAAGAAAACGGGCAAACATTTCTTCCCTCAGGGAGTTTAAACTGTAAGTGGGAGAGTTTACCTTCTAGGCCTTACAAGAAGCAGCTAGGCCTACCTAGAGAATTCTAGAACATTCTCAAGGTCAGAGAAACAGGGCCCAGAGCGAGGGGAGCTGTGAGGCAGTTGGTGGAGCACATCATGCAACTTTGGAAACCACTTCAGCACCCTCTAGGCACAGGAGGTAACTAGCTATGACTTTTATCCTCAGACTTCACTTTTGTACTGATAGAAAGCATTAAACGGTTATTTTGTGAGTTGGCAAAATGGTGGACTTTGTAACCTGAATACTGTATATCACTACCAACACTTAGCATTACTGAATAAAATAATGACTAACTTTATTTTTGATATGCAGCTAAACCTATAAGAAGTGAAGAGAAATCCCAAGATGCTAGAAATTAAAATAAATTGAAAACCAGAGCAGTGACTTGTTGAACTGGTTCTTCTCTGGCCCTGAGTGCGAGGGCTGGGGTGTAGTTTGACCCAAAAAACTAGTTTGCTCTGGACTTTCCTGGTTTTAGCACTAAAAAACCCCTGCATTCCTGGAAACCAGGTCCCAGGCAAACAAGGATAGTCAGTCATCCCAGGTGAGGGCAAGATGTCTCTGGAACTCAAGGCCTGGAAGTATAGGGGCAGGAGGTGAGGGTCTGGAGTAGGTGGTGGGAGCTGGAACTCAATACACTACAAAAGGCCGTTGTCCCTGAAAGACCTCGTCCTCAGGAAAAGAGGAGACGAGGGAAAATATCGAACACCCAGTGGACAAACAGACGAGGAAACTTGTTCCACTTCTGGATGAAAAGAAAAAAATTATTTACCTCTATGAAATTTTGAAACCCTAGACCTGCATTTCACAAGAGTTTGGAGTTTAAATTTATAGCACATGTGTGTTGTTAGAATCTCAACATCTAGAAATTGATTCCCCCAACCCCCACCACCTCCCCCAAAAGATCCCAGACAAGGTGCATTTGGAATGCCTGGCAGAAATAAACATAAAACCAACCTGGAGGGATGCTTCCATAAAAGGCTGAAAGGGATTGTCATAAGAAAAGGACCCTTTAAAGAGAAGCTCAGGGTGAAAAATTATAAAACATTATTTACCATGAATGAGAATGGCAGACAACAAAGAAAATTAAAATGCCCAAAACTTACAGAAGCAGCTTCTTTTGGATTGAGTGTGTCTTTGCTTTTTCTCTTATTTGGAGTAATATATTCCATGTATATTTTAAGGTGATTATTCTATTTTAACATGTAAACTTAAAAGTCTAGAACTAATAAATACCTTTACTGTCCTCTTGAATAATTCAAAGTGCTTGGGATGTTTTAACTCTGCACATCGCCTCCCGTTTTATAAGCTATTATCATTGTTATTCACTACTTTAGTTCTATTCTGTATTCCTCCTATAAATTAGACCATGAGTTTTAGACCCACCCACATGTGTAAAAACATTTTCTTACCATTTCTTTGCATATCTGTGATCTTCCTTCTGGATTATTTCCCCTGCGCCTGAAGTAAGTTCTATAGAATTCCCTTTAAGGAGAGGATGATGTGGTAAACTCCCAGGTTTTTTCTCACCTGAAAGACTTTCATTTTGCCCTTTTTCGTTGAAGATAATTCTACTGGATATATAATTCTAGGTTTACCGTTGTCTTTTTTTTCTCGGAATATTGAACATATTATTCCATTATCTTCTGGTTTCCGTTGCTACTGAGAAATCTATCAATCTAATTACTGGTTGACATCTATTTTTATTTGGTGTTCTGAAACTTCAAAATGATGCGACAAGGTGTAGAGTTTTAAAAATTTCTCGTCCTTAGGAGTTTTTGGACTCTCTGGATTTGTGGATTAGTTTTCAACCACTCTAAAAAATTTCACCCATTTTCTTGTCAAAGATTAACTGATTAAGGAATTCATCTATTTTCATCTTTCATCTTTCATAAGCAATTCTTACAACTATTTTTGTTGAGATCATGACTTTTTCAAAGGTTGTGTTGTTTTCTTGAAATCTTACAAAATCTTCACTTAATAGAAAAAGAATTGTTATTTAAGATCAAAAGTGACTAATCGTTTCAGTGTGTTAAGATTGGTAGCATAATTCACATCAATTTAGAGATAAATGTCTGTTTTGCCTCCAGAGACTGGTAGAGAAGGGAGAAGAAAGAAAGGCCAATGTTTTTTAACTCCTCTGCCAGTGCTTTTGTGCTCCGAAAGCCTAAGACTTTGCTTAGAGGGTTTACAATTAGTATAAGCACTCCCAAACTTCATTCATTTGCAGACTATTTTTGTGATTGTTGTTGTATCTGTTCTGAATCTCCACATTATTATTTATCTAATATTTTAAAAAACGGACTCATTGTCATCTTAAACAATAGTATTTATGAAATCATGTTTATTGTGTTACATTTTTTAGCAATGCACGGTAACATAAATATATAACTATTAAAATTTAAAAACAATATTTGTTCATGGATCAGTTCAGATCACAAGCTCCCAGGGCAACAGGGAACATACTTTTGGAAAATACTGGATTGGGAGAATTCTTTGTGTAGTCTTTGGATATGCAAAGTTAGGTCCAAGGAACTAGGGAGTGGAGTGTCAAATTGTTCTACATAATAAATGAGAGTAATTGAATTTGAAGGGGGAAACCAAGCAAGGCTGGAAATGTTGAAATCTGGGAATTTGGAGACAAGAAGTTGGAACCTGCACTGAAAGATGCTATTTGAGTACATTGGAATCATCTGAGGCATTTAAAAGTTCATATTCCCAGACCAATTAAGTCAGCTGAGGGTGAGACTCAGACATCAGTATTTTTTTTTAAAGTTTCTCAAATTACTCCAATATGCAATCAAATTTGAAAATCTTTGCTATACAGCTTTCCTACTCAAAGTTTGGTCCTCAGAGCAGCAGCTTCACGTCACCTGGGTGCTGTGGAATCTCAGGCCTCACCCTAGCCTTACTGAAGCAGAATCTGCATGTTAAGGTCTCCAGACAGCTCACAAACACATTAAAATTTAGGAAGCCCTGACAGAGAATATTTGCCATAAAGAACTTGCATGCTTGGATTTAAGGATCCCTTACCTTACAGGGAGAGATTGCTTTCCCGGCCTCTCTTGCAGCTAGACCTGGGCATGTGATTTATACAGCACTGCTGAGATGCACCCATCCTCAATTTTGAATAGAAGACTAATGATGCCACAAACGAGTGATTGCGGAGAATACATTCTGGAGAGAGTGGCAGCAGCAGCAGCCCACTGCTGGCATCAGTTAGAGCAGCACTGCCCACTGCTGTCCGTCGTGCAAGCTGTGATGTGATTCAGTGCCCAGTGGTGGCAGCTGGAGCTTCTTCACTGGACCAGTTCTGCAGCATGATTCCATGTATCATTCCTGGAGACACAGACTTCCAACCTGGTTCTTCAGTCCTTTTCAAGATTCCCCTCCTGCTTAAATCAGCCAAAACTTCTGTGGCTATTGCTTGCAACAAAGAACCTTGATTGACTAGGTGATGAGTGAGGTCAGCCAAAGTACTTTTAAGAAGAGGGTTAACAGCTGAAAGATTTATGGCTCTTCACTCTGTGACTCCATAACATAATAGCCCTCTATTGCTTGCGACCCTTAGTAAGGTTCTATTGCATACACAAAAGCTTTGTGCCAGTGGTGTTTTGTGAGGCATGTCAAGGAAAGGGTCTCTTTTCCCTCTTTGTAGCAACATGGTATAGATAAAGACTGTATGCTGAGCAGCAAGGTGATCCGCAGATCAAATGCAGCAGGAACAGAGAACCTTGGAGCCACAAGTGACCTGGAAAAGCACAAATCATACTCTCAGAATTCCCAAAGAGATAGGAAGAGCTAAGGGTGCTATTCCCATTGCATGTGGGCTGGAGTTTGAGCCAATTTCATTTAAATCTCAAGGAACTGAGCGCCTCAGCTCCCATTGGACCTGAATTCACATTGCCCAGCATAACAACACACATCTCGAGTGCACTTGTGCATACTCACAGAGATGTCTGTCCTCTGAGCAGTGCTGCTTAAGCCCTGCTTGTTCACCTTTAATCCTAGTACCTACATAATAATTTATTCATTCAACACAGTCCCCTAAGCAGGTTGCCTGAATTTTGGGTTGGTCTGAACCAAGCTGACCTAATCTTCACAATGGCTTTGTAAGACCTGCCTAAACAGATGACTGTGAAAAATGATTGACTTATTAAAAGTAGCAATAATGACAGTAATCACTGCTATGGTGTTTACTATGTACCAGGCACTATTCTAACCATTTTACTGTTCATCTAATCTTTCTAACAATAATAGGTACTATTTTTATCCCTGTTTTATAGAGAAGGAAAAAGCAGCACAGAGAGGTCAAATAACTTGGCTGAGATGGCACAGTTGGTAAATACCAGAATGGCAATTTTTAACCCACTCAGGCTTCTGAGTCCGAGTTCTTAACCATCATGCTGCATTAGCAAACTACATGGAGGAAGAAAGGGCTAATGTAGTGGGACAATGTTAGGTATTAAATCGCTGGTTTTCCTGAGAGTAGCCACGTAAATAGGGAGGCTATGAGTCTTTCCTCATTAAAAGAAAAGTTTTCAGTTATTTCTGACTAACCTATCTTAATAAGTAGAGTTACTATCAGGACTTCAGATGCTCCATCAAAATGAAGCGAAACCCCCAAATCTACACCCAAACCATCCTATACCAGTGAATTGTTCCAACACCATCGGCCCCTGAGGAGGCTACCTGCTTAACAAAGAAGAAATGTCCTTCAGAATTGTGAATTTCCTGCAGAATTGTGCCTGTCAGAGAATCTTCTAGTCCTTTTCCCAAGCATTGGGATCAAATCTAAAGTGTTTGACCACCTCGGGCCTTGGCCCACGCTGCTGGTGCCCTACACACACATATCCTCTCTGCAATCACTTTGAAACTGCTTTCTCTGAGTCAAGAGGCATCACTGAGCAGGCTGCGTATCAGAGAAGCAGAAGCTGTTTAACACTAGTGGAGAAGCAGGGAGAAAAAACTGGCAGAACTCACTCGTCTTCCTTACCTCACGCCTAGTCACTCGTACCTCCATTTCCATAGTTTTATTCTTTCTGTGTTTAATTTTTTTCTTGTCTTTATGCCTTTTTGAAAATACGTGAATATTTCCCTTTCTTAAAATAGTTAAAAGCGTTAAATGTAGGGTTTAAGTTCCCTTTTGACCTCCAATTAGGCATCCCAGATCCCTCCCCAGAGGCAACTTTATTAGTAGTTTGATATGAATCCTTTCAGGTCTTTTTCTAGGCGTTCCTTTGTGTATACTTATATAAAATATTTAGTATTTTTACTTATAGAAATTACTTGTATTAGTGGAAAATATTTACTTCTTTTTTAGTATACCTGTAGAAAATATGTACTTGTGCTATATATTTGTACTTATAGAGCATATATATATTTAGAATATATAATACTTTATTGTATATTTTTAACACAAAAGGTATCATACTGTATACAGTCTGGCTCAGAGACTTCTAATTTCACTGTATAGATCTACTGAATTCCTTTTACCTGTGGCATAATTTTACGTATATGGATATACCATAGTTATTTAACCATTCCTTGATCAATGGACATTTAGGCCGTTTTCACTTTTTCATTGCTAGAAATTACATACAGTGAACCTGTCTAATTGGAGCCACATGAGTGTTTTTCTGCAGTGAACGCTAAGAGGTATAATTTCCGGGTCATGGGATATGTACATTTCAAATTTTAATAGATAGCATGAAACTGCCTTTTAAAGTGCTGTGCCAATATGTAGCAATGTACATCTGTGAGTGAGAGTCCCATTTATGTATTCACTTGCCAATATTATTATCACACTTTGCCAACTTGATGAGCAAGAAATGGCATCTCATTTTTTTTTATAAGATTTTTTATTTTTTTCCTTTTTCTCCCCAAAGCCCCCGGTACATAGTTGTACATTCTTAGTTGTGGGTCCTTCTAGTTGTGGCGTGTGGGACACTGCCTCAGCATGGCTCGATGAGCGGTGCCATGTCCGCACACAGGATTTGAACCGACGAAACCCTGGGCCGCATGCAGCAGAGCCTGCAAACTTAACGACTCAGCCATGGGGCCAGCCCCTGGCATCTCGTTTTCATTTCACTTTGCATTTCCCTGATTGCTCCTGCAGTTGAGCCTCTTCTTACTGTTTGTTGACTGTTCAGGCTCCTCTTCTGTGAAGGGCCTGTTCATAGCCTTTGGCCATTTTTCTTTGGGGTTGCTTGTCTTTTTCATACTATTTTGTGGGAGTCTGGCTTCTTTCTTTCTTTTCCTCCTCAGCCTCTTGGGCAAAGGGTGCAGTGGCACTGGCGCCTCCTTGAAGTTCTGGTCCAGTGCAATGAACTAGAGTTACATTCATTTCTAGGAATTTCTTTCCCTAAACTGAAAAGATGTAAGCCACGAGGGGCAGGCCCTGTGGCGTAGTGGTTGAGTTTGTGCACTCTGCTTTGGTGGCTTAGGGTTTGTGGGTTCAGATCCCGGGCGCGGGCCTATGCACTGCTTACCAAGCCATGTTGTGGCAGGCATCCCACATAGAAAATAGAGGAAGATGGACACAGATGTTACCTCAGGGCCAAGCTTCCTCAGCAAAAAGAGGAGGATTGGTGGCAGATTGGCAGCAGATGTTAGCTCAGGGCTGATCTTCCTCAAAAAAAAAAAAAAAAAAGAGAGAGATGTAAGCCACGAGCAAAAGAGAAAAGGAAATCTCTGGTATAAACACCAACTGTTGAACCTTTTATTGCCTTTGAACATCAACTCTTTCCTGGATGTCCTCCTAACAAACCAGATAAGAGCTCTTCTTTAAACCAGTCAATCACTTTCAAAAAACATTTTTTAGGAACCTAAGGAATTGTCAAAGAGAAGGAGAACTATGCTTTCTAGGAGGTGTGCTTTCTAAAGAGCTTTCTATATTTTGTAGTTTTTTAAGGCAATGTGACAATCTCAAAGAAATCTACTGAGGGCAACAATGTGCTCAGGTCCAACAACTCTTCAAGTTGTGTTCTTGCCCCTGGGCCCCTCAATTTAGAGTGAGCATATGTGTAGAAAAAAGAGGTGAGACATCAGATGAATAAATACAGCATTCACGGGGCCAGCATTTAGAGCTTAGCAGAAAAGCTCTGGAAACAACTTGATTAACACAAACATCAGTTAATCTCTGATCACCCCAAAAGGGAGATGCTAAGATGTTTCCTTTTCCCCACTGAGGATTTTTCCTGTGTCCTATGTGGAATTGGCTGAAAAAGAATCTGTCTATAGTTTCAGAACCACCAAGGCTTCCCTTTTGGCAAACACTTTGTTTCGTGTAGCTGCAGCAAGTACTTCAGCCAGCCTGAACACGGGAAAGGAAGTGAGAGGACAGGAGAACAACACAAGTTGAAAGAAGATCATAGACTAAAGAGAGAAAAGACATCCGAAAAGAAGGGAATCCACATTCTTAAAAGAAAGAAAGAAAGAAAGATAGTTGAAGGAAATGTTCTTTTGTCATTTCCCATATCTGGTCAGTCAACAAGTTCTATTTGTTTTCTTCTAAATTGATTCTCTAATAGATCTTCCTTTCTATTCCCACCACTTTCTTTTAGACCGTAGGACATACCCTTGGTTAAAAAAGAAATCAGGTCGTGTTCTCTTCATTTTGTGCCTGGATGATTCCAATAGCTGTATGAGTAGAACCCATACCAGCTAAATCTTCTTCAAACACTACTGTCAATATATTGCTCTTTTGCTCTGCTCACAAACCTTCCACAGTTCCCTAGTTCCAGCTTTATCTCATTAAAGGTAACCTTTTCAGCCTGGCTCTTAGAACCCTTTTGTATATGACCACACGCTACATAACCCTAATCATAGACTGTCTCATCAACATTCCCTTTGCATTCTGCCTTCTGTATTCCTTCCATTTAGAATGCCCTTTCAGCTTTGCTTTTCTTTTCTGAATCCTATCTATTCTTGATGGTCTAGGCAAGTTTCCCCTTCTCTGTGAAGTTTTCTGTCTATTCTACCTTTATCTTCCTCTCTCATAGCCATTTCAGTGCCCAAGGTATGTAATGTGCAATTTTGGATGGCAACACTTGTGAAATTGGGTAAGGAGTATAGCAAATCTTTCTATGTGCATTGAGTTTGCATTGTCTCTAGCACTTACTGACACTGGGCAAGCTACTTACCCTCTCTGAAGCTCCATTTTCTCATCCATAAAAGTGAGAGGGTAATACTGTTCTACCTTAGAGGATCAGTGGAAGGATAGGATAGGTGAAAGGATGGGTCTATGATGCTTAACACCATTTGTTATTAGTGCCATTGAATTGATTCTGACTCCTAGTCACCCTGTGTACAGCAGAGTGAACCCTGCCTGGTCTTTTTCTACCATCCTCTCACCTTCCAGCGCTCTATCAGACAGTGCTCTGCTGCTAATCACAGGGTTTTCATGGCCAATATTTTCAGAAGCAGGTGGCCAGGTCCTTCTTCCTAGTCTGTCTTAGTCTGGAAGCTCTGCTGAAATCTGTCCACCATGGGTTACCCTGCTGGCATTTGAAATACCGGTGGCATAGCTTTCAGCATCACAGTAACATGCAGCCACTACAGTATGTCAACTGGCAGATGGATGGTGTGGTTCCCTGGCTGGGAAAAGAACCCGGCCTGTGGTGATGAGAAGGCCAAATCTTAACCACTAGACTACCAGGGCTGGTTGCTTAACACCATGCCTGGCCCATAAAAACTACACCAGATATGCCAATAATTTCCTTCCTGTCCTCATACCTGAAAAAACCTTCTCCTATCACAGCCCCAGAAGAGATACCTACCATTTTGGATTCTTTTTGAATATAGGTAACAGAATGCCTGATTAAAAGTGATTAAATAATACTGATTTAAAAAAAAACCTAAGATAATGTGAAATCTAGATGTAAGCAGTTCCAGCATTGGTGTTGAGGCTTAATGATATCGGGACTCTGAATTAACACCTCTTGGCTTCTTTGATTAGTATCATAAAACCTGACTTAACCCTCAGAGTCAAGAGTTCGGAAGGAAGGGACTCTCTTTTTACATCTCTCTTTTTTTGGGGAGGAAAATCTTTCCTAATAGACTTCCTTTTATATCTCATTGGCCAGAACTGTGTGATGTATCCACTTCCAGCTTAAAGGGAGCCTGGGTGCATATCTGGCAAAAGGGAAATGCATTTATAATAACTAGCCTGGACTAGTCGTGATTCATGCTCTGGGCTTGGGCACATTCCTGCCTGAAACCAGAAGTGGGTTCTATCATCAAGGAAGAAGAGAGGATAGCTATAATGTAGATGTCAACCATGTCTGCCCTTTGGGCAACTTGAGATGCCACATGACCTCTTTCTTCTGGCAACAACTGATTGTATGGGAATGAACATTGACCTAAATTGAATCAATCAGATTCTCTCCCATTAGAATTTGAATTAGGAGCTCAAGAATCAGTAGTTTCTGATTCCAGTGGCTTGGTACCTTCCCTCTACATCTTTGCAGCGAAGTCTCCTTTTAGTGGATTTCTGTTTCTTAAAATCAAAGGAGCCCTGATTAAGCCACAAACTCACTTAAATTGTCTCAATTAATAATCACTAAAATAATAGCTATTATAATATTTACTGTCCTATTTTGTTTTTTAATGGTTTCATGCATGTTAGTGTCATCTTGCACATAACCTGTAATTCCTTGAGACAAAAATCAACTATATACTTTATTTCCCATACTTCTTAGACTAGTATTTACCACAAGGTATGATGAGCTCCCATAATACTTGTTGAATGATTGTTTGATTGCTCCTCTTTTTCAGTCAATATTTTTTAACTGTCCCAGAAGCAGATAAAAAGAGAAACATGGTAATATGTTATCCATCAGATTAGTAAAATACACTTCCAAATTGCTGGTTTGATATATTTAAAATCTCTTAAATCATAGCAAATTGACAAAAGAATAAAGAGCTAGTTGTCATTAGTGCTGTGGAGTTGATTCCAGCTCCTAGGGACCTAGGGTACAATACAGCGGAACCCTGCCCCATCTTTTTGCTCCATCCCTACATCGGTCGTCCAGTGCTTTATCAGGCGATGCTCTACTGCTGTTCATAGAGTTTTCAGAGATATACTCCGATATCAAAACAGTAGTTGTGTTATCTCTAAGAGGTAATACTATAGGTCTATCTTCATCATACTAACTTAAATCTTTCAAGTTTTCCACACAGGACATGAATTACTTTCAGAATCTGAAAAAAAAAAAAAGTTGATTTCAAAAGAGGCAATCAGGAAATAATATATTTGGCCATTTAGTACATGTTTCTTAATTTCCTTCTTTTGTCTAAGGGTATACTAAAAATAAACTTTAGCATTCGAGACACCAACTTTGGCTGTAACTGTATAGTGAAAATTTGGATTTTGATTTCCTTTTAACTTAGAATAATATTAATCTCATAGGAAAGTTTAAAACAATTTTAAGCACAAAGGGAGAATAGTTTTAAGCACAAGTGATGCCAAATTATAAGTTTTCCCTTAAAAAATTTTATAAAAATTCCTATTTAATTTAAAACATGATTTAAAAATGAACAAAAGACTGCTTGGCTATGTTTTAAGTCTAAAATCATTTGAGTTTTCTTGACAATTCTGCTCATTGTTTAAAAGAAATGCTACTTTGTTAACAGATCATTCAAATATTTAATGGGCATTTGTGCAAAGTCTGACAAGTAAAAACGAAATTCCCCCAGAATCCAATATCACAAAAGCTTTTGTTTCAAGCCACAAATTAGACAAATTTGTTTTTTTCGTAACACTCTGAACATTTTATATCAAACAATTCCAGTTTAAGGAAATATCCATCTCTTTAAAAAACAAAATTAATATTAGAATTCTTTTTGTTTGTAAAAAGAGCTAGACTCAACAGGTTCCAGATGTTGCAACTGGACCACAGATGTATCCAAAATAACAATAAAGGGAATACATTTTTTGTTTTGATTCCAAGCAGAAACAATCACCACTTATGAATTCACCTTAGGGCCACGAAAAATTATACTCTTGTACCCAGTAAGTAAACACTATTGTTTTAGCAAAGTGCTTCAAGACATGATGTTATGTGTACCACACCTTCCTGTCACAGGATTGGCAGCAAATACATAGATTTCTCATCTTTAAAAATCCACTGCTGTTGATATTATGAGAGTTACCAGGGTCCAATGTGCACCCATACTATGTTCAGATGTGCAAAGAAAATGTAGCTTCCTTAAGTTTGACTCTCTTCAACAGGCCCCCATGGAGTCACAGGCTGTAGGGGGTAGAGGAGGGCATGAATGGGGGGAGCCAAGCTCTAATCTACCTATGGGTAAGATTTCAGTCTCTTTTGTTGTCAGTAGTCCCCTTTGGGGTGAATTCATTCGATTTGTGACTCAGGATCAGATTACAGCTTTCCTCCCCTTTCTCTCAAAAATGGCAGCCGGTGGATGAGATTTTATAAGGCCTCATACTGGAGGAGGAAGAAAGGCTTCTGATCCATGCTTGGCCCTCCCTGCTTGTGGCTCCACTGTGGCCAGCCAGGCTTGCTCTCTGTTCTGATGGTCCCTGGGGGGCTGGCCTGGCTGGGTCCTTGGGTGTGGTTAACTCCCCAGTTACCAGGCCCCACTTCAGCCCTCGTCAGGCTGTGGATCCCGGGCCTGAGACTCAATGTAGTAGGGGTTCCGGGCAGCACCAACCCCAGTGCCCCTCTGCCAGCCCCACCACAGTCCACACTACAAAGCGCAGCAAGGGGAGAGAGGGCAAGCAGGCTCAGGGCTGGCCCAGTCCTTCCCCATGCCCAGCCCTGCTCTACCACCATTACTCCACATGCCCACCAGCCCATCTGAGAGGCCACTTCTTATAGGACCTTAGAGGGGGGCCCCTAGTGTGTCACTTCCTGAATAAAAACGCAAAGCCTCCTAAGGAGAAAGCCCCTTGCTCATTGTCCCTGCTCTTTTCCTTCTTGGATGTGATCCTGAGACTTGGAGAGGCAGCAACCACTGAAGGACCATGAACTAACAAACACGGACATGAAAATCATTACGTTAAAGATAGAGAAACACGAAAAGAGAAGAATTCTGGGTTTTTGATAGCATCGTTGAGTTTCAGTACCCACTCTGCTTAACTTAGAATGTCATGTTACATGAACAAAAAATACGCCATTAAATACCTAGTTATTTAAGTCACCATTTTGGGGGGGCTTTCTGTTATTTGCAGGTGAATACGATCTTAATTGACATAGCAATCAAAGAAAGGAAAGGTTTTAGATTTAGAATAAATACATAAACGCAAGCATGTATGTTTGAGAGAATTTCTTGAGTGCTATCGACTTATTCTCCAGCCAAGACTAGTTAATTCATCATATGGTTTTATATCCAAAACATGGTACTTATTCTATAACTAGTCAACATCACCGTAGGGAGGAAATCACGAACAGGGAAAAAATGGTGGCTCAAACTTCTGGTGCCCTCCATGACTTGGCCTGGGATTGGAGCTAGCTGGGTGGGTCATTGCTGAGATGGCTGCCCTGCTCTTGACATTGCCTCTGAGTAGGGAGCAGAACAGGCAGTCAACAGAATGCTGTACCCATTGCCAAGGAGAGAGGAGGCCAATTTGCATAAGGAGGCTAGGACCTTCTCACAGGGAAAATTCTAAGACCGCAATCCCTACATTCTAAGCTCCAAAGTTAGAGAAAGATGGTGGGGTAGAATGAAATGTCTTTGATCAGGAGATGTGGTCACAGTACAAAAAGACCCAAATGATCTCAAAGAAGATCATTTGAGGGGAAGAGAAAGTATGCCTTGGTGACTTGGGTCCCACACAAGGGCCAATGATTTGTAGGGAGGTTTGCTGGTTCTGGTCCTGTAGTTGATGTATTTATTGTCCCTCAAATTCAGGGCCCCTCACTGTAGTGCCCTTCCCCATGAGAGGATTATACATCCCCACCCTGTGAATGTGGGCATGGCTGTGTGATTTGCTTTGACCAATGAAATATAGGCGGAAGTAATGTGTGTCACTTCTGGGCAAGGCAAAGAGCCAGTGTGTGGTTTACTCTGCTATCTCCTTCCTCTAGTTAGCAATGTTCCAGATAGTGGCTGCTCTGTCAGTGGGGACACTGGAATGAAGATGATACAGACCAGAGCCGCAGCAGACCCACATGGGCGTATAGCTATGTGAGAAATAGACCTTGGTTATTATAAGCCAATTCAAGTTTGGGGTCATTTGTTTCTGCAACAGAGCCTAGCTGTTCTGACTCCTCATTTGGGACTAATTGAGGGAATTTAATGATACTGAACTCAAAATAGATACTTTGTGACTGCATGTTCCTCATTTCCAAAACTGGGTCCCCCAGAGGCCTGAAAGTGCCAGGCATCGATAGGATTCAGTGGGGGGAAAATTAATACTAGTGAATTTCCTTCTTCTTAAATATCTAAGAAAAATATCAAACCTATAGTTATGCTTAGTCTCATAGAATAATTTATAATTAAGAAGTGGTATGGAGTTACTGAGAACACTGCTGTTGCAGGGTGATATTGAGAATGACCCGCTGCTCTTCTTACTCCCTTCTTCCGCTCCAAAGTTGTATGTTAAAGTCAAATTCCTTCACTTAGGGCTTTCACCTCTTCCTTCCCACAACCCAGGCAGCCAAACATGAGTCACCCTCTCTTCTGAGTGAACAGAGGCACCAAGCACAAGAAAATAAAGGTGGCGTATTTGAGTCTTGAATTCAAACTGTGCTGGCGAAAGATAGACAACTGTAGAGGCAGTGAAAGGCAGAATAGTTAAAAAGAACTTACAGGATGGGGAGAAATATATTGAGAAGGTTTGGGAGGAACCATTTGAAAGGAGTGCAGCATACAAGTGAGAGACCATAAGCTCCCAGCAGAATCAGCACAATATGTTTCCAGTCCCAGGAAGCCTTATAAAAGCCAAGTAAGGGCCCTTATGTGCCTCCTGTTGTAGTCCAGAGGACCGCTGATAGAAGTTGCCAGCACAATGCTCGTCAATCATCCAGCATGAGTGATGACCATCTGCTCTCTGAGATTTTGTTCAGGGCCCCTCTCTGACTCACCACAAGTGGTAACAGCCAGGATGCTCAGGAGCCCCTTGGAATGCAGAGTCGGGTATGGACACCTAGAAGAGGGTGTTGTTAGTGATGAGGGCTTGAGAAGAAAGCTCCCGCCTGGACCAAGCTGGGACCAAGCTGGGACCAAAAAAGGCCAGCTAGAAATCTCCCAGCATGCCCCTGTTCCCCAGGAAGTTACCTCATGCCTGATGCACAGATGCAGGATGTTTAATCTGCACTTTGCTACAAGGGCAGAATTTACCCAAGTCTGTTATGAATTTTACCTTAAAAATTATTTTTTGTCTTAAAATTTTAATTTGACCCAAGAGAACTGGAAACATATTTTCACATAAAAGCTTGTACATGAATACTCATAGCAGTATTATTCATGATAGCCTAAAATAGAAACAACTCAAATGTCCATCAACTAATGAATAGACAAACAAAATGTGATATATCCTCCATACAGTGGAATACTACTCAGCCATAAAAAGGAATGAAGTATGGATTCACGCTACAGCATGGATGAACCTTGAAAACATTATGCTAAGTGAAGTCGTCAGACACAAAAGACCACATATTATATAAATCCCACTTAAAAGAAAGGTCCAGAAAAGGCAAAGCCATAGAGGCAGAAAGTAGATTAGTGGTTACCAGGAGCTGGGGAGAGAGGGAAGTGGGGAGGGACTGCTAATGGGACTGGGGTCCTTTCGGGGGTGATAAAAATATTCTGAAATTAGTGGTGATGATTAGATGACTTGTAAATATACTAAAAACCACTTTAAAAGGTTGTGATATATCTCAATAAAAAATTAATTTGGGTGGGAGCCAGCTCAGTGGTGCAGCAGTTAAGTTCACACATTCCGCCGCTTTGGTGGCCCAGGATTCACTGGTTCAGATCCCGGGTGCGGACATGGCACCACTTGGCAAGCCATGCTGTGGCAAGCATCCCACATATAAAGAAGAAAAAGATGGGCACGGATGTTAGCTCAGGGCCAGTCTTCCGCGGCAAAAAGAGGAGGATTGGCAGTAGTTAGCTCAGGGCTGATCTTCCTTAAAACAAACAAAAATTAATTTGGATTAATATTTAGCTTTGATTGCATGTAAACATAATTATACTACATAAACTTGTTCTCTGTGGATCTGAGGTTGAAAGAAGAAGTTTCAAACAAAGAGCGGAGTCTCGATACCTCACAAACTATGTCAATCTAAAATAAGCAGAAAGTGAATGCTTCAAAGCAAAAATGGAAAATCACAGACTTTGTTTTCTGAAAAAGGAAGTAAGCTATTCAAGATGAAACAATTGAATTTTGGAGAAGCCTGCCTCAATAGTCCCCAAATGTAGCAAAGGACACTGATCACATCATCTTCTTTTTCTGGAAAATGTGATTTTTTTCAGATTATAATGTAGTAAAGACAAAATTTAAGAAAAGACTATGTGCTGTCCTTGATCAGCAACATTGTTTCTAGTATTAAGTGGGCTCACGATTTTTAAAAACTCACAAAAATATTCTCATAAAAAATTTTTGGTGAAACAATTTATTTTAAAAAGTAAAATAAATGATCTTGATTTGTTCATTCTTAACATAAAAATGACTTATCTTTGGCTTTAATCTAAAAATAATAAGACATGCAAATCAAATTTTGATCCTTGGCTCAATTAATTGATCTGTGTGATCTATTTTTGCTGTCTTCACTAATATAATCCAAGTATGCATCATATCTCATGAGCTCTAATTAATATCCTGTCAATAAATCACACTTTCAAAAATGTGCTGTGGTTAAGTAAGTTCAGGAAATGCTGCTGTGGTATAGTTCTCTGCACACCTTTATACCAGAAAGCTATGCTTAAGTATATGCTAGGTGATGCTACAGGAACGAACAATCCCCAAACCTCAATTGCTTATTTAAGAACATTTATTTGGAGTTCACACTCCACGTCTAAGGTGAGTCAGCAGGAGCCTCAGCTCACAGTCAGCGTGCCAGTGGTTCAGTCTCCACATTCACGTCCACGATTTCCTTGGAGGGCATTGCAGTGTCCTTAAGCATAAGTGCGCTGCCCAGAAGAACACGTCTCTTCCGCTCACCTTTCATTGGCGACAGCAAAGGACGTGAGCACGCCTCATTTCAAAGGGGGCAGCTATCTGCAATCCAACTGCGCCTGGAAGGAAGAGAACCTGGCTATTGAATGGCCCTAACATCTACCCTCTCGCGTCCAGCAGCTATCCAACAGAAGTGGAATGCAAGCCCCAGATGTAATTTCCAGTTTACTAGTAGCAACATTAAAAAAAGTAAAAAAGAAGCAGATGAAATTAATTTTGAAAATATATTTTATTTAAACCAATTTATCTACAATATTGTCATTTCAACACGTAACCATACAAAATTATTGAGAAATTTGATTCTTTTTTTTGAGCTAAGTCTTTGAAATCAGTGTGTATTTTACACTTACAGCATATCTCAACTTCTACCAGCCATATTTCAAATGCTCAATAGCCACATGTGGCTAGTGGCTACCGTATTGATAGCACAGCTTTAGTGATGTTGGCTTGGGAAAATAGCCCTAAACAAATATGAAATTTTCTTCAAGAGACTTGTTTTAATTAAAAAAAGTTAATATGTATATTTTAGTATAAAAATAATGTTTTAATTAGTTGCTACTGCATGAAAGTGGCTCTGGGAGAATGGGCTGTGTTAGCCCTATAGTTTCTCACCAGCGTATTACCTTGAACCCCAGGAGGACTGGACGAGGACCTAGAGATTTCTGTTCCAGTCCAGGGAATACCAATGAGTTGGAGGGCCTTAAGTCACATGGGCTTGCTGAGCCTCAGCTTCCTCATCTGTAAGATGGCATGCTTAGATGAGATCATCTCTAAAGGGCTTTTTAAAATCTCAAACTCTAAGATTCTGGTTAGGATGACATGGGCTGTCATGACAGGGGCTGGATTTTTTTTTTTTTTAAAGAAAAATTGGCCTTTTTGACAGTAGGTTGTAGAGTAACCTGTTTGGGGCCACTTTTTCCAAGATGGAGAATGGCTATGCTCTGCCCCCATTGACTAGCCATCAAAACTCCATCATTACTGAACAGCCATTGGCAAAAGGGGGCTCTGCAGTCCCCCAAGTTGAGTGGCACAGGCAGCTTCGGAGAACTTGGAAAGAGTTACCTTAGGTTTATGGACTTGAAATCAAGACCTTTTTGGCAGTGGGTGCCTGTAAAGGGGAGTTTGGTGAATTCCCTCTTCTGTCATTGCCACTGGAATCCCACAGGGCATTTCACCTCAAGGCAGGGAAAAAGTCCAATGTCCACAACGGATTAATGATCTACGGGATGTTTTGGAGGCCACAGTAATTATTTGAACAGTACGGGGGGAGGGTAATGAAAACTTCCTGCTTTCGCTCTGTGAACTAGTCTGGCCGAGCAGGAATGCTAACACCTAATGAAGGGCCCTGGCTGATGGCTGGTGGCTGGGGTGGTCTTGCTTACCCTTTGGGTGGATTTCAGCACAGGGAGACAAGGCTTGAAAGGCTGCCGCCTGAGCTGTTCTTCAGACAGTGACGCTTCAGCCACTTTTCCGCCTACAGATTTTTAGAGCAGCAGCAATGGAAACAGAAGTGTCTTCCTGTGGTCTGCTCTGAATTCACTCATGAGGCAAATTTTAGTTCCTCTAATTATTCTAAACCTCTTCTCAGACAAAGCACCAGGATTAATTAGCAGAGTTCATTTACTGTGGCATGTGCACTTGGGAATAAAGAATTTGGAATCAGGTCACTAGATGAGTGCAATTCTCTACTTGTGGGCAGGGCAAAATGGTTTTATTTAGAAATATTAATAATTTTTTAACATGTGTAGATTGACTATGGATTTTCTAGTTTCTTCAAATTCATGTAAAAAATATACATGGAGTATTTTTATGAGAATCTCTGATTTAAACCGCAGGTTCCCTTTAGCTCAAGGAGGTGAGAAATTAGGCACTGAAAACTTCCAGCCTAAATAATGATTTTTAGACTCCAAAATCTAAGCTAAGATATTGATTTTTGAAGCTTTATGCAGAAACTCTAACCTTCAACATTTTTCACACTCCTTTGGGCATGAATTCATACCCAGGTTGAATTTCCCCTTAAGAAATAGCCCTTACGTTTTAAAAAAAATATGATAAAGGAGGACAAAAGAGTGTGCAGTTCAGCTTTCCTTCCAACTGAGACAGCTTATCAGTAAATTCCTGCATTCCTGGATCAATTTCTGGCAAGCAGGACAAAATGAAATATGTAACATGAGTTCAGGTGAGGTGAAGTAAGGCTGTTTACTTGAAAAAAAATACCTGTGTTTTTTTCTGTTGCAGCTGGGTGTTTATTTCAGGCTCTTTGTGCCGAACAGTACTGCTGAGTGTGCCGGTGCTGGGTTGAGAAATTGATGCGTGTTGACCAGTTCTCATTCTTGCTCCGTCATTCTCAGATAACCTTATGTGAGGGATATGTCAGGAGCTCCTTAAAGAGAAGACAGGCTGAAATCACTGGGGGTTACTTCAAGTCTTCTGCAGGCTTTCGACCTGGGCCCACAGACCTGGTGCCTCTGGGCTAGAGCACCTCCTCAGACCAATGTGGGCTCCCGACCCCCACCTGCTTTTCCTGTGTGTCCCATCCATGGTTTCAGCTGTTCCTCACCTCTGGCACCTGTGGCTGCCCCAAATGTGCTGTGCACTTTCTCGTGCACATCATTCTTGACGTTCTCTCTGATTGCGGCAATCTTCCACTCCCTCTTCGTTTGCTTGCTACATGAACCTTTGCTCATTCCTCAAGACCCAACCTGAATTTCTCTCCTTTTGTGAAGTCCTTCTAAAATCCCCTACTCCCACCCCTGCCATCCTCGACAGAACTGCCACCTCCCCCGTGGATTCAAAGCACGTTTATTATCTTTCTCTCTCTACTATAGCACTTACCACATGGTTTTGATGGGGTTCAGGACATGCTACCCCAAAATATGGCGCCTAGGCATATTGAATATTTTAAGCTGAAGTTATATGAGAAATGGGCAGTGCAAGAAGAACTCTTTGACCTTCCCCTGAAGCAGGTCATAAGACCCTCATATGAAGATGTGCCCTCCCTGTACCTGGAAGAAAGGCGCATCCTTATCTCCAAGACAGAAGGACTCCCAGAGGAATCTGAACCAACAGGTCTTACTAAGTTTCCCCCAACTTACTACACTTAGCTCATCTCCTTTGTCATATCACATTTTTCCATGACTTTGCACTCTTCATCAAACCTGGCATAAAAGTGCTCAGGTTTAACTTCCAGTCCTCATTTCCCTATGAAGGTTCCTACGTCAAGTAAAGTTTCCTATGTCAAGTAAAACTTATAAATTTGAGTGCTTTTCTTTTGTTCATCTGTCTTTTCTTACAGAGACCCCTTGAGAACCTAGAAGAGTAGAAGGAAAAAAATAGTTTTCTTCCCCTAGAGTTTCAGAGTGTCGTGTGGCCTTAAGCAAGTTTCTTATGCTTTCTGAACCTCAGTTTCATCATCTGTAAAATGTGAGTAAAAATAGTACCTACCTCATAGGGCTCTTGTAAAGATATGACACTTGCAAAGCCTCTAGCACTGTGCCTGACACACAGTCAGAACTCAATCAATAGCAGCTACTGTCATTATCATCACAATTATTATCATAATTTTTCACATGGGACAATGCGGAATGGTGGCAAAATACCCACTCAACTGGCAAGGTTTCATGAGGAAGACCAAAGCTGCAGCGTCTCTTCACTCTACTCCATTCCTTTTTAAAAGTTTTTTTTTGGCGGGTGGGGGGAGGGGGGAAGACTGGCCCCGAGCTAACATACATGCCCATCTTCCTCTACTTTATATGTGAGACGCCTGCCACAGCATAGCTTGCTAAGCGGTGCCATGTCCACACCCGGGATCCGAACTGGCGAATCCCGGGCCGCAGAAGCAGAATGTGAGCACTTAACTGCTGCACCACTGGGCCAGCCCCTAAAAGTCTTTATTATGAAAAATTTCTAACATATATAAAAGCAGAAGGCAAAGTATAACAAACGCCATTACTGGTTTCCCAGCTTCAACAATTATCAATGTACATATTGTTAAATTTGTTTCATCCATACCTTGCCCCCTTACTGGTTATTATTTTTCTACAGCTTTATTGAAATAAAATTTATATACCATAAAATTCACTCTCTGTAAATGTACAATTTAGTGACTTTTAGTACATTTATAGAGCTGGGCAATCATCACCACAATTCAGTTTTAGAATCCATTCCTTTTTGGTTTAAAGAGAGCAAAAGCAACTCTGTCCCTCATGACATTACTGTATGTTACTCTATTTTTAATAAGGGTTATAATGAGAAGAGATGATCCTCACAGAAGAAGGCCTGGCATGAATGGCACTTTTGTATTTTCCCTGCATCGTATTAGAGAAAGTTGTGTTTCCTCCATATTGCAAGATCTGTTTGGAAACAAGAGAGTCTTTGGACTTATCTGCCTACTTTGTTTAATCTTTTCCTCCACTGTGATGAGAACCATCTGGCATTTTGAAAAGGTGGAAAATAAAGAAATTAACCAACTATAAAATGTTGCTAGAGGTTGAAGATGTTTGTTTAATAACTGTACAGAAGAAAATGGAGGGAATCGCTTACAAAAGATGACCATGACTTAGTGTGGTAAAACACGTTTTCTTTCTGACTCCAATTCATTACGTTGCTTTGGTCAGTTTAACGTATTGTATTTGCCATGAAGACTGTAATCATTGGTAGGAACCACAGTACTGACTCTAATTTCTTTCTTCAAGTTGGACAAAGCAACAACCAACTCTAAACCATACAGATAGAGTTGAAAAAGCGTAACTATGGCTCACTCATTTGCTCAAGGAGCGTGTATTGAGTTCCTCTGATAGCTGAGGTTATCTTAGTGAGGCAGCTGGGTGTGGCGGAAAAAACAGATGAGAGTTTAAATCATGACTTTGCTATTTAACTCTAAGCCTCAATTACCTTTTCTGCAAGAGAAATAATAATAATAATTATAATAATAGTAATAATAATAATTCCTACTGCATAGATTGTTGAGAAGATTAAGTGAGATAATGCATGTGAAATATGCATGACACATTGCAGACACATAGTAACTGTTAGTGCCCATCTTTAGCTGGATGTTGGTGGCTTCACAGATGTTTTAGGTCAGTTTCCGTAGAAGCAGAGCTTGAAATGGGAATTTTTGTGAAAGTGATTTAATGAGGGAATATACTTCAGGACAAACATGTAAGGGAGAGTGTGCAGCACAATGAAGCAACAGAAGAAGCAAAGCAAGGATGTGGACTCAGGTAAAACCTAGCCTTGGCCTGACCCACAGGGTCTCTGGAGCATCAACAGCTCTGCAGTCATTCCCCATTGATGCAAGGGGGCCTGCTTTTTGCACCTCCTATCAGTCAGTCGTTGGTTGTGGGCTAACCCTATGGGGGTTGGAGGTATCACTTCCAGAGACAAGGGAGATCCTGCCAGCTAAGGTCTATTCTCAGGATAAGGGAGCATCTGTGAGCCATTTGCAGTCAACCCTCAGAGAAGTTGGGGCATGGGTGCACTGGCTTGGCAAAGGGCCGCTGGCTTGGTCACCACAGCATCTCCTATAACAGAGGCAGAATAGACGTGGACCCTGTCCTACAGAAGTTGGCATCTTTGGGAGGAGATGCGATGTGTGAATCATTAGAAAAGTGGGCATTCTGCCATTCTTCTCCTTAAAACAGACTTTTTGGAGAAGGAAACATTTGAGTTAGGCCTTAATAAATGAGGTGGAAATGTATATGAAGAGATAAAGGAAAGGCTTCACTGATTTTTCCAGTTAGGGGAACATCATTGCCCAAGACTTGGGAGGAAAATCGGGGTTCTTTCATTCAGTGTGCCAGGCACTTTGCCAGGTGCTGGAGTATGTGGTGAGTATATGGGTGAGCATACGGTTTGGCTTGAATCTGGATAACATGAAAGGGAAACATAAGAGATAAAGTTGGAAAAGTAAATCAAAAGCAGGTTGGGGAGGGGATGTTTGAATGCTACCCTAAGAATTTTAGCATTTATTGTGTAGGAGCCTGAAGGATTTTGAGTAAGAGAGTGGCATGATCAGAGCTGAACCAGGCTTGTAATCCTTAATGGTGCCTCACTGTTACAAGGCTAAAAATCAAACTCCTTGTCTAGACTTGCAGCAACCTGTATAATCTAGAGCTGGCCTGTCCCTGTCTTATCCCATCCAAGGGACCCTGAGACATGTACTTAGCATTACACAGCTACTTGGGAGAGCCAGGTTGTCTATGCCCCACCATTCACATAGTGTAGGATCTTGGGCAAGTCAGCCTCTCTGGACCTTCACACTCCTCATTCATAAACTCCTCATTACAGACTAGAAGGTATCTTACAATGATAGAGCCTGAAGAGACCCTTGGGGGTCATGGGCATCACTGGGTTCCCTGACAGTTTATCTGGGGTCACAGCATACAAGCAAGATAAGACTTAACAGCACCATGACAAAGCCATGCCTAGGAGCACTTGTTCCTCCAAGGGCCAGGCCATGAGAGGGGATGGAATCATCAGCCCTGGGAAGGGCATATTCTAGAAGGCCTTCAAGAGGTGATCTTTGAACCACGTTAAAGATGGAAAAGGATCGTGCCTTTGGCAGAAACAGTAGAGGGGAAGACTTGGGCCACTGGGAGAACTGCTGAGTGCAAAGATGAGGAGAAGGGAATGTTGTGACACTGTGCTGACAACCCCAGAGCCTGCTTCAGGGAGTGGGAAAGGTCTGTTCTCATGTGTGGTCAGGCTGGAAGGGGCCTTGACGAGCAGGCAGAAGTGAATGGGCTTGATAAATCAGCAATAATTAACCAATGCAAGGTACTCTGGCCAGAGAAAACACCTTAAATGTGGTGTTTTAAGGTAGCTTTTTGCAGAATATTTGTTTTTGGTCTTTGAACAAATAACTCGGGAAAATACTTCTTTTACTTTCTCCTTTGAAACAAATTTAGACTTAGAGAAAAGTTGCAAAATAGTACAGAGTTCCCATTTACCCTTCACCCAGCTTCCCCTAATGTTAACAGGTTACGTAGTCACAGTACTGTTATCGAAACTAGATTAGCATTGGTAAATATTGTTAAATAATCTACAGATATTATTCACATTTTTCCAGTTTTCCCACCAGTGTCCTTTTCACAGTTCCAGAAGCCAATCCCAGATCCCAGACTGCATGTAGTGGTTACGTCTCTGAGGTCTTCTCCAATCTGTGACAGTTGCTCAGTCTTTGTCTTTCATAACCTTGACACTTTTGAACAGCCCAGGCCAGTCATCAGTTATTTGGTGGAATGGCCCTCGGTTTGGCTTGTCTGATGTGTTCTCATGATTAGACTGAGGTTATGGCTTTTTGGGAAGAATACCACTGAAGTGATGAGTGCTCTTCTCAATGCATCCTATCAGCGGGCACATGATGTCAATCTGTCTTATTACTGTGGTGTTAATTTTGATCACATGGCCAAGGAAGGTTTACCATGCTTCTCTACTGTAAAGTTACTATTAGGAAAAAAAAATTGTTTAAATCAAATCTCATGGGATCTTATTGGGTTCTTACAGATTGAATCTGATTTTGTATTCCTTTTTAGAATGAGTTGTTCCTTCATTCATTCAATTATTATTTATTGAGGACTTACCATGTGTTGGGCCCTGTGCTGGATACTTCCGTGAACAAGACAGACATAGTCCCTGACCTTGTGGAATTTTAGGGGAGAAAACATTAAACAAACTATTACCAGGGTGGAATGGAAGCACATAACAAGGGGCTGTAAGCAGTCTGGGAGGAAGGAAAAGTGTGGTGGCCTGGTCAGAGGAAGAGGGTTAAGCTCAGACCTGAGGGGCAGTAAGAATTTTCCCAAAAAGTGGGATGTCTTTTTGGATGGAGCTTCTCCTCATTTCTTTTGAGCTCTCATTTTTTAATTAGATAAATTTTTATTCATTATTAGAAGACAATGAAATTGAGAAGGCAGTATTTTGTAGTATTTATGGTGACCAATAACAGAGATAATTTATTTCATGAGTTTTATCTTACACTATTTGTTGAAGGAAAGGTATTATGAATGACAGAAAGACAATATATGTAAAAATTAGACAAAGACACAATATATGTAAAAATAGTTGAGCTGAAATATGTAAATATTTAAATTTAAAAATTGGATTTGAGACTATCTTCTATACAGCAGAATTTACTGTGAGTTTACCAGGTACCTCAGCATCTATGGAAAGAATATTTTCTCAATTGAAAATAGTACGATCTACAGAAAATAGTCATTGAAGGCATCAACAGTTTCAAAATTATTAATCATAACATGCACCTTTAAAGAAGATTGAAGGTTATTTTACGATACAGTAAGACTACCTTGAAAAATACCAATGATGTTATTAAAGATAGACAGCTAAGAAGCTGATTAAAGTATATGAATATGTATCAAGAATAATTGTTCTATTTGGGTTATATTTTAAAACTCAGATAATCAACATAAAGAAGTTATAAATTTCACTTTAATGTACACATTATATGGTATATTTATTTTTTGGAAATTATTTTATTTTTGAACAGAACTGTCTTGTAGGTCCATTAATATAATAAAATCTAATTGTCAGTTAAAAATATTTTACAAAATTACCTAATATGAATTCTTTTTTTGCATCTCCTTTTGCACTCAAAAGCCATAAATTATGTGATCCCTTTACCTGTGTCCCCAACCAGCAAATCCAGGGCCCCAACACCGATAGTATACTCAGGCTTCAGGTGTCCACAGGCTTCTCCCTCCCTAGAAGGCAGGAAAAGGCTAAGAATCGTCATTTCTGTCCTTGCCATCATCTTTTTCTTACCACTGTCAACTTCTTCATGAGGCCACACAAATTGAGCACTTCTTATGAGCCAGAAGCTGTCCTAAGCATTTTACATGGATCAACTCGTCTAATTCTTACAGTAGCCCTATAATGTAGGTATTGTTATTATCCCAGTTTTTCAGATGAAGAAATCGAGGTTCAGTTTAAGTTAAATTGCCCAATGGCACATAGTTCATAAACGGCAAACTTGAGATTAGAATCAAGAACCTGTATCATTAACCACCCTCTACATTTCTCTCTTCTCATTCTGCTCTGCTTGCCAAATTTCCAGATTTCTTGTAACTGTTATACTCATTCAAGGATCTTCTCTCACCTCTTTTTTATTCTGAGTACCCACACTTCTTACTTGTGCCAGAAACAACTCAATACCACCTGACCACGTGAACACTGAATGCAAGGAGATGGTGCAGTCCTTAGACCTGTGGGCGATAGCTAGGGAGAAAAGTTCTTATGTTTGTGTGGGGCTGTATTGCAGACTGAACCTTCATCACACCTTTCTGGTGTCTTGTTAAAGTTGAACAGAGCTCCTTTTATGAGCAGAGTGGGACTACTGCTGGATTTGGTGTCAGAAGACCTAGTTTTCTAGTTGTGGCTTCCAACTCCTCATCAACAAGAAGAGCATATTATCTCTTGTATAGCTAATACTGTTGTTTTAACCATCACACAAAAGTGTTTAAAAGTATTATAAACTGTGAAGTTCTCTACAGAAGTTAATTACTATTATATAAGTAATCATGGAACCAGACCACGCGTTTGTACTATTCTTTGCAGCTTATTAAAAGCTATCACCATATATTATTTCATTGAATCTCTCAATAACCCTATGGCTTAGGTATAATTATCTCCATTTTACAAAATAGGAACTGAAGCTCAGAGAAGTTTAATGCCTCTCTGTATTAGTCAGCTCAGGCTATCATAACAAAATACCATGGGCTGGGTGGCTTAAATAACAGAAATTTATTTTCTCACAGTTCTGCAGGCTGTAAGTTTGAGATAAGAGTGCAAGCATGGTTGGTTTCTGGTGGGGCTCTCTTCCTGGCGTGCAGATAGCCATCTTCTTGCTGTGTCCTCATGTGGCAGGGAGAAAGAAGGAGGGGAGGGGAGAGAAAGGGCAGCAGGGAAAAAGGGAGGAAGCAAGCTAGAACAAGCGAGCTAGAGCAAGCTCTCTGGCATCTCTTATAAGGGCAACAACCCCATCATGAGTGCCCCACCTTCATGACCTCATCTAAATGATTTGGTCCTATCTGAAACGTCCATAAGACATTTGGGCCGTAAGACATTTGGTCCACTCCAAAAGGTCCTTGACACTTGGTCCTGTCTAAAATGTCTATGAGCATATTTGGTCCATGCCAAATGGCTTTGGATAGGACCAAATATCAAGGACCTTTTGGCCTCGACTCAATGTCTCCATGGACATTTTGGACAGGACCAAATATGAGCAGATATCAAGGACATTTTGGTATGGACCAAATGTGTGATGGATGTTTTGGACAAGACCAAATGTCAAGGACCTTTCAGCCTGGACCAAACATATTATGGACATTTTGGACAAGACCAAATGTCCTGCAATTTATCTAAATCTAATTATCTCCCAAAGGTCCCATCTCCAAATATCATCACATTGGGGTTAGGGCTTCAATATATGAATTTGGGGTGGGGGTGGGGATACAATTCTGTCCACAGCGCTCCTGCTTCCCCCTTTCAAGGTCATGTCACTGGTAAGTGGCAAAGCCGGAAATTAAATCCAAATTTCCAGACTCCAAATCTTGAACTCTTTCCCTAAGACCAGCGGCATCTCACATGATTCTGAAGCCAATTCAGTCAGGGCTTCCATCTGTTACAGTGGGTACTTCTGATGACAGACACCCTTTAAATGGAGATTATAGTGTCTTCCTGTTCACTTACCTGGCTCTTGTGGAAATTGGATTTGAGAACATTTCTTCTCTGGTAGCAATTTCTTTGTAAAAAGTGCTAGCTAGCAAATCCTGGGCTGAGCCTAATCAGAAACAAGAGTTGCTAAAGGACCTTCTGGTTTTAAGGCTCACAATAACTTCAGAAATTATTAATAACATGGAAAAATGAAGTTTACAGAAATTGAAGTTTTGGTCCTTTACTTAACCTATTTAACATAATGATTTTTAAAAATCTCTTTGAGATAAAGTGATTCTTCTTGGTGACCAGCGAAGTTCAGAAGAGTTTCATTTTTCTCCTTCAGAAGAAGCAGGGAGGGATGATTTTGTTTGTCTCGGCATGCTCACACCCGTAAGCTTTCTGCCTTCAATTGGATGTAGTGATATCTGTGATGGTCAGAGTGAAAATAGAGGTTATTCTTTGCGCCTCTTTTTCCTCTTATAGATTCGTGCTGCTTCAGACTTTAGGGTTTATTATTTTTCGGCTTAATTGTTATACTTTGAAGGTAAAAAAAATTATCTTGAAGAGTTGGCATACACTTACTGTATTAGCTCTTGAAACTTTTATTTCTATCTTACTTTATTCCTAAAGAGAGAAAAGACCAATTTGTTTTTCAGTTTAATACAACATCCTAGCAGGTCATTTCAGGAGTATCCCAGGGAAGGTTTAAGAAGATATTAATATAGGAGAACTAGAATCTTTTTTAAAAGTCTGGTGAACAACAACTCCTAAAACAAAAATTCTTTGTGTGGGCCAAATCTATCTGAAGTAAATTATTATTTACATTTTGCTTTGCATTTTTCCACATTAGAAGCATGCATTCCTTTAACCAGGATCAACTGAGCACCTACGGGGTGCCAAGCCCTTTGCTAGGAGCTGAGGATACAAAAATGAATAAGAACAGATGTGATAATAGTTGGACGGCAGGGAAACGCAATGAAAAAAAATCAATACATGGTACAGAGCAAACTCCATGTTCTCCGGAAGGTCTGAAGAGAGGGACCCCTTATTCCAGCTTCTTGTGATTACTGATGCACAGCTAGGACATGCTTTAAGCAATTTGAGATGGTTAGTTTTATATTTCAGCTTGACTGGGCCATGGGATACCCAGATATTGGTCAAACTTTATTGTGGGTATGTCTGCTGGTGTGTTTCTGGATGAGATGAACATTTGGTTGGTAGACTGAGTATAGCGGATTGCCCTCCCTCATGTGGGTGGGCTTTGTCCAATAAGTTGAAGGCCTGAATAAAATAAAAACACTGAGTAAGAGAAAATTTCTTCTGCCTGACTGCCTTTGAGCTGGGACATTGCTCTCTTCCTGTTTTCAGACTCAGACTGAAACATCAGCTTTTCTTAGGTCTCCATCCTGCTGGCTCTCAGACTGGAACTAGACCATTGGGTCTCCTGGGTCTCCAGCTTGCTGACTGCAATTCCTGAGATTTGTCAGCCTCCATAATCTCATAAGCCAATTCCTTATAATAAATAAATAAGTAAATCTACCTATCTATCTATCTATCTATCTATCCACACATCCTACTGGTTCTAGTTCTCTGGAGAACCCTGACAAATATATAACTCTTCCATGTATATCCTGTGGTGGCTATATAATGTGTCAACTTGACAATATTGAACTATCTTTTCCAGAATTTTCTTCCCCATATGTTTAAGATGGGCCACAAGATGCATTTTGCCTAAGATTTGGAAGCAGTGGCCATGTTGCTTTTATGTGCAGGGGGCAGAGTTGGAGGGTTGCAGGGGTGGTCGGTGGAGGGGCACCGGGTACTGCTGCAGCTCACATACGTTGTTGCTTTCCACTTGCCCACTTTGTTGGTACAGAGCAGCATCTGGGCCTGCAGCTTTTCCACCTGCCTGTGGATCCTTCTTCTGCTTCCCTGACTCATGAACCAAGTGCATGGTTAGCTCTGTGACAAAGGCACCAGCTACTGCTGTAGGACACCTGCATTAGTGAAGTTGGAAGAGATAAGAGATGTTGGTTCTAATCCATCTTCATAGGCTCTGGGTTACAATTGTGGGTTCCAGTTTAGTCCTTACTTTACATCAGACTTTCCGGACCTTAGTACTATTGACATTTGGGTCAGACAATTCTTTGTTGTGGGGAATTGTCCTGTACATTCTAGGATGTTTAGCGGCATCCCTGGCCTCTACCCACTGGATGCCACTCCAGCTGTGACAACTCAAAATGTCTTCAGACGTTGCCAAATATGTGGGGGGAGGGGCAAAATAGGCCCAGATTGAGAACTGCTGCTTTCCGTCCATCTTCCCTTCCCAACTACCTGCTGAAGACTTCAGGTTCTAAACCAGACACAGAGCCTTAGAGACGGTATAACCAAATCCCCAAACTGCAAAGTTCATATCCCTAAATAAATCCCTTATTGTATATCTCTCTCCTAGTGGTTCTGCGTCTGTGACCAAATCCTAACTGAGATCCCCATTAGAGTTGGTTCAATCTTCCTGAATGTCTTGGACCACTTCACTCCTTTTCCTCATCCCTTTATACCAACAACCTCCCACACTAACCCCGTCCCCACCCCTATCCCCCTGGTGAGATAACACTGCCTTGGAAGAGGGACAATCAGATCGGTAACAAGTGTGCTTGGTGCAGAATCTAGACGTAACCCTGCCGTGTGGAAATGTAGACTCTGACCTTCGCACTGCCGGGGCTCACAAAGAGCTGGCTGAGCTGCGGCAGAACTGTGACAAGTCTCAGTGGGGATCAGAACCACTGGGGATTTTATTGCTTTGTTGGGAATCTAAGCCTAGAGGGCATAGTTACAGGCTATGTTTGTAAAGCCTTCCAACATATTCTGATTATACATTTTTTCAAAATTATTTGTATAAAAGTATATTGTATATTTGAACCAATAAAGATAACTTCTTGTTTACCTAATCTCTAGTTCCAGAAAATCTAGAGGAATCTAATGTTTTATTTAGTCAAATAGAAATAATTAACAGCTAGGGTCAAAGCTTTTATTTTCTGGTAGAGTGGTGAGAAATTCCCATTGAAAAATTGGTGACAGTAAGATTGAGCTATGATAACATCGAGTCTATTCATTTTTAAATAAGTGTTATGAGCCTGGCACTGTGTCTGGTGTTGAGTATCTGTGGTCAGTCAGACAGGTGAGATCTCTGTCCTCATGGAGCTAACAGTGGAGGAGAAACACACATTGCACAAATAATCACATGGTCAAGTTCTACAAAGGAACAGTATAGGGTCCTAGGAAAGGCCAAATATAGATGGCAGGGGCGGTGAGGGATGGCTTTCCTGAGGGAGTGACAGCTCTGGTGAGAAGTAGATGGAAGAGAGTTGCAAGCAGGGATAGGAAAAAACTTGGGACATTCAAAAAGCTGCAAGAATGCCAGAGTGACTGGAGTGTGGTGAACAAGGGGGAAGAGGAGGGAGATGAGGCTGCAGAGGGAAGGGACCAGATTGCTCCAGGGCTTGTAGGCTGAGTAAGGAGCCTGGCTTTTACTCTGAGGGCAGAGTCATTGAAAGGCTTGAAGTTAAGAAATGGCATGATCTGATTTGTAATTTTAAAAGATCTCTCTGGCAGCCATGTGGAGAATGGATTAGAAAGAAGCAAGTGTGGGAGGGGGCTGTTGTGACAACCCCAGGGAGTCTAGAAGAGAGATGACAATCTTCCACAAGAATTGCAGCAGCGGAGGTGGAACAAAGTGAATGGGTTAGAGACATCATTAGGAAGTGGGTTGGATACAACATAGCATGGACTTCAAGGTGAGAGATGTATGAGAAGGAGCTGTTAAGGACTCCTGACTTTGGCAACCCAATGGGTGGTGATGACAGACAGGAATGTGTGCTATTCATGTCATTGCTGCCTTCACATGATGTCTACACCATGAGAATTGGAAAAATTAGCACTCATTCATCTAAACTCAATGTTGAATCACTATACAAAATGGCACTTTACAATATGGAAATCATATCAAGAATAGCAGTGGGGCCATTTGTTCTTTTGGTTCTATTCAAATGAGCATTTAAAAAATCTAGTTTAGGCTATATCGTCAGTTGCAATTTTTCAGCACTAATCCAAAGATTTTAGTAAAACAATTTTTTTTCAGTAAAACTAAATTTGACTTTAGTAAAACTCAGTTTTGAAAGTTGGACACTGAAATGTAAGCTGCAAGTAAGGCTGGTTCCAGGCAATATGGTGAAGTAGCACTTGCCATAGTTGGGACTTCTCTTTGTGGTAGGCCTCTGCCACATGTTTGCTCCCACTGGGTGTCTACTTCCCTCATCCAGCCCCTGTTATCCTAAAGATTGAAAGAAGACTGTCCAGAAGAAAACTGCAACTGAAAAGATCAGAGCCCTGATGGGACTTCCAGGTGCAGAAGTGACAAGCAAAGACATTGTCAAGTGCTCCACGCAGGTACTGCAACACCTGAACAAGGTGATCTCATGCACATAATCATTTTGTACCATTTTGTACAAATTTGTAAAATGATTCAATAGCAAATAGTTTGTACCACAAAGTTTCCTCACAAGTACTATAGTTGGATTCGTTTGCCAAATATTTATACTAGATGTACTGGTGGGAAAAAGATGAAGTATGGCCAGAGAAGAATAAAAAGGAGGGCACAGGCTGGGACACAGCAGCAGAGTCTGATAGGCAACATCTCTCTTCATCCCTTGAGTTGGGGTAAGGAACAAAGAACCCAAATTCTACACTAGCGTTTCCCAAAGTTTAACCACAAATCACCTGCATCGCAATCATCCCTAGGTGCTTTTTAAAAATGTCATTGTGTTAGTCGGGTCCTCTGGGAATCAGACCCTAAGATAGAATTAGGAATCCAAGGGGTTTATTGGGTAGCAATGCTTGTGAAAGACAGAAAGCCGAGGAAGCAGCACTGGGCATGGAAAGGCTTCTCACCCCAATGCTCATTTGACACCCGTGAAAGAAAGGAAAGCGGGCAGGAAGCAGGATTGGGTAGGGAGCACCCAGAGCATTACACAGATCTGACAGAGTCTCAGCCAACCTAATGTGGAGTTGCAGAGCAAGGATTGCCCAGTAGAGCCCCACATTGGGCCGAATACCCACGCCCTTGTGCCCCCACCATACTTCATCACTGGTTGGTGGGGAAGAGTGTGACTCTGGCTCAAAAACTAGGGTGGATCCTACAGGTGTTAACCACTGGAGATTGTCAGCTGATTGTGCTCCTCACAGCTGAAAAGCAAGTTCTTTCTCGGAGGGAGGTTGAGTGACTCTCCTCTACGACTGCCATAGCCAGTTTCCTCTGCCCAACCCAGACTTCCTGCGTCAGAATCTCTGAACGTGGAGCCCTGGAACCTGCCCTTTAACAAGTTTGCCAGGTGATTCTGATGCACCCTGAGGTTTGAGAACCTCTGTGAATCTACATAAATTCACTCAGGTGTGGTGTCCCTTGGTGTCAAAGTTCACCCAAAGATTCGCCTAGGTCTATATCCATTAGGGATGCTTTTGGCTGAAAAGAACAGAGCACCTGACAAGCACAGTCTTAAGCTAAAAAGATATTTAAGTGTTTTCACAAAACAGGAAGTCTGAAAGTAGATATTTCCAGGATTTGGTCCAAAGGCTCAATAGTATCATCAAAGACTCAGGCTCTTTGTATCTTTCTGTTCTACCATCCTCAAGGTGAAGGCTTGCTTTCTTAAGTTTGTCAACTCATGGTCTCAAATTCTGCGGCAGCTCCAAACATTATATTCCCAAACATCTGGAGATTCAAAGCAGGAAAGAAGAGGATGAAAAGAGCTCTCATTTGATCAGAGAGGAGAATCTTTCCCAGGTGTGCCCCAACTGACTTCCTCATGTTTAGTAGGAGCACATGGCCACCTGTGGGTGCAAAGTGAAGAACTGAGTTTCTAGAATCGCCATAACTGGCTTAGACTCATCATA
This sequence comes from Equus caballus, assembly GCF_041296265.1. Classification (NCBI taxonomy): domain Eukaryota; kingdom Metazoa; phylum Chordata; class Mammalia; order Perissodactyla; family Equidae; genus Equus; species Equus caballus. The sequence goes on along the minus strand of NC_091699.1, from coordinate 76,406,888 downwards.
ATTCAACTTCTGGAGCTAGGGACACTGTCCTCACAAACAGAACCAGAGTTGTATTAGCAAGAAACAGATGGGGAGGGGAGAGAGAAGAACGACCTTTGTAGCAGTGAATAATATTTACTACAGTTCATAAAAAAAAATTTTTTTTAAAGAGAGTAATGTGTGTAGGTGCATAATAGGTTAAAGGTCCCTGAATATTTTTTTAACAGTCTAGCTTCTGACAGAGAATGATCTTTTTAAAAGGAACCACACTTTCATTCATATCCAACTAATATTTTCTGAGGACGTATTATGTACCAGGCACTGGGTATACAGCAGTGAATGAAACAGACAAAAATCCCTGCCCTCATGGTGCTTCCATGCCAGCAAATGAAGACAGACAATATACAAAATAAGTATGTTGTATAGTCTTCAAAATCTGTAAGTCCTGCAAGAAAAATCAGGCAGGCAAGTAGGATAGGAAGTGGTGAGGCACGTGATTTTGAATTGAGGGGCAAGCAAGGTCTCTTTGGGGAAACTTTAATGAGGAAGTGAATGACATGGTTACATGAGGCAGAGGGAGAGGGACAAGGAGTAGTTCACGCAGAGGGAAGGCAAATCTGAAGCTTTGAGGTGGTGGCATGCCAGGTGGGTTAAAAACACTCCAAGGCCAGTGTGGTTGGAGTGGCAAGAGCAAGGTGAGGACAGTGCGAGATAAGTGGGGGCCAGAACTCCCAGGACCATGTATGCCCTTTAAAGACTGGGGATTTTATTCTGAGTAAAATGGAGAACCGCTGAGGGATGTGATTTGATTTATGTTTTACAAGGATTACTCTGACTGCTGTGTTGTAATAGGCTGCAGGGGTGGGGCGAGGGTGGAAGCAGGAGGAACAGTCAGGAGATTATTACAGTAATTGAGGCCAGATGATAGTGGCTTGGGCCAGAATGCTAGCGGTGGAGCTGGTGAGAAGAGGACAGAGTCTGGATATAGTTTGAAAGTAAAGTTGAGGATTTGAGGTGGCTTGTATATGGTTATCAGAAAAAGAGGGGAGTCAGGAATGACTGCAAGGCTTTTAGCCTAAGCAATAAGAATGTGAACTTGCTGTAAAATGAAATGTGGAAGACTGTGAGTAGATCCAGTTTTGAGGGGAAGATCATTAGCCAGTTTTGAACATGCTGAGTTTTGAGATGTCTATGGGACATTTAAGTGCCAGTGTCAAGTGAATGACTGGATACAAGTCTGCGATCAGGAGAGGTGTTGGGTTTGGATGCATACATTTGAGCATCACCACTATATAGATGTATCTAAAGCCATGAAAATGGATGAGCTCACTAAGAAGAGAGTGTAGATAGAGAAGACATGAGGACTGAGGACTGATCTGGTACTTCAGTCCAGCAGGAACTAGCAAAGGAGACTGAAAAGTGGCCAGTGAAGTAGGAGGAAAACCAGGAGAATCCTGAAGCTCAAGTGGGGAAGTTTTTCAAATTGGATTTACCAGCATGGCAGTCATTTGGTGTCCTCCACAAGCACAGTTTGGAGCATGGGGTCAAAGCCTGACTGTAAACGGCAAGAGAGAATTGAAAGAGAGGACTAGGAGACAGCAAATACAGGTAACTATTCTGAGGAGTTTTGCTCTAAAGAGTAGCAGAGAAATGGGATGAGAGCTGGAAGGGTCAGTGGGGGTCAAGAGAGGGTTGGTTTGTTGTTTGTTTTTAGGATAAGAGAAATAATGCATGCTTTCATGCTAATGGAAATAATCCATTAAAGGGGCTGGAATTTAGACTCAAGAGGAGGTAGTGGCTTGGGATAGAGTTCACGGAGTATCAGGAGGGGAGGCAGAGTGCCTGGAATGCATGCTTGTGGGTTGGTAGATGTGATGGAGGGAGTTTGCAGAAGGTCTCTTCTGGTTGCTTTTATTTTCTCAGTGAAAAAGGTCGTTGGCTGAAAGTATGAATGGGGATGTTGGAGACGCCAGAAGTTGAATGACAGAAAGGTTTGAAATTGTCACATAGGAGAGTAGGAGAGTGAACAGATCAGGGAAATGTACAATTGGAGGGCATCATTATAGTCCTACTTGGCAGTGTGTTTGCTCTGGCCATTTTTTTAGCTGCATGGATGCAGATGCAGAGCAGGCAGAGAGTTGAATTAAACCCAACTCTTTGGGATTTGCCCAAGTGAGAACAATGAAGCAAGAGACAGGGACAGGGAGCTGAAGGTGTGTGAGACACATGGTTATAATAATTGACCATGGAATTCCGGCTGGGTAAGAAGGGAAGTGAAGAAGTGAAGAAAGGTGACAGAAAGTTGTAAGTTGTAGGAACGTGGATTTTAGGTGCCGAGGGTAGAAGGATTACTGGATTTGGGATATGTGGTCAGAAGAATAATGCCCCCCTACTCCTCCCACCCCAAGATGTCCACATCCTCACCCCTGGAACCTGTGAATATGTTAGGTTACATGGTCAAGGGGAATCAAGGTTGCAGGTGGGATTAAGGTTGCTAATTAGATGAGCTTAAAATAGGAAAATTATCTGGGTGGGCCCAATGTAATCACAGGGTCCTTAAAAATGGAAGAGGGTGGTAGAAGAAAGTCCAGGGTGATCTGACTATAGCAGAAGGTCAGGGTGACATGATTTAAGAAGGACCTGACTTGCTTTTGATGGCATTGAAGGTGGCAGAAGGGGAATATGAGCCAAGGAATGCAGGTGGCCTCTAGAAGTTGGAAAAAGCAAGGAAATGGATCCTACCCAGAGCCCACAGAAAGGAACATGGTGCTGCCCAGTGTCTTGATTTTAGCTGGGTTAGACCCAAGTCAGATTCTGACCCACAGACCTGTAAGATCGTAAATTTGTGTTGTTTAAGTCACTAAATTTGTAGTAATTTGCTATAGCAGTAATATAACAATAATACAAGATACTAGAGAGAAGGAGCTAGAAAGTCAGATAGTGAACTTGAGATTTTAGAGGGTTTATATAAGTTTTGGTGGCGACAAGTTCAAGGATGTGGCCATGGGTGGGAGTCTAAGGCAAGGTAGTCAACCAGATTGTTGGAAGAACACACCTCATAGAACCATACAGTTTAAAACCAAAATTTTGTCTTTGTTTCTATATATAGGTCAAAATCATATAGCAAATTGTGAAGGTATTAGAGTGTTTTGTTTGTTTTTTTCACTAGCCAGCATACCCAGCAGAACTGCTGTCCCGCCCCCTCCTGCAGCTGATCTTTATTAGTGTTTACTGCTCACTGGTATAAACTGTGCTACTCAGAATTGGATTAGGGAGAGATCTGGTCTAAATTAAAGCTGTAATAAATGAGCACTGTTTACATTTCCTCACACCCGCCCTTCTCCACACACACATCAAATTATTCTGGAAATGAAATGCAAAATAAAACAAGGAAGGATTCTGTTCTTCATTAACGTGTAATTATAAAATGCTGGCGCTCCCCTGCTGGGTGGAGAAGTAAAGCCCATAGCAGGGGTGGGAATGCTTGAGGGTGGGACATTCTTTGTTGCTATTAACTTTGGGTGAATTATTTTCACATCTTAATGAAGCGATGAATGAAAATGAGGACTTAGAACTGTACCTCCTCATAGAACCATAATGAGGCAAGAAAAGCCAGTGGGCAGAACTGTTCATACTGCAAGACCATAACCCAATTGTCTACTCTCATTGGATTCCTCTGCTCTCACTGTTTTTGTTTTTGGGTTTTTTTGATAAGCTAAGGAATTTCTTTTGTTTTATTTTATTTTGTTGAGGAAGATTGGCCCTGAACTAACATCTGTTGCCAATCTTCCTCTTTTTTTTTTCTCCCCCAAACTCCAGTACCTAGCTGTACATCCTAGTTGTAGGTCATTCTAGTTCTTCTATGTGGGATGCTGCCACAACATGGCTAGATAAGCAGTGTGTAGGTCCAGGCCCAGGATCCGACCCAGCGAACTCTGGGCCGCCAAAGCGGAGTGTATGAACCTAACCACTCAGTCACAGGACCAACCCCCTTAATAAGGTAAGGAATTTAGTAAGTGACTTCTAACTCAGCTTTATTCCGGATCTTAAACCACTTAGTCTTTCGTATAAAAGTGACAAAGATGGTAGAGATGCTCTTTATTTACTTCAATTTATTTTAAAGATATTTGGAGTCTCAGCGTTGGGAGAGGAGAGAGAGAGGCCACCCAGGGTACTGTCTAGGCTCCGGGATCAGACAGACCTAGCCTCTCAGGCCAGCTGTGAGGAGAAGGTGCGCTCTCAGAGGCTCCATTTCTCTATCTGTGTAATGGAGACAGTAAGAGTTTAACCAGCCTCACAGGGTGATTGTGAGAACTTGATGAGGTTATTTATTTAAAGAAAGAGCTTGCACAGTGCCTGGCACAGTGCTTAAGGAAGGGAGGTTATTATTATTATCATCTCTCTTCCTTTCAGGGAAATATGGAAAAGAGATGGGAGGAAACTGTGTCCCTCATTCCAGTCTCCCTTTCCCCCAACACTGGCCATCTTGGGTTTAATTTAAAACTTTGACCTAAATTTGACTCTCATTCATTCACTTCTTTCTACAATAGTTTCCCAAATTCTAAATAAGGAGGAAATACTAACTGGTTTTCTTGTTAGTTAGTATAATGATAAATGAGATATTTGTAAGTGCACTCTAATGAGAAGATATATTTTTCCTCAAAGAGCTTATGAATATTCTTTAAGGGTGGAGCTGCACTTTCAAACATGGCAGCCACTAGCCACACATGGCTATTTAAAATCAATTAAAATGAAACAAAGGAAAAGTCAGTTCCTCAATTGTGCTAGCCACATTTCGAGTGCTCAATAACCACATGTGGCGACTGGCTACCACACTGGACAGTTGAAGATATAGAACACTTCCATGACTTCTGTGGTCTTCATGCTAACTAGCTTAAACTGGTGTTCAATAAACACAGGATAGAAAGTAAAAGAGATGGGGGCAGAGTGTTGAAAGCAGGCTGGGAAGGTAATGAAGAGAAATTTTATCAATTTCATAAACTTATGAAGAACTGGTCCTGTATTTTGCTGTAATAAGACCACTAAACACTGAACAAAGTTGCCTGTATATTGTCTGTGGAGGGTATGAGGAGGAAAGCTTAATAAATATTTTTAAGCTATTGAAATTTTACTGGTGTACTTCATTTTGCATAACAGAAATTCACTCATTCATCAAATATTTGTTGAGTGCCTCCCATGTGCCTTGTGAGGGGGTGAACAAGCCACTTGGGTATCTGGGGGAAGAGTGGTCCAGGGCTATGGGAAAAAAAGCAGATCAGAATGAGGAGGCTCAGGAATGTGGAGGTGGAAAATAGACTGGAGAGAGAGGGTAGGATTAAATAGATGGATCAGAGAAGGCACCTCTTAGTTAGGGAGATGTAAGCAAGACTTGAGTGAGGAGAAGGAGTGAGCCAGGTGGCTACCTAGAGGAAGAGTGCCTGCAAGGACATGGGTCCTTAGGCAAGGGCATTCTTTGCAAGTTCAAGGGACAGCAAGGAAGCCAATGTGGCTGGAGCAGAGAGGGAAGGGGAGAGTGAGGGAGATGCGATATGAGAGGTAATGGGGCAGGAGGGGCAGATCACATTTAGTTTTATAGGGTGTTTGTATTTTGGTTTTTACTCGGTGTGAAATAGGGAGTCATCAGATGGTTTTTTAAGCAAGACAGATTGATCTGACTTAGGTTTTGAAAAGAGGCTTCTGGATCCTGAGTTGAGAAGGTGATGGCTTAGTCTAGGGTGGTAACAGGAAAGTTGGTGAGAAGTGGTGGATTCTGGATAAATTTTAAGGGAGAGCCAGTATGATGTGTTGACAGTTTGGATGTGTGATGTGAAAGAAATACAGGAATCAAGACGACTCTGAAATTTTTGGCCTGAGGAACTTCCAAGATGGAGTTGCCATCAGCTGAGATGGAGAAGACCTTAGGCGGAGCAAGGTTTTTCTTTTTTGGTAGGGGAGGGAAGGATGGATCAAAATTCAGACTTGGACGTGCTGAGTTTGAGACGTCTTTACGTGGAGAGGTTGGCTAAATGATTGGATATAAGATGGTAGAGATCCCTCCAAAAATCAAATATTTGGAAATAGAATAATATAAAATGTGACGAACAGACTAGTAAGTGGTATTTAAAGAAACCATACAAACAGATAAATCTAATCATCCACTAGATTATCGACATCATTCATAAACATGGAACTACTGCATGTCTGGCTATGACTTGGGTCCTTTCCTCCAAGGTGTTCGTAATTTGCTTGAGAGCAAGTGGAAATCATAATCTAGAGTTACCTGCTCTGTTTCTATGTGAATCCCGAATTTTATTAAGATCCGCTTAAAGCAATGTATACATGTACTGACATTAAGCAACCGCTCTGTCTGCCTTATTCAATACAATAGCCGTGAGCCACATGCTCCTCAATAGAGCACTTGAAATGTGACTGGTTCAAATTGAGATGTGACGTACTTGTAAACCACACATCTGAGTTCAGAGATTTAATACGAAAAAAAGAATGCAGAATAGCTCGTCAGTCAATTTATAAATATTGATTACACGTTGAGATGGTGTTTGGCTATATTGGGTTAAATAAAATGCACTATTAAAATTATACACCTACTATTCACCTATTTCTTTTTACCTTTTTATAGTGACTACTAGAAAATTTAAAATTACAGATGTATCTGCATTATATTTCTATTGGACAACACTGGCCTAAAGTATGTTTCTTAGGCTTACATTTTTGAAAAAAAATGGCTTTTCTTAGGAAGAAAGTAGTCTGTAATGTTTCTTCCCATTGTTTTCTCTACTGTGAAGAATAGGATCCGAAATCCTTAATGACGTGGGCTGCATCCTCCATGAGGCTCCGGCCGTTGTGGCAGGAGGCACTGTCCTAATACAGAAGCCATATTACAAGGCTTTAGATTAGTAGTTCTCCCCCCCAACCCCCCCCCCCCCCCCCACTGCCAGATTAAAAGTGGTAATTATGTCCACATTGTCTGACTGAACATTGCTGATGTGTGACATAAGAGCTGGTTTCAGGCAACTCTTGGACAGCAGCATGCTATCCTCTCTGAACAGATAATGAAGGTTGGGGCTGCGCCCCCACAGCTCTCCCGGTGTGGCTCGACACCTCCATGCCAGCTCAGACTTGCAAGACAAGAGGGAAGAATGGTTCTGAGAACCCCTGGGAAGTGTGAGGGGCGCCCCTGCTGTTCTCTAAAAGGCATTCCAAGCAAAGACTTCACAGAAAATCAATTGCTATCACTTAAGACCTTTCCTTTAATTCACAATATTCCATTGTAGGCTCATTGTGCTCTTAGAAGGGGACAAAGCAATGTGTGAAAAATTGTATACTCTTCCTGTGGCGTCTTTGAGAGCAAGTTTATAAATTCCTAATATGCATTCCTATTAGTCAGGAGTCTCAGAGAGCAGAGGGTGTCAATAAAAATCATCCACTAGGACAGATGACAGTTTTTGAAGCAGGGAGAAAGGGCATTGTTGGAACAGAATGATATGCGTTCAGGAAGGAAGGAGTGAATTTGAAGAAAGGAAAAGCGTTGAGGTGACATGAAGCTCCACACCCCACCCCATGCAGCTTCTGAGTAAAGCTTCCTGGCTCTTTCTGCTTTTGTTTCCCTCTGGCCTGAGGCTTTCGTCCTCTGGAGGAGTCAAGGAGAGATTTCTGCTGGAAAGACCAGATCCTGTTAGTTCATGGATTTCTCCTTTTTGCTCTCTCTACCCCTAATGCTCTTTATTTTTAAATCAAATTTTTTACGTATGTCAGCTACTTTTACCCCAGCATGCTGTGGTTAAGCATATGGATTCTAGAGGCAGACACAGCCTGAGGACTAACCCAGGTCTGTCACTTCTAGCTGTGTGACCTCAGCGAGCTGCCTCATCTCTCTGAGCCTCTCTTCCTCCTCTATACCTGAGCACTGATAGTCTCTGCCTGTGGGGTGGCTATGGTAGTGAATGAGGTAGCATAGATGTGTTGGGCTAATGGTCTGGCACATTAGAAGTGCTCAGAAATGTTAGCTATTATTATAATTATTGTAATAATAAATTAGGTACAATTTTAGGGAACAAACTGTAAAATAAGCATGTCTGTAGTTCACAGATATTAGAATTTCACATTACTCAATTTGTCTTATTTGGGCATAAGGCATTAAATAGTTTATATCAGGTAATTGGCTCATAGGCATGGGGACCAACCAATTGGGCATTTCTTAGGTGTGGATAACTACGAACAGGGATAATATGCTTCTTAGTAGACACACACACACAATCCCTTCCTCTATTAAAATTGCTGTGTTAATATAATAAATCAGTAAATCCCAACACTTGTATATCGTATAAAATGCAGCTGGATGCTGCCAGCTGGATTTAAAAAGCAAGCTCCCCAGAGAGCTGAGGGGTGAGAGAGAGTCGTACATGCATCCATGTGGAATAAGGACCTCTCTGTTTCCTCCTCTGTGGAAGTACTTTCTAGGATTGTTCTAGGGATTATAGTGTCAGTGCATATAAACCTGAGCTCAGCGGCTGGCATATGTTACCCATTATTCTTAATATCCTTGCTGTTGGAAACCCTGGGCTGATTATAACTGGTGCTTTCCAGAGCCACAGGCTGCATAGACTCAAGAGACTCTGGAATGAGCATCTTTGGTGTTGGGTCATAATCCTGACTTGGCCCCAAATCACCCATGGGACCTTGGGTCTGAAGATTTCATGAAATCTGTGACTACCTCTAGACTCCCAGAATATTTGTGCTGGGGAAACCCGAGAACATTTCCTGCTGGTCAAACCCAGGCCCCAGAGGTAAATCTGTTTGAGGTCCACAGCCTATGCCTGCCAAACTCAGGCCTACAACACAGTGAAGTCAGTTACAATTTGCCCTTTAAAAATCTTTGCTCTGACTTTCCAGGGATCTTTCTTGTTGCTATACAATATTTTAGCAGAAAGACTGCAATATGGTACATTGGAACAAAGCCAGGCCAAAATCTTCAGGCTTTGGCTGGACCACTATGGACAAGGGAGAGAGGAACTCTTCATTCCTGTCGGCACCTGTAGACAATGAGCAGGCCAGGAGTAGGAGTAAAGCGAGGGGCTGAGAGGTCCTTGGGCTGCTCAGCGGCAGCTGGCATCAGGACAAGAGTGATGACTGGATCAGGTGTGGCCCAGGGGAGCTGAGGAGCATGCTACGTGGGCTGCAAAGGGAGAGCCCTCCGCTTCCAGACAAGAGAAGCTGCACGTTGAACTGGTTGAGTTTGAACTCAGCCTGCCCTAGGGCTTGTCCATCTCACTCCAGCTCTAGCACCTGCTCCCTCCCCTCCTCAGGAGGGCACAGTGGGAGCCAAGAGAAGAGGGAGGGTGTGGACAGGAGAGTCAAGATAGAGGGCTGGCAGTAACGGGCGCTTGCTGGCAGTTGGATGGGGATAGAGAGGTTAAGGACAGGTGGAAGTAGAACAAAGTAAGGGGGGGGAAACAGATTGGAGTCACAACCGTTTATTGATATGTTTGTTGGAGGAATCAATAAACAGAGTACTTCCTATGTACTTTTTCATTCTATCTGGGGACAGGTGCACAATTATCTCCATTATGCAGATGAATGAAAAGACTCAGCAAGCTTAAGGCACTCACCTCGAGTCGCAGATTCACCAGTTAGAGAGCTAGGATTCAAACCAAAGCCAGGTAATCTCCAACGCCATCATGAGCTCCCGCCCACTGGTCCTCGGTCCCCAAGCCCTGTAGAGAATTAGAAATATGTCTATTCAATCTGTAATCAGGGGGTGGACCAGGCTAGGGAGAGAGGACCATGTATCTTGTTTGACACGAAAAGTTTACTGAGAGGATGAAGAAAGTGCCAGAGAGTAGACGTGGTAGAATGTAGCTCAAGGATCTCCCTCTAAGAAATGAGGGGATCCTTCAAATCATCCTGAGGGACACCTACTATGAGAAAAGGAGAAATGGGCGCAGAAGTCAGCAAACTGCTTAGCCTCCTGGGTCCAGACACTGGGGTAGTGTTGGCCTCTCCAGTCATGCAGCTGCAGCTCGCTCTGTGCAAAACCCTGTGTGAGCCTGTGAGGAGCAGAAGCCCGTCACAGCCAGATCTCCGGGAAGTTGCAGTCTCCTGGAGGGATAAGGTATGCACATAAAATACCTTAGGAAAAATCAGATCAAGTGTCATCGGCGTTAAACGGACAGAGACATTATTTGTGGTGGGTCTACAAGGAAAAACTTCGTGGATGAAGAGGTATCTGAAGAAGGGGTGAGACCTCGACCCAAGGAATTAGGAGGCATTCCAGGTAGAGGAAAGGGCTAGAAGCTAGAAAGTATGGAGGGTGTGTAAGGAGAACTGTGAGCAAGTGGTTTGGCTTGATCATCAGTGAGGGGGGATGAGTGGGAGACAATGGCAGAAAGACAGATTAGGGTAAAACTGGAGGACGCTGAAAGTCACTTTATTTTGAGGCAGCAGAGACTCACGGAACGTGTTTGAGCAAGGGGATGCCGTGGCAAGTCCTGGTCAGTCCATGCTAAGAGATTATTCCTTCTCATCCCAGTCTTTTGCAGCACGGGACAGGCAGAGGGTGAAGGCAGGGAGCCCGTGGAGGAGGCTCCTGGGACAGTTTTGGAGAAGAGGCAATAAGGTTCTGGACTAGGGTTGCAGCACGTGGGGTTTCCTTTGCCTGGAACATGCTCCCCTTCTTCGCTTGCTTTCTACCGCTCATCCCTCAGGTCTCCGCTTAAATGTCTCTCTCTCAGGGAAGTCTTCCTCAGTTGCCCCAGACTAGATCAGGTCCTCCTGTAAAGGCCTCCATGCCCTCCCTTCCTCCCCATTATAGCACGTATTACAACCATAATTAAATGATTCTATGTAAAGTCATTTGTCAACATTCTTTTGTAAGACTGTAAGCTCCATAAGGCCAGAGCTGGGCCTGCTCCCTAACTGCTGTACCTCCAGAGCCTGGTGAAGTTCCTGGCACATGGTGGCTGCTCTTCCCTCTTTGTGGAGTGAATGAGTAGGAGTGTGGTAGTGTAGGGTAGAGTAAGGATAGAATTCAAGTACAGTCAGCCCGTTGGTATCTGTGGGTTCAACCAAGCGTGGATGGAAAGGCCTGTGACAGTCACGTCTGTACTGAACATGTACGGACTTTTTTTCTTGTCATTATTCCCTAAACAATACAGTGTAACAACTATTTACATAGCACTACGTTTACATCGTACTAGGTATTATAAGTAATCTAGAGATGATTTAAAGTGTATGAGAGGATCTGCATAGATTAAATGCAAATACTACACCATTTTATATAAGGGACTTGAGTATCTGGGAATTTTGATGTCCACAGGGGTCCTGGAACCAATCCCCTGCGCATACCAAGGGAGGATTGTACTGAGGTATAAGAGGTGTGTAATTGGTTGGGTATGGCAACTGACTGGCTGTGCATGGCCATTGAAATATGAGCCAAATAGGTATGTCATTTCTAGGTGGCAGCATTAAAGAGCTAGCGTGAGCTTCTCCATATGCTCTCTTACTTCTGCTGTCACACCAGCAGCATTTTAAATGGTGCAGCTTCTCAGGGTCCTGAAGGGAAGATGGGGAGGAGAGCACCCTGCCATCATGCAATGGGCACATAGCATAAATGATGTAAATCTTTGATGTTTGAAGCCGCTGAGATTTGCAAGTTATTTGTTAGAGCAGCATAACCTGGTCTATCCCAAGTGATACAAGAGCCATGTACATAAAGAAGTTGGTCAGTTCAGTACTTATTTATGCGTGCTTGCTCTGCCAGGAATGTGAAAGTGTTAGGTGCTAGGATACCATGGTGAGCAAGGCAGACATGGTTCCAAGGGAGACAGTGTGGAGGGTAAGAGAAGAGAAAAGAGAACCGGCATTGGGGGTGAGAGGAGCTACCATTAGGGAATCAGAAGAGGACCCAGTCGATGTGAGGCTCGAGGCAGGCCCTTAGGAACAGGAGAACACAGCAGGAGCCATAGGAGAGCAGCTTGTGCCCTGCCTCAGGCTCTCAAGAGAACTGAAAGGGCAGGAAGAAGTGGGTGTTGGGGTGAATGTGAGCTTTCCCAGCCTCGCTTCCCTAACGCAGTCATTAGGGTACGGTCCTGGACCAGCAGCATCAGCATCACCTGGGAACTTGTTCGAAAAGCCCATCCTTTCCCCACTGGTCTGTTTTTGCCAATTCTGCCATGTATCTAGTTTCTGTATATGTGTATATCTGTCTATAGGCTCTCTATTCTGTTCCTGTGGACTATTTGCCTATTCTTGTGTTAATACTATAATGTTTTAACAGCTATATCTTTGTAATATGTAATGATATCTGGTAAGGCAAGCCCCCATCTTATTCTCCTTTCGCCGGGATGTCTTGGCTATTCTTGATCCTTTGCTTCTCCATATAAGTTTTTGAATCCAGGTTGTTGAATTAAAAATAAAAGCCTGTTGCAGTTTTGTTAAAATTACATTGACATCGTAGACTAATTAGGGGAGAATTTATAACATCGAGTTTTTCGATGCATCAATGTAGGATAGGTCCTCTCTTACTTTTGTCTTCTTAAATACATTTCACAGAAGTTGTATAATTTTCTCCATTAGACCTTGCATATATCTAGTAGATTTATCTCTAGGTACGTCATGATTTTTAATGCTAGTATAAATGATGTCCCTTCAAAACTATTCTTTCTAGTTGTTGATTATATGTAGAAATGCACTTGACTTTTCTATATATCCAGAGAGCTTGCTCAGATCTTTAACTCTAATATTTTTGTGTAGCTCCTCTGGTGTTGACATATAGATATCATATCAACTATGAGTAATAACTGCTTTATTTTAAATTACATCTTGCTTTTATTCTTTATTTTTATTTCTTTATTTTTGTGTTAGCTATGACCTTCAGTACAAGGTTGAATACAAGCGTTGATGGCAGATACTCTGGTTTTTTTCCTTCTGAACTTAAAAAGAATGCTTTCAGCATTTCACTGTTAAGTATAATGTTTGCTGTAAGTTTTTGGTAGATACCACTTACTGGTTAAGGAAGTTCCTTTGAATTACTAGTTCGTTAAGAATGTTTATCAGAAATGTATGCTGAATTCTAGAAAATATTTTTTGTGTATTTATTAAGATGATTGTCTGATATTTCTCCTTTAAACTAAGATTGTGGTTAATTGTATTAATTAATTTTCTAATGTTAAACCAACCTCTCATTCCTATGATAAATCTAATGTGGTCATATGTTGTTACCTTTTTTATCTATTTCTGGATTTAGTTTGCTAATATATATATATATTTTTTTTCTAAAGACTGGCACCTGAGCTAACAACTGTTGCCAATCTTTTTTTGTTTCTGCTTTTTCTTCCCAAATCCCCCCAATATATAGTTGTGTATATATTTTTGAGGCTTTTTTTAGTTGTGGGTCCTTCTAGTTGTGGCATGTGGAATGCCGCCTCAACATGGCCTGATGAGCGGTTCCATGTCTGTGCCTAGGATCAGAACTGGCGAAACCCTGGGCCGCCAAAGCGGAGGAGTGCGTGAACTTAACCACTTGGCCACAGGGCCGGCCTTGCCAATATATTTTTAAGATTTTTGTATTTATGACTGAAATCGACTTTCAGTTTTTGTTTCTGGTATTATCTTTGTCAGTTTTCACTCTGAAGGTTATGCTAGCCTCGTCAAATTAGTTGAGGAATGTTCTCTCTTTTTCTATACTCTGGGATATTTTGCATAGGATTAAAATTTTTGTTCCTGAATGTTTGCTAGAAATCACTGATAAAACCACATAGGCTGTGTATTTTGTGGCATTTTAAACTTTGATTCAGTTTATTTCATATTTTTACAGTTGTTCAACTTCTCTATTTTTTCTTTAGTCAATTTTGTCGATTTCTATTTTTCTATGAATTTGTACATTTCATTTAAGTTTTCTAATGTGTTGGCACTTTTTTTTACTAATATCCTGTATTTTATTTCAATATCAGAAGTATTTTATCTTCATTTTCATCCCTTAGATTTATCTTCTCTTTTTCCTTCCTTGATCAATCTAGCCAAATTTGATCTTGATTCTTTTGATTATGTTTTTGATTATATCTTCACAATGAGTAGAATTACATAACTACTACCACAATCAAGATATGGAATATTTTTATCACTGTAAAAAATTTCTTCCTGCTGTGGCTTCTTCCTGCTGAGAGTTCTAGTGAAACCCTCACCCGCCTCTAACCCCTGGCTTTACTACTGATCTGTTCTCCTCCCCTATAGTTTTACCTGTTCCAGAATGTCATTTAGTCTCAACCATACAGTGGATAGCCTTTTAAATTTGGCTTCTTTCACTTAACATATTTTACTCCATCTTAATTTTTCTTGACTTCTGAAACGGTACCTGGGTTTAGAAGCAGAAATTATTGCAGAAGAAATAAAAGAACAATTAGTAACTTGCTGCTCTAGTCTCCCAAGGGCAATTTCCTTAATATTGCCTATATTTCTATCTAATTTCCTGATCCACTTTTTTTATCAATTTCCAGATCATAAAAGCAATGTGTACACACGATGACAATTTAAACAGTGTTGAAGGGTTATAAGAAACTGTCAGTTTCTTGAGTGTTTCTGAGGATGTTTTATATGTGTATGCATATATTCTTTTTATTTTTTTTAAGATTGGCACCTGAGCTAACATCTGTTGCCAAACTTCTTTTTTTTTCTTCTTCTCCCCAAAGTCCCCTAGTACATAGTTGTATATTCTAGTTGTATATTCTGGCTCTGCTGTGTGGGATGCCACCTCAGCATGGCTTGAGGAGCAATGCTAGGTTTGTGCCCAGGATCTGAACCGGTGAAACCCTGGGCTGCTGAAGCAGAGTACATGAACTTAAGCACTCAGCATGGGGCCAATCTGCATATATTCTTTTCTTCACACGTAGTATCACAGTATGTGGACTCCTCTGTTCCTTATGTATTTACTAGGAGAGATTGCTGGCTATTATCAATATCTGTTCTCTACTTCTTCCTTCATAATAAAGCCTCATACTTTTAGCTGAGTATTTGGCTACCCAGAATAAAGACTATATCTCTTATCTCCATTGCAAGAACACTTGGCCCTATGTATAAATTCTAGCCAATGAGATGTAAGCACAAGTACTATGTGGCATTTCTGATATTGTCCCTTAAAAGATAGCTAGTAAGTACTCTTTTCCCTTTCTCTTTCTTTTGTCCTAATGTCTACTATGCAGATGTTTTGTCTGGAGCTCTAGCCCCTATCTTGGACCATGAAGACCAGGGCCACATGATAGGGATGCTAGAGCACTGACCTGGGAGAATCCTATGTCCCTGAGGACTTCATGGAGCAGAGCTGCAACACTAGCTTAAATGCTTACCTCCAGACTTTGACACAAGAGAGAAATAACTCATCATCAGATAGAATTATGGAACCCAATTTTTTAAATGTTGATATTGTCAAATTTTTCTCATTTTGTTTTTTCTCAGAAAAGTTTGCACCAAAGTGTTTGAAAGTGCCAGTTTCCACATATCTTAAAATGTTTTCAAATTTTAAGATGAAAATTTTCATCTTAAGATGAAGAATAGCTATAGAGACAGTTGGTCTATTGTGCGAAATTTATCACTTTAGTACAAAGGGAAGACTTTACCATTACTGGGACTGGAAGACACTCTCAAGACTCAGAAACGGGCTTGTTGCCTGTTAGGTGGAAAACTACAGTAGTCTCCCCTTATCCATGGGGGATATGTTCCAAGACCTCCAGTGGATGCCTGAAACCATGGATAGTACTGATCTCTATATATACTGTGTTTTCTTCCTATACAGACATACCTATGGTAAAGCTTAATTTATATATTAGGGACAGTATGGGATTAACAGCAATAACTAATTGTAAAACAGAACATTATGATAATGTACTGTAATAAAAGTTATGTGAGTATGGTCTTTCTCTCTCTCAAAATATCTTATTATACTGTACTCACACTTCTTCATCTTGTGATGATGTGAAATGATACAGTGCTTATGTGATGAGATGAAGTGAGGTGAATGACATAGGCTTTGTGATGTAGTGTTATTTTTGGACTGCGGCTGACCACAGGTGACTGAAACTATAGAAAGTGAAACTGTGGATAAAGGGTGACTACGGTATATCTCAGCTTTTACAAGGAAAATGCCTCTGGAGACCATCTGTTAACACCCCTCACTTCCAAATTGCAGTTGAAGACACTGTCTCCCACATAGCTTCATGTAGCCTGACTTGATAGACAGAACACATCTGGATTGCAGTCTAGCTGTGCCCTGGTTGCGTGACCTGGATAAATCATATCCTTGTCAGCTTCCATTTCCTTATCAGTAAAAGGAGCTAACGTTTAAATCGCAGAGAAATGTTATAAGTATGAAGCAAGCTGTCCTAGATAGTGTGCCTCACACAATCCCTGGCACAGAGGTCCTCAAAAAGACTTTCCCTCCCCTTACTGCCTGCTCACCCGAGATTCTGTAGCACACTGTCTTCCATAGGCTTCCTCCTTCGGCTGGTGTGGGCTCGTAAATAGTCTTAGAGGATGGATCACTGAGGCATTTGGCTCCTCAACTCTACTTCTAAACATGAGATCAAGTTTCTCTTCCGTAAATCTGCAGTATTAATTCTTAAGTAGGATCTCAGCAACTATGATAAACCCGTGATTGGGGACTAGCTTTGGCAATGACAATGATAAAACAGATTTCATCAGCAGGTGTTTGAAGCCCAGTATTTGGCTGAGTTTTCTTTGTTAATCCCTGGTTTCAAAGGAAGAAACGATTTTTGCCTATTTACTTTGCCTGAGTAGTCTGCTGAGGTCAGCAAAATCCTATTAATTATTGAATTGGACAAACAGTGGCTTTCTCTAAAGCTTCCTGCTGTCCTGAAACTTTGTCTTGGAGTATGTATTAGTTTAGATAGCTTCTGAGTTGGAATGGAGACATTTCAGGAGGTGAGGCTCTGTGGTCGCCTTCTAAGTGCACTTAGACTCCATGTTTGATAGTTTCATTACCCCTATGAATTGTCCATGTCCTTAACATCAGCTTTTCCTTAACTGTTGTCTTTGGTCATCTACATCTTACTAGTGATCACTTCCTATATTTCTGAATTATAAGTCCTTTTCAGGTAGGCATCAAATTATTTGTGGGTTTTTTTCCTCTACAACACGTAAGACAAGAACTTTGCATATAGCAGGTGCCAAATGATTAAGTGAATGAATAAAAAAATGAATGAAGAAGCAAACAAAATTTTGCTTCAGTTTTGTTTCTTATGGTAAATATTCAGGTATGTCATAAAAATCATGGAAATTTATGGGCTTAAGAGATCATAATCCCATAATGAAAGATCATTCTTTAAACTCTATTTTTAAGAAATTAGTTCAGCATCAACTAAGAATAGGCTCAGCAGAGACTGAAAGGACATCTCAAATAAGAGTGGCCTGAATAAATGCGTAATTTAGTATAATTTGCCCTCACACTGTAGAAGCCCAGAGGTATCATCCAGGACTAGTACGGACCCTCAAGATGACAGGCACCCAGGCTTCTTTCACCTTGTAGCATTGCTGTCCTCAGTATATGCCTTCCACCTTCACAGTCCAAGGTGGCTACTCAAGCTCCTGCCATTATATCAGCATTCCCACCTGGGAGAAGAAGGAAGCATACATCCTCTTCTTTAAAAATACTTCCTGGAAGTTGCTTCTACCTCTTCTGCTTACACCTCATTGGCTAGACCTCAGTCACGTGGGATTCTGGGGAATGTAGTACTTATTTTGGGCAGCTGTGTGCCTGGTTAGATTCTGGGGTTGTATTGCTAAAGAAAGAAGGCTTGAACAGATATTGGGGGACCAATGGCTGTCTTACTCACAGTTCCAAAAGCTTTTTGGGTAAAGTATGAACTCGTCTTTATGACCAACAGGGGTCTAACTGATCTAGTCACTGCTTGGTGTCTGGCTTCATTCCTGGTTACTTAGTTAAACTGTTTTAGTTCCATTTTCCTACTTTCATTTTTTCTAAAGGACCAGGCTCCACCCCACCTCAGTACCTTTGCACATGTTCTTATTGCTGGGATTTAGGAATCCTAGACTAGGTTTCTCTGTCCCCGTGATGCTTTCTCATAACATCTTGTACTTCCTCTTTGTAGCACCAACCACAATTATAATTATAAATTATTTATGTAATATCTCTCCCACTTGCCTGTAAGTCATATGAGTGCAGGGACTTTGTTTTGTTCGTGTCTATAGTTCCAGGGCCTAACACAGCACTGGCACAAATCAGGCACTTAGTACATCTTTGCTAGGTAAATGAATGAACTTCCGAATGGAACTGTCTCATTTTACAAATGAGGTAATAGTTTACCTGGAGTACTCAAGGAATCTGGATTCTAGTTTCTTTAATCGGTTGGTTAAAATAAAGGTTTCAACTAATGTTGAAAGTCTTTCCGAAATGTTCTGGTCTAATTTCTTGCCTTGGTAAGGACAGTGCCTCAAACAAAATTTATTCTTCCTTTGACAGTCAGAGTCTTAACATGCTTGAGGGTCAAAACTATGACCACGGGTCAGCACTGACCAAACCATAGATGCGGAATGAGAGAGAAATTGTGTGGAATCTGTTTGACTCTGGGATAAGGCTTGGCAAGTTGTTTTAAACAAATGTGCTCAACATCAGCTTGTTTTCTTCTTAATCGCCTTTTTCTCCCAAAAGTAGTGTGCCAAAAAATTCTAGTGATTGTGTTTCCCAGTTGATAGAGAACTTATTTTATGCAGGAATTGTCACCCTTGTTCTGAAAGAAAAAATAACTTTTTAAAAAGTGTCAGTCACACGTCAGCGCTGTGAGTGACAGTCACGTCTGAGTTTAACAATTCTTTTTTTGAAACAGAGGAGGAAAATGGCATTTCTTGTCCTGATCTTTAAATATCAGCAGCTAGAACCAACATGAAGGAGGGAGGCCGGGAAGGAGGAAGACCATGTTTGGAATATCCTGAATTCCGATGATAACTCAGAAACTTACAGAATGTCGTGGTTTAGGAATTTAAGTTGTTTTGAAAGCTGTGAGTCTCAGTTTTCCTGGGATATGGGACTTCAATGGATTGAGGAAACATTTGTCACAGGTTCTTCAAACGACAGTATTTTTTTGGCATTTGTCCAAGAATTTAATAAGACATGTCTTGCATCTTAAAAAAAGTTAGTATTTTAAATCTTTTCTTTAATTTCCTGTAACTGAAAATGGACGTTTTCTTTCCACACATTTAAAATAACATTTACCTGTTATGTACTTCCCCAAGGTCAGAGCTCCTCCCCACCCCTCCAGCGCGTCACAGCCTGCCTCGATGTTGGCACCTCTCGCCTTTGAAGTATAGGAGAATTAACAAATTGCGGAGCTAGAAGTAGGAGATGAAAGGGTGTGGAAGCAAAACGTATGATGGTGACAAACTTTAATTTGAACAGAAACCAGTTCTATTCCCAAACTGTTCCCCAAATAATTTATCTTCTAGAGAAATTTAGTCATCAAAGTCTAAACGCTAACCAGGAGTAAAGGCTAAAATTTCACCCATTTAAAAATGCTACCTCACAGTGTATCTCAGCAATTAACACTTCCAGTGGGGTTGGTGTAGTTTAAAATATACACCCATCTCTTCTAGTTAAGAAAATGCCTGTGGACCTAATTAGTAGCTTTAAGGGAGGTTTGAATTGATGGGGACAACTAGGCTTTCAGGCAAGGTAACTGTCAGTCAATGGATGTTCTGGCTACTCAATATTCAGTATGATACGATCAAGGAGGAATGCAGTCAATCAAATGGGGCTTCAGCTGGGGGCAAAGGGGAGGGGCAGGGAGAAGTAAGTCCAGGGCAATGACAGGATACAGGTAGTGTCATGGCTACAGTGCTTCTACCCAGTGGGGAAATCTATTTTCAGCTTGGATGCCAATGAGGAAGTGATGCTTTCTGTCACATAGATGTTAAACAGTCCCTCCCTTTGCCCTAGCTAAGTGGCAGATACCACCCAAGTGTAGGCGGAGTGCTCAGAATAGAAGAGAGAGAGTCTTGCACGGTGGGTGCTGCCATTCCTGGGAGAGTAGGTAAAGTAAGGAGCTAGTATTTTTGGTAGGTAGATATCAAAAATTGATATCAAAAGTATCAAGAGAATTAAAACCTCCTAACAATACTGTGATGAAACTCACTTCTGCTTCACACATGGAAATAAGGATGCAATGAGGGCCAATACTGAGAGGATGGGAGAAGAACATAGCTTGGAGCACACAAAAGAAAGCCAGCACACCTTGGAAAATAAGGAAGGAGGATCTATGAGTGCCACTCAAAGTGCGGCTTGGTGCTGGTCTGCGGACTGTTGGTTACCCGTCTGCAATGCGAGAAATGTGGAAATTTAGAGAAAGCATTTAGAAAAGATTACAGGAATTTGAAATTGCTGCAACATTTAAGTGTTGTCCTGGATTCTTATACCTTATCTTGTACCAGCACTATCTTTTTGTTTGGGAACAAACAATGGGTTGGAAGCAACAAAAAAACAGGAGAGATTTCCGCCCAAGATTACTCAAGCCATGTAGAAAGCTCTTGGCTGAATGGGTGGGTATTTAGGAGTGAAACTAAGGACAGGCATGAGCCTGAGGGAGCAGAGGCAGAGTGGAAGAAACAGTAGACTTGTCTCATTGAACAGGGTATAGACCAGTTTGAGTGTTGGCAAATTCATGAGGTAAATTTTGTGCAGTGTAATAGTTTAGAGTTAGTTTGTCAGTTTTAACCCCAAAGTGTAAAAAATCTAGAATCCCATTGTTCATCATAAGATAATTTAAATTTATTTTAAATAGTTAAATGGTTACAACTGGCTGCAGATGAACTATGATGGGTCAACAGTACTTTTTGAGTATAATAGTGATTCTCAACGTTAATCATCTACTTACATACTTCCAATGAAGCATGTGTACAATTTCTATAATTCTTTTCTTTTACCCGTTGATATATTTGTCAGACAGCTATCTGAACCATGTGGCCCCACTGGAATATTTCAGACAAAGTGCTGTTGCTTGGAATGGCCACAACTGGGTGTGCTAAACCCTTTTGGAATATTTCTTTAGCCATTGAGACCCGGTTCTAGTGGGGTAGGCTACAATAAATCTTCCCGGTCCTCTGCACTTGACAGGCTTGCATTTCTACCTCACTAAATTATAGTTTATAAGAAACAACCACTTACATTATCAAAATTTATGGCTTTGTTCCTGGATTCTTATAACTTATCTTGTGCTAGAGCCATGTTTGTTTGGGTTGAAGGCGACAAGAAAAACATGAAGATATACACCTAGATTACTCATGCCATACAGAAAATTATACATCTGTCAAGGCTGGCTCTTACCTGAATGGCTCTTTATTTAGGAGCTAAACTAGGGACGGGCATGACGGAGACTAAGGGAGCAGAGGGTAGGTGGAAAAAACACAGAGACAAAGTCAGAAGCTGTGGATTTGAGTCTTGCCTTACTTCTCAACCAGCTGCATAATCTTGGGCAAGTCACTTAACTTCTCTGTGCTGTAACTTTCTCATCTATAAAGTGGGAAAAACGACATCATTTTCTGGGTTCTTGTGCAGTCTAAATGAGAGAATGTAGGTGAGATGACACTGTGACTGTAGATAATGCAGGAATTAGGAGTTAGGGGACCATGGAATTAGGAGATAATGGAATAAATGATGGCCTAGAACAAGACCAACATTTTCTGTAAAGGGCCAGATGGTAAACATTTTGGCTTTGTGGAGCACATACCATCTCTGTTGCAACTACTCGACTCTCCTATTGTACCATGAAAGAAGCCATAGATAAATATGTAAATAAAGTCCTAATGAAAGTTTATGTATAAAATTAGGCAGTGGGCTGGATTTGGCCCAAGGGTCAAAGTTTGTCAACCTCTGAACAAGAAGCCTAGAGACTCGAATTCTAGTCCTAGCTCTGTTTTTATCTAACCAGGTAACCTTGCGTAAGTTATTTCCAGTTCCTGAGCCTCAGTTTCTCTATCACCATTTGACTCTCCTAGGTCTCTTCAACTCTCTGACTGACAGGTGGAAGAATGAGGCAGAAGACAAGGAACCTTGCGAGAGTGAAAGGATTTTAATGTACAATATTTTGATTTGAAACAAAAGTTATAGCAATATATAAGATGAAAAATTAACTAAAATGTAAGTACAGTAAGAGTATGGCTAGGAAGAAGCTTAATAAACAATGAAAAATTGTGCAGCTTTTTAGGACCCCAGTAGACCAAACAGTGAAGCTGACACAGGATTGACAACTTGCCTGCCATCAGCAAATGCCCCTCAGCCCAAGACCAGATGGTAGTCTGGAACTCAGGGGCCCGATCTCCTCTGTCCCCAAGCCACATGAGCAGGGATTAGGGCCTAAGTGGGAAGGAACCAGTAGCAGATGTAGTTAGTGCTCCTCCAGTAACTCGTCACTTCCTTTGCCTCCACGTATGGGGCAGGCCAGAAATGCTGGGAGTTAACTTCTTCAGGAGCCGCCCTCAACCAATGAGAGATGGGAGTTGGTGGATAAATATCCCTGCTCCCTCTCTTCTTGGGTGAGCCAACTCTGAGATGTCTTCTACACTATTTCCCAGAGATTCACACAGGACTGACCCCCAGTGTCCCACACAGTAAACTCATTAACACACGCTGTATTGGCTTCCTTCCCTTGCCTGTCTTACTTCCCATCTCCCTTACCAGTGCTTCCTGGGATCACCTCTCTAATAAGCTACTAGTATCCAGTTCTTTGTCTTAGGGTCTCCTTCTCAAGAAACTCAAAAGAAGACAAAGCCACCTAGATATACAATCATTAGGAGAAGCTAAAGGCTTACACAGAGTTACTTTAGTGCTCAGGACCACAAGAAACTTCTCTTCAGTCTGACCACCTTGGAGCACAGGGTCTTCTACAAGAAAGTGGGAACTTGCTCACGTGTCAAGGAAAGTTTTAGGTATACAGTAGGTGCTGAGCTCCTTCTCTGTACAAGAAAGCTAGCCCTCCGTGGCCCCCAAGATGAGAAAAACAGTCCTACCTGGCCAGGGGCTTACAATTTTGTTCTTTCAGGACAGCAAAAAGGCTTTTCAGCTAACAGACCTCTTTTTCAGTTCTAATAGAAAGGGATCTTCATGGAGTCTTCACGCTTGTTTATGGCTCAAGCTACGGCCCCGTAGAATGTCTTTCAGTTTCTGAAACTCTTCTAGCTTTAGCTTGTTTCTGGACTTTTCATCTGCTCCTCTTTCTGCCTGGAACACTCATCCCCATTCATTTTTGGCTGCCATTCACCACTCTGTGTCATTTCTAATCGGAAATCTTCCTTAGATCAAGGTAAGTATCTGCTCTCATCGTGTTCCTGCAGTGCCCTGTTCCACCACCATCACTGCATGTATTAATCGTCTGCTATTGATTATTTGATTATGAGAGGTCAGGGTCACAACTTATTTATATCTTTATCTCCTATGCCTAGCACAGGGGCTGGGGAGCTCAATAAATATTTGTTGAATAAATGAACAATATGCTTAATAAGTGGAGGACCCATCCTACGGCTTCAAAGTAGTTTATAGAGCAATTTGAGAGGGGATAGTTAGGTATAGAGGTGACCACTGATAAAGGTCCAGATTTCTTTGTACCCTTCACCTAACCATCTTCAAAGGCTCTGGGCCAAAGTTTCTAAGCACCAGAATGGCAAGCCCACACTTGGGTGGTGGGCTTGCCAGCCTTCACATATCTAAGAGGAATTATCCATCCATCCATCCATCTATCCAGCCAGCCAGCCAGCCAGCCAGCCAGCCAGCCAGCCAATCAGCCAGCCAGGCTGCCAGCCAGCCAGCCATTCCCTCTGTCTACTCATTCATCAAAAAATTATTGAGTTCCTGTTCTCTTTCAGGTATTATGTTAATCACTGGGGACATGAAGATATCTGATCCCTACCCTTTAGAAGTTAAAAGTCAGTTCAATTGAACAAATAATTGAAAGCTATTATAATAAATGGGTCAATAGAGATATTATGAACTATTTGGAGAACATAGGGCAGGAACAGCTACTTTATGCTGGTTGCCTTTACCCCATTCTCCAACAATATATAATTTGTTCACAAATGTGGCTCTAGGAGTCAGGGTTAAATTTCCATGGCTAAATGCTTGGCTGTGATGTCACCTGCTTCCCACATGGATTTATTTCTTCTTCCTCATTTTTGTTAGGAGCTTATCCCTTGAGACTTGGAATCTATTGTGTGACTGAAGGTTAGAGCAGGGTGGATGGAGTATTGGAAATTTCCCTTGCCACCAACATGAGGGGAATCCAGTGAGTGCCTCCATTAACCCTATTAGAATAATCCAGCTTCTTGTCTTGATTTTCAGCTACCCACCAATTTTTATTAAGCCTCTTCTTACTGGGCCCATAGAGTATGCATTATTAATAATACATACATCTGCATAGTATTTTACACTTTTCTAAGAACTTCATAGAATTTCAGGATTGAAAGGAACATTAAAGGTCATTATCTAGTCTAGCCACCCATCTGATGTCCAAATCCTTCTGACAGCATATGCTGAGGCCAACCCACTGCCTTCTAAGATAGCCTTCTCTACTTCCCTGATCTGGAGCAACAATTTGCTACAAGGCAAACCAGGCTCTTTGTAAAGTAAATGCCTACGTACAGCATGCATATAGTCCCCTGGTTCTCAGATTTAGTTCCTGAGTCTCTGATCACATCTGTTCCATACCTTACTCTTTACTCTCCCAACACTTTGCTTATCTCTTGATACCATTAGCCCTATACTTCCAGCCCAACCCATCATCCAGACTCCCTCTGCTTTCTTCCTGGATAGGGAGACTACAATAGTGGTAGGACCCCTCTGTTACAGTTACTTTGGTTGCTATAACAAATTATCCCAAAATATAGTAGCATAAAAGCACCATTATATACTCACAGATTCTCTGTGTCAGGAATTTAGACAGGGCATAGCAGAACTGGCTGGCCTGTGCTCCATAATGTCTGGGGCCTCAGCTGAAAAGCCTCAAAGGATGGGAGATGGAATCAGCTCAAGTTTCACTCATTCACATGTTTAGTGGTTGATACTGGCTGTTGGCTGGGAAGAATTAAATAGCCAGGAAGAGTTTAACAGTTGCTAAAATATCTACATGTGGCCTTTCTATGTGGCTGCTTGGCTTCCTCAGCACGTGGTGCCTGAGTTCTAAGGACAATAGTACCAACAGAGAGAGAGCCAGGCAGAAGATGTATGCTTTTTATGATCTATCCTCAAAAGTCACATAGGAGAGGACTCACGAGTGATGACAGAATTGCGGCAGAGTGAGCTCCTTCTTAGTCTCTCCTTGCTAAGATACAACAAAAAGGACGTTCATAAACAAACAGAGGCCATTCACTCAACACAATAGGTGTCTGAGAGATCTACACAACCGTAAGTCTGAAGGTGGGTCCATGAGACTGGACCTGTGGGGCCGGCCCGGTGGCGTAGTAGTTAAGTTTACATGTTCTGCTTCTCGGCGGCCCAGGGTTCGCTGGTTCAGATCCTTGGTGCGGATGTGGCACTGCTCGGCAAGCCATGCTGTGATAGGTGTCCCACATACAAAGTAGAGGAAGATGGGCACGGATGTTAGCTCAGGGCCAGTCTTCCTCAGCAAAAAGAGGAGGACTGGCAGTAGTTAGCTCAGAGCTAATCTTCCCCCCCCCCCCCCCAAAAAAAAAACACTGGACCTGCCTGGGAGGAGTTGGAAGGAAGTAAGGAGATCTCCTCTCCCATACTGAGTGGCAGCGATCTAGTGTGTGGGACCTTGCAGTGGCCTGCATGAGACACTGAAAGGAGAAGGGGAAAAAGGCAGCCCCTGCAGGAACCCTTGCACTCTCAGAATTGCCTCAAAGACTGTGGGAAAACATCACACTGAGGCAGCTAAGCAACGGCAGGGGCATCCACAACAAGCCATGCAGCCCAAGCCGCCAGACAGTGAGTGAAGAGTAGGGGTGCATTGGATGATGCATGTGAAAGAAAGTGCCCTCCTCCCCTCACCTGCTGCACCAGCTCAGCCAGTTGGCCAGAACAGGGGATCCCTGCCAGAGCGCCTGCAAATACGTGTGTAAAGCAGCAGTGGCCAGTGGGCAAATGCAGGTGGGCCCAGTAGGCACAGCTTCCAACACATGGGCACGTGTTCCAGGGGTTGCATAGAGCTCAGAATACAGAGGTCCTGCCCCCCCTCAGTGGTGGCAGGTGGAATTTGCAACCAGATACTAACACTATGCAATGGCACAAATCTACTCCATCAAATAGCATGAAAACGTATGTTAACACTCCAGACCTGAAGGAAAATGACAAGTACCCACAAATCAATCCTGAAGTCACAGAAATTTACAATCTACATGACAGAGAATTCAAAATAGCTATCATAAAGAAACTCAATGAGTTACAAGAAAACTCAGAAAGATGGTTTAATGATCTCAGGAATAAAATGAATGAACAGAGGAAATTCTTCACAAAAGAGATTGAAACTATAAAAAGTAAATCAGGAATGTTGGAGATGAAAAACACAACGGATGAGATAAAGGAAAATCTAGAGTCCTTAAAAAATAGAGCTGATTTATGGAGGACAGAATCACTAATTTAGAGGATAAAAATATAGAAACACTGCAGTTGGAGGAGGAGAGAGAGGTAAGATGAAAAAGAAATGAAGAAATTCTCCAAGAAATATCTGGCTTAATTAGGAAATGAAGCATAAGGA
The DNA here is from genome assembly GCF_041296265.1 of Equus caballus. Classification (NCBI taxonomy): domain Eukaryota; kingdom Metazoa; phylum Chordata; class Mammalia; order Perissodactyla; family Equidae; genus Equus; species Equus caballus. Next base: position 76,380,171 of record NC_091699.1, on the reverse strand, counting down.
TTATAGGTATTCCAGAGGGAGAAGGGAGGGAGAAAGGAGCAGAGAGCTTGTTCAAAGAAATAATAGCTGAGAACTTCCCAAACCTGGAGAAGGAGCTGGAATTACATGCTAACAAAGCCAATAGAACTAATTACATCAGTGTAAAAAGACCTTCTCCAAGGCATATGTTAGTAAAACTGGCAAAAGTCAATGACAAAGAAAAAATATTAAGGACAGGCAAGGCAGAAGAAAATAACCTACAAAGGAACCACTATCAGGCTTTCAGTGGATTTCTCAGCAGAAACCTTACAGGCTAGGAGAGAGTGGAATGATATATTCAAAATTCTGAAAGACAAAATCTTTCAGCCAAGAATACTCTATCCAGTGAAAATATCCTTCAGATATGATGGAGAAATAAGAACTTTCCAAGATAAATAAAAGCTAAGGGATTTCATTGCCACAAGACCCCACCCCCCAACAAGATTTGATTAAGAAGGCCCTCATACCTGAAGAAAACAGGGGGGTTTACAAAGGCTTGAGCAAGGAAATAAATAGACAAAATCAGAAAATTGGAACTCTCTATCAGAACAGGTTAGCAAACAATTATAACATTAAAGACAAAGGGAAAGAAAGCATCAAAAATAACTATAATCCATTTTAATCACAAACTCACAACACAAAATGGAATAAGTTGTGAAAATGATAACTTGGGGAAGAGGAAAGGGATGCAAGTTGCTTAGACTAAGGAAACAAGAGACTATCAAAAAATAGACTATGTCATTTGCAAGATCGTTTATACAAACCTCATGGTAACCACTAAACAAAAATTCAGAACAGAGACACAAATGATAAAGAGAAAACTGAGAAAACCATCATAAACCCCAACACTGGCTGTCAGTAATACACAGACCGAGAAACAAGGGAAATACAGAAAAACCAGAAAACAAGTGATAAAATGGCAGTATTAAGCCCTCATATATCAACAATCACTCTGTGTAAATGGATTGAATTCTCTAATGAAAAGACACAGAGCAGTTGTATGGATGAAAAAAGAAGACCCAACAATATGCTGCCTCCAGGAAACACATCTCAGCTCTAAAGACAAACAGGCTCAGAGTGAAGGGACAGAAGCTGATACGCCAAGTTAATGGCAAACAAAAAAAAGCAGATGTTACCATACTTACATCAGACAAATCAGACAAAGTAGACCTCAAGATAAAAAAGCAATGGGAGACAAAAATACATAAGTACAAGGGCTGGCCCCGTGGCCGAGTGGTTAAGTTCGCGAGCTCCGCTGCAGGTGGCCCAGTGTTTCGTTGGTTCGAATCCTGGGCGCGGACATGACACTGCTCATCAAACCACGCTGAGGCAGCGTCCCACATGCCACAACTAGCAGGACCCACAACAAAGAATATACAACTATGTACCGGGGGGCTTTGGGAAGAAAAAGGAAAAAATAAAATCTTTAAAAAAAAAAATACGTAAGTACATATTGATAAATATAGTATATAACGGGAAGTATATAATGTTAAAAGGGACACTCTACCAAGAGGACATAACACTGATATATGCACCTAACACAGGAGTACCAAAGTACATAAAGCAAGTATTAATAGACCTAAAAGGAGAAATTAACAGCAACACAATAATAGTAAGGGACCTCAACATCCCACTTACATCAATGGATAGATTATCCAGACAGAAAGTCAACAAGGAAATAGCAGAATTAAATGAAAATCTAGACCAGATGGACTTAATAGATAGAGAGAGTACTCCATCCCAAATCAGCAGAATACACATTCCTCTCAAGTGCATGTGGAACACTCAAAGACAGACCATATGTTGGGAAACAAGGCAAGCCTCAATAAATTTAAGAAGATTGAAATCATATCAAGCATCTTTTCCAACCATAAAGCTATGAAACTAGAAATCAATCACAGGAAAAAAAACTTGGAAAATGAGAAACTGTGACTATGTGGAGACTAAATAGCATGCTACTGTAAAACCAAGGGGTCAATGAAAAAATTAAAGAAAAAATCAAAAATATCTGGAGACAATGAAAATGAAAATACCCACTCATACGGGATGCAGCAAAAGCAGTCCTAAGAGGGAAATTGGTAACAAAACGGGCCCACCTTAAAAACAAGAAAAATATCAAATAAACTATCTTAAACTACACCTAACAGACATAGAAAAAGAACAAACAAACCCAGAGTCAGCAGAAGGAGAGAAATAATAAAAATTAAAGCAGAAATAAATGAAGTAGAAACAACAACGAAAAAACAGTAGAAAGGATCAATGAAACTAAGAGCTGTTTCTTTGAGAAGATAAACAAAATTGACAAAACCCTAGCCAGACTCACTAGGCAAAAAAAAGAGAAGGCTCAAATAAGTAAAATTAGAAATGAAAGAGAAGAAATTGCAATGGATACCACAGAAATAAAACTGATACCACACAAAGGATTATAAGAGAATACTATGAAAAACTATTTGCCTACAAATTGGACAATCTAGAAGAAATGGATAAATTCCTAGACTCATACAACCTCCCAAAACTGTATCAAGAAGAAATAGAGAATATGAATAGACCAATCACAAGTAAAGAGATTGAAACAGTAATCAAAAACCTCCAAAAAATAAAAGTCCAGGAGCAGATGGCTTCTCAGGAGAATTCTACCCAACATTCAAAGAAGATTTAATACCTATCCTTTTCAAACTATTCCAAAACATTGAACAAGATGGAACACTTCCTGACTCATTCTATGAGGCCAACATCACCCTGATCCCAAAACCGGAGAAGGACAACACAAAGAAGGGAAATTACAGGCCAATATCGCTGATGAACATAGATGCAAAAATCCTCAACAAAATTTTGGCAAACTGAATACAAGACATTAAAAGGATCATACATCATGATCAAGTGGGATTTATACCAGGGACACAGGGATGGTTTGACATTCAGAAATCAATCAATCACATTAACAAAAGGAGGAATAAAAACCACAAGATCATCTCAATAGATGCAGAGAAAGCATTTGACAAAATCCAACATCCATTTATGATAAAAACTCTCAATAAAATGGGTATAGAAGGAGAGTACCTCAACATAATAAAGGCCATCTGTGACAAACCCACAGCCAACGTCATACTCACTGGGGAAAAACTGAAAGCCATCCCTCTGAGAACAGGAACAAGACAAAGGTGCCCACTCTTGCCACTCTTATTCAACATAGTACTAGAGGTTTGGGCCAGAGAAATTAGGCAAGAAAAAGAAATAAAAGGTATCCAGATTGGCAAGGAAGAAGTGAAACTCTCACTTTTTGCAAATGACATGATTCTATATATAGAAAACTCCAAAGAATCTATCAGAAAACTATTAGAAATAATCAACTGCAGCAAAATTGCAGGGTACAAAATCAACTTATAAAATTTAGTTGCATTTCTATACTCTAGTAACGAACGAACAGAGGGAGAACTCAAGAATCCCATTTACAATCGAAACAAAAAGAATAAAATATCTAGGAGTAAATTTAACTAAGGAGGTGAAAGACATATACAATGAAAACTGTAAGATATCATTGAATGAAATCAATGATGACGTAAAGAAATGGAATGATATTCCATGCATTCAGATTGGAAGAATAAACATACTTAAAATGTCCATACTACCTAAAGCAATCTACAGATTCAATACAGTCCCTATCAGAATCCCAGTGACATTCTTCACAGAAATAGAACCAAGAATCCTAAAATTCATATGGGGCAACAAAAGATGCTGAATAGCTAAAGCAATCTTGAGAAAAAAGAACAAAGCTGGAGGCATCACAATCCCTGACTTAAAAATATACTATAAAGCTATAGTAATCAAAACAGCATGGTACTGGTACGAAAACACACACAGATCAATGGAACAGAATTGAAAGCCCAGAAATAAAGCCACACATCTACAGACAGCTAATCTTTGACAAAGGAGCCAAGAACATACAGTGGAGAAAGGAAAGTATTTTCCATAAATGGTGTTGGGAAAACTGGAGAGCCACATGCAAAAGAATGAAAGTAGACCATTATCTTTCGCCATACACAAAAATTAACTCAAAATGGATTAAAGACTGGAAGGTAAGAAGTGAAACCATAAAACTCATGGAAGAAAATCTAGACAGTACACTCTTTGACATCAGCCTTAGAAACCTCTTTTTGAATACCATGTCTACTCAGGCAAGGGAAACAAAAGAAAAGATAAGCAAATGGGACTTCGTCAGACTAAAGAACTTCTGCAAAGAAAAGAAAACCAGGAACAAAACGAAAAGACAACCTACCAACTTGGAGAAAATACTGTCAAATCGTGTATCTGACAAGGGGTTAATCTCCAAAATATATACAGAACTCATACAACTCAACAATAAAAACCAAACAACCCAATCAAAAAATGGGCAGAGGATATTAACAGACATTTTTCCAAGAAGAGATACAGATCACCAATAAACTCATGAAAAGATGTTCAACATCGCTAATCATTAGGGAAACACAAATCAAAACTACAGTGAGATATTGCCTTACATCTGTTAGAATGGCTATAATTACCAAGACAAAAAATAACAAATGTTGGAGAGGATGTGAAGAAAACAGAACCCTTTTACACTGCTGATGGGAATGTAAACTGGTTCAACCACTATGGAAAACAGCATGGAGACTTCTCAAAAAATTAAAAATAGAAATACCATATGACCCAGCTATCCCACCACTGAGTATTTATCCAAAGAACTTGAAATCAACAATTCAAAGAGATTTATGCACCACTATGTTCATTGCAGCATTATTCACAATAGCCAAGATGTGGAAGCAACCCAAGTGCCCATCGACTAATGATTGGATAAAGAAGATGGGGTATATATATATATATAATGGAATACTACTCAGTCATAAAAAAGACAAAATTATCCCATTTGCAACTACATGGATGGACCACGAGGATATTATGTTAAGTGAAATAAGCCAGAAAGAGAAAGACAAATACTGCATGATTTCACTAATATGTAGAAGGTAAACAAACACATGGACAAAGAGAACAGTTTATTGGTTACCAGAGGGGAAGGGGATTGGGGGGTGGGCATCAAGGATAAAGGGGCACATTTATATGGTGACTGACAAATAATAATGTACAACTGAAATTTCACGATGTTATAACTATTATGATCTCAGTTTTTTAAAAAGTCAATAGGTTTATTTTCTCTACTGGTCAAAATAGTTACAAAGATCTGCCCACATTCAAGGAGGGAGAATATAGGTTCCCATCGCTGGGTGGAGGAGTGGCAACATCACTTTGTAAAGACATATATATTCTTACACAGGATGGGATGGGATCTTGGCATGGAGTGTGATGGGATATATATTGGCAAGACTGTCTTTGGAAAATACAAGCTACCAAATCCTCCTAGTGCCCAGTGACTCTCCTTCTACACCCTGCCCCATGGAAAGCCCCATGACATGGAAACCATCATGGCTACAGTTCTGTGGTAGTCAATATTCCTTTGTTATAATTGAAATCTATTTCCCTGGGACTCTTACACTTTGGCCTTAATTCTCTGTACTCAGGGCCACATAGAACCAGTCTATCACTTCTAGTGCATTTGAGGAAATCTGTCTAGTACTCTAGGGATTTTTGGTCCCTTAAGCTAACCATTCCAAGCTTTGGGTTCTCATTCCATCTTGTACATTCTTCTCTAAAGGCTTTAGTTGTTTTTTTAACCCCTTTGAAGTGTTGGGATTCCAACTGAATGAATACATATTCCAGATGTGCTTCCTCTGTTCCATTAGAAAAGGATGAGCATCCCTCTTGACCTGGACCTGGACTCCCTTTATTCAGCCCAAGGCTTCTTAGGCTTTTGTTTTTGGTAGTCACATGATACTGTTGATGTATACTCAGCCTGTAGTTGACTAAAACTCCCAAATAATTTCATATATGTTGCTACTAATCCATGTTTCTCATTCCGTACTTGAGTTGGGTTTTTTTAGGCCAAAGTCCAAAAATTTTAATTTTCTCTATTAAACTTTATCTCATTAAATTTATCCCATCCTTCTGGCATGTTAAATCTTTTTGGATATTGAGCATTATCTGGTATATTAACTCTCCCTCCAAAGCCGCGTATGGCCTAAAAATTCTGTTATGCTGTCAAGGCTCACATCCAAGTCATTGATAAAAATGATTTTTCGTTTGATGTGTATGCCACTTGTCAGAAAATCAGGCAAAATGATCTTTGCCTTTGATGAGGGAACTAGGACTCAGACAGGTCCAGGGATATGTTCAAAGTCATGTTACTAATACGGTCATGTGCTGTTTAACAATGGGGACACATTCTGAGAAAAGCATCATCAGGCAATTTTGTCATTGTGTGAACATCATAGAGTGTATTTACACAAACCTAGATGGTATAGCCTACTATACACATAGGCTATATGATATCAGCCTTATGGGGCCACCATCGAATGTGTGATCCATTGTTGACCAAAACGTCATTGTGTGGCGTATGACTGTAGATGTGACAAAGGGGAAACTTGAACCTATGTTTTCTGCTCTTTCTGCTACATTGAGATATTCATATATCCCTGGACACTCGGCTAAAGAGGGGTTGGGGAAGAGCAAACAAAATGTGAACTATGACTAAGTACAATTAGCATGATAAAAATGATGAACTCTGACAGTGACTTGTGAGAAAGACAGCATGGGATATTTCTTTTTAAATCTCCATTTTCTACCATTGTGCGTTTTTTTTCTCCTTACTTGAAAATACTTATATTTTTCAATCTCAACTTCAGAAAGCTGTTTCCTGAGCTGTTTCCTTGAACTACAACCCACATGAACACAAATCTCCTACAAGAAGATACTAGAATGCAAAAAATGGGAAGAACCTACTATGTCTATTAAGGTCTCAGTGAATCAAGAATAAGCTGAGTAGGTAGGGTGACCAACTGACTGCATTTACCTGGGATGCTCCCAGTGTTAGCCCTAAAAGTCCCAGGAAATCCCTCAGTCTGGGAAAACCAGATCGTTGATCACCCTATGAGAAGGACAGTGCAGCATTCTGTTCTCCAGTCTTCTCTTTAACGCTGCAACAGAGTAAAGATGGCCACAGATTCTTTGAGGTCCCTTCTATTGAAAATTGAGGTCTAGGAGCCAGCCCCATGGTGTAGTGGTTAAGTTCGGCACGCTCCACTTTGGTGGCCAGAGTTCACAGGTTCAGATCCTGGGTGTGGACCTACACCACTCATCAGCCATGCTGTGGCAGTGACCCACATATAAAGTGGAGGAGGATTGGCACAGATGTTAGCTCAGGGCTAATGTTCCTCAAAGCAAAAAAAAAAAGAAAAAAGAGAGGAAGATTGGCAGCAGATGTTAGCTCAGGGCTAACCTTCCTCAGCAAAAAGGAAAAAAATGGGGTCTATATTCCCTCCCTTTGAATCTGGGCAGTTCTGTGACCATATAGGATACAAGGGAAGTGATGCTGTACCAGTTTCTCAGCTCATATCTTAAGACACTGGCAGCTTCCACTTCCCATCTCTTAGAACACTTTCTTTTGGAGCCCTGAGCCACCATGTAAGAAGTCCAATTTCTCTGAGACTGCCATGCTGGAGAGGCCACACATGGGCACTCCTGTCAACAGCCTCAGCCGGACACAGTCCTCTAGCCATCACCGTGGCACAGACATATGAGTGAAGCTGCCTTGGGCCTTTCAGATCAGCCCACGCAGCACTGAATACCACCTCTGGATCCATCCTGTGATGTCAGCTGAGGCCATATTGAGTAGGAGAATTGTCCAGCTGAGTCTTATTCAAATTCCCATCCCACAAAATCAGAAGATATAGTAATGAAATGATTGCTTCCTTAAGCTGCTACATTTTTGGGTAGTTCATTATCTGGTTAGAGATATCTGAGGTGAAAGCCAAAACTGACCTAAATAAAGCATACCCAATCTTTTTACTCACCACTATAAACAGTAGCCCATCTCCAAATAAATGTTCTATGTGAGATCTATGTCATCCTTGCCTAACCTCAGCAAGCCTCTTCTGGATGGGCAAATGATGCAAGGTGAGCTGAGATGCTGGCTTTGACTGCCTATCACCATTCTTCCTGCATCACCTTGGCATGCCACATTGGTACACTTCCTTCCCTATGAGCTGGCCTATCTCTGTGCCATATGCTCCAAAGACTCCTTCTTGATGAGATTTACATCTTTCATTCCAGTCTTTGGCATTTCTTTGGCAATAACAGACTATATACCCCTGTAGGCCACAGTCTCCACTAAGTGAATTCTCACACAGCCTCACATTTATCTAGAGCAGCAAACACTTGACTGCTCCTTTCAAATTTGGCTCCATGATTGAAAATCTGATTGATGACACTGTAGATTCCTAGAGGGCTAGGGCTGTGTCTTAAGTGTTCTTGGGTCCCAACAACTTCTCTTTGGATGAATGAATACATTCTCACCACTCTGGCAGCGCCAGTTAGCTTTGCTTCTGCTCCTTTCCTTGCCTAATCCTTTCTCTTAAGCCCTTTTAGTGTCTCCTCAGTCCCAGGAAGGATAGATCTTAAGAAAGAGCAGAGCCTGATGTTGTCAGCAGGGAATTTTAAAATAGGAAAGGGGCCAAAGGATTCTGCATCCTTTTGAGATTCCTCAGCCCTTAGTTCTCACTGAATAATTTGCTTCTGATTTTCTTCCCACTTGAAATTTTTGAAGGTTCTTGGACAATGGGGAAAAGGAAAGTGACACAAACATTCATTTGTGGTGCACTGGAGTGGCAGGAGGAAATATCAGGGATAAAGCTCACAGAGTCAGCTGGTGGGTGTCACCTATATGGAAAAATGTCCCCTAAAGAATCTCAGAATTTTGGAGCTGTAAGGGGTTGATGAAGAAAAGGAGTGTAAGAGCATGGTGAAATAGATGGTGATGGAATTAGGACAAGGACTCTAGTCTCCAACTTCCCAGTCAAGTGTCCTTGACACTACACTATGTTACAATAATGAAGGCTTTTAGGTCAAGATGAGGGGACTCCATGGAATTATCTCCCAATTTTCTCTCCAAATCCCTTTGAAATTGTGACACATGTCCCAGAGGAAATAAACCCCCAGCAGTGTGGAGAGTGGGAGCAGGTTTATCATTGCATGAGAGTTATTAATGAATGTCTGGATGGCAGATGGCGAACGAGAACACATTGACAGGTAAACATATGGAGGAACCCACCACTGCTGGAATGAAGACTGCAGCTCGGCCTGGAGCCCATCTCCCCCAGGAGCCCCAGGAATGCTGGGAGCCTGGAGTCGCCAGGTAGAGAGTTAGCGTGGGAGGTGGGATAGTAAACTGTGGAAGAAGTGTTCATCGGAAGACTGTCTGTGGCAAAGCTGAGCCAATCCCCTCCACCACCACCACCACTCACATGCATAAATTCTCCCCTCACCCACCCACGGAGCTGCAGGAGTGCTAGCAGCCACGGGGTCATCCCCAGGCCAAACCCGGAGAACTGTCAGCCAGAGATGTCACAAGAGCTGTCTTTATAAGTCGAGGGCCGGTATTTTGAGGGGGTTCTCAGTTGTGGCCAGCTCCCACTCTCACCTCCTTGCTGTGTTGTCACATGGCTTTTCTCTGTGTGCTCACATCTCTGGTATCTCTTCCTCTTCTTTAAGGACACCAGTCCTATTGGATTGGGGCCCCACCCTTATGACCTCGTTTATCCTCAGTTATCTCTTTAAGGGCCCCGTCTCCAAATACAGCCACATTCTAAGGTACTGGGGGTTAAGGTTTCAACATATGAATTTTGGGAAGACACAATTAAGTCCATAACACCCAGTCATTGGAGAATGGTTGAACAGAACATGAGACACCCACACAATGGAGTACCATGCAGCTGTAAAAAGGAAAAGTCTGAGGAAACTCTCTCTGAACTGAAATGGGGCAATATCCAAGATGTATTCTCAACTGATAAAAAGCATGGTGCAGGGGCCAGCTCCGTGGTGCAGAGGTTAAGTTTGCACGTTCTGCTTTGGTGGCCCGGGGTTCACCAGTTCGGATCCCAGGTGCAGACCTATGCACTGCTTGTCAAGCCATGCAGTGGTAGGCATCCCACAAATAAAGTAGAGGAAGATGGGCATGGATGTTAGCTCAGGGCCAGTCTTCCTCAGCAAAAAGAGAAGAACTGGTGACAGATGTTAGCTCAGGGCTAATCTTCCTCCAAAAAAAAAAAAAGAATGAAAAGCAAGGTGCAAAACATCCTATGTGTTATCTGGGAAAAATACATACATGCTTACATATGCATTTATTCAGTATAATCTTTGAATATTCCCTGAAAATTTACTATTTTCATATTGGATTACTAACTACTTCTAGTAGCAGTCCTTCAATATTTAGTTCTTCCTAATTGATGAATCAATTAATTACCATTCTTCCTGCAGCTTAACTGAAATTTAATCTGTGGGTATTCTCAAAACTTAGTTAAATTCTAATTAACCAAGATTGTATTGATCTAATGATACTTCTAATTAGTTGTCACTGTCACAAAATCACATGTACTAATATTTTTTATAGGACTTGGGGATTTAACCTGACAGATAATATTTTTAGGATTTAAGAATGCTTTAGGCTGTAAGTACAGAAAACTCAACTATAAGTTGTTTAAATACACAGAGATCTATTTTTCTCTGTAACAAATGTCACATATGTCAGCAGCCCAGGATAATGCTTAGTGCAGACAGGCTTTTTCTATCCACCCAATCATTCTTAGCATGTTGGTTTGTTGCCTCATGGTTGCAAGATGCCTGCTGCAGTTCCAGGCATCACATCTGCATTTAACTCATAAAAAAAGAGGATAGAAAAGTGACAGCCTCTTATGTCCCTTTTTATCAGGAAAGCAAAAGCCTTCCTGGAATTCTCCAGTAAGCTTTTTCTTACATCTCAATGGCTAGAACTAGTCACATGGCATCTTTTAGCTGCAACGGATGAGGAGTAAAGAAACAAGGTTGTCGCAGTTGACTTAAATTAATCAAGATTCGTTACTTGTGGCTGGGCACATAGCCACTCTAACAAAGGTAAAGTTTTGTCAGCAAGTAAAGGTAACTAACATTTCTGCCATACTTCTGGAGAAGGGCAAAGTGAGAGACTGTTCTTTTCTCAGTGCAAAATCATCTTCATTTCTCTCTGCCTGTTACCCTCTTTTTTCTGCCATTTTCTAGCTAGCCAGTGAGCCACTCCTAATTCCTCTGAGATATGTCTTCCCAGTATGCGTTTTTGGGGACTCTATTCCCAGTCTGTCATGTAATAACTCTGGCCCCCTCGCTCAGATCCACCTATTCAGCACATTCTCGTTACACAGGTAACTCTCTCGATTTCCTATAGTAGTAGGGGCAAAAGAGAGACTCAAATGTAACCAATAAACATCAAAATCATAAAATAAAACCAAATTTTCCCCCTCACAAAACAAAGCATCGTCAGAGTTGGCACTAAAAGACAAAGCCTGACTGGTGAATATTGTCCAAGCTTGGGTTCCCCAGGAGACCCTGACCAGGAATTGAGCGCATGTAGTTTATTCGGGTGATGATCTCAGAAAACATCGTGGGGGAGTGGGAAAGTCGGACAGGGAAGGGAAGTCTCTGATGAAAGCTGCCCTATGAGGCCAGTTATCATTCTGGGCAACCAGAGCTTAATCCCGCTGGGGAGACCCCTAGGGGCCGTGTAAATCACGCACCTCAGAGTTGTCACACCCGAAGGGAGAGGGAACTGGGGCATTTATCCTTCATCTTTTGTTGTTGGCTGAGGGCTGCTGCAGGGGCTTGAGCATTAATTCTCTGGCACTTACGGCCTCCCAGGTTTGGGCAGATTGGGCTCCAACCACCCGGGTAAGCCCCTGGGGAGTTGCAAGTCAGGCAGTTGTGCTCTATGATTGTAATGCCAAGGGTATCTGGGCAGGACGTCGACGGCAGCTGCTGTAGGTGTACTGTTTCATACTTCTCCAATCCCATCGCTCACTGGAGATGGTAGTAAAAGCCTGAGCAGCTACCACAAGGAGTGGAAGAGCAGAAGAACTTGAATAATCGGGAAACAGAATCGTTGAGCCTTGGCTGCTACTTTGGGATCTTCATTCATAAGACCTCAAGAGTAGAGAAGGATATTGTCCAACACTCCCCACGGTTAGGACACCAGGCCAGGGAGTGCCCGGCACGAAGACCTACTCACGGAATCAGATGAGAATCGTGAATCCAGCTAAGGTAAAGAGCACTCATGTTTAATCTGCCCTAAATAAACGCTTCTTCATTTCTGGTGATGCTACAGAAGACGACAGCTGCTGTCTAAAAAGCCAGAAGCTTTGTGCTACCATCTGGCTGACTCGCTCAAGCCGCTAAGAGAGGCAAGGAGGCTCTGGAATCCTGGGATCATTAAACTAAATTGGCCTGGTCCCAGCGCATACCCTGTTTAATGACTCCGCGCCTTTGATTACTCCAGAGGAGAGCAGGACTCGAGAGGACAGATTTGATAAGGGGTTCTGTGTTTCTTGAATAGACCTCATTGTGCAAGAAGGGAACGTTTTTTATCTTTGACTCACTCGGCATGCAGGGCTCTACTGGAGCTGATGGCTGCCTCCGCCTCGGAGAACCCTGTGCTCCGGCGACTCTGGCGTATTCCAGACTCCAGATGTCCTTCAGGCCTCCATGCCTTTACCTCCTTGTGTTCCTGGTTAAGGCCTTTCCATCTCTCCACTTGCTGAACTCTTGTCTTTCAAGGCCTATCTCAAATGTCACTTCTTTTCCAAAACTTCCTTCTCCCATTTATTCTTCCTCATCTCCAATTTATTAAAGTTTGAATGTCCTCAAAAACAAAACTTGTGATGAGGACTTGGGCACAGATAGTTTTTTTTATAAGTAAAGGAGTGGAGAACATGAGATGGGGAAGGGAGAAAAACCAATGAAGTATCTCTCAGTCAGTCAGTGGGTTATTCCTCTGAGGAGCTGTGTAGAATGTGCCCTGGAATTGGTCCCCCATGGCTTAGGGAAGCTGGATATTTATCTGCCAACTCTATCCCTCACTGGCTGAGGGTTGCCCCTGGGGTTGATAAATCCCCAGCATCTCCAAGCACAGGTTGAGTAAGACCCACACTGGTGCCACAGAAATCCCTTCCTCAGGCACAGAACCAGAAAGGCTCAGGGCTCAAGGAGGGAAGCTGTCAGCATGCATAGGAAATGTCCACCATGTCTTCGAGGGGACTCAAGATGGACAGATGGAATACGGGGCAGACGGGATGTGCAGTGCCTGCTACACCTGACATCTCCTAGCTAATTCCTCCTGTACCAGGGTCCACAGGACCCTTTATGGATTCCTTCAGAATAGCCCTAAGTGCTCCATATTTGTCTGTTTTTCTAGCACATATTAAGCACATTTTATATTTCTGGTTTACATTCAACCCTTGCAATAACTCAACCAGAGTAATACTGTAATTATTCCCATTTAATAATGAAAAAACGGAGGCACAGAGAGATGAACTATTTTTGTGTTTATGTGCCTGTTTCTGCTTCCAGACTGAGCACCTGAAGGGCACAGCCTTTGTGTTCTTGCTCTTTGCACACTCACATCCAACACACCGACTAGCATGTAGTGGGGCCTCGACAAATGTCACTCGAATCGGATTATTCAGAAGATTCAAAGGCACTATGGAAAGTGGAAAGAAATGCCTGGCATTGAACAATGTCATTTTGAGAACAACTTTTCAATAATCAACAAGGCCCTGGGCATAGCTGGAATGCTCGGATTGTAGAAACTGAGTCTGTTAGGAAACCATCAGTAAGGAAAAAATTGTTGTATGACCACTCATTTGGAAACTGTCTGCTTTCCCTCAGTTTGGGATTAACCATGAGTTTTAGTAACTCTGTTTACACTTGCATTTTTTTTTATAATAACAAACAAAATTAATCTTCAGTGCTTACCCTTTGATGCAATGCTAAAGGACTGCTCGGAACACCGTTTAATCTCTGCCCAGCCTATCTTGAAAATAGCCCAAAGGAGCTGTCAAGGCATAAACAACTCAGGAGGAAAGCATTGCTGCGGTTTCACTGAACAGATGGTCTGATGACGTCGGTGTCTCCAAATTACCTGCAGCCAAAGCAGATGGAAAAATTAACATCACAGCCCAAGCCTGATGGCAGGCAGGGAGTCACAGAGAACTTCAGGGGAGAAAAGTCACATGGGATGCTTTCTTTGCTTTGTTTTCAAGTTCTACTGGGGATCTTGTCCTCTTTATAAATCCCTCGAATAAAATGGCAAGAATTATTTCTGCTGATCCTACAAACAACCACCACCAAGACAGGGCTGGAAGACATGGCATTCGGTAACGTCACTGCCGCTAAATAGTGAGATTGATTCTAAAAAGAGGTTATTAAATGTGTAAAAGTATTATATTGATGAAAAGAAACATCTCGGAGCTATAATTGAGAATGATGGGTCTTTGAAAAAATCATCACACCAGCTGTATATTTAGCCCCAGGCACATTTAGTTTGTGGGATTTACATTCCATCTTGCTCCAAGAGGCTGCATTATAATTAACATTTTCATCTGGGACTGACTGCACGGCCCTTTATCTCTATCCATCTTATTTCCTTGTTTGGGATTATGCTTTCACCTTTTCCTGCCTGCTGGTATCCTAGGCCTTTATTTCCTTTATGCAAGATTATCAGCTGCATGATGTGATGCATTCCAGCCTTAACTATGGATCGGCCAATCCCTGCTGGATTACTTTGAGTCCAAGATCTGAAAACCTCAGAGTCAGAATCACAGAGCTTTCTGTTTACCGATGAAGGAGTAGGCCTTTGGAGGTTCCACACTTGTCCTCAACGCAGAAGTGGCAGAAGACAAAACAAAAACCCAGAGGTCTACTCCATGAAGCCACACGGCCTTCACAGCTCTGCAAACCTCAAGTGCCCCTAACTCACCTCTCTCAAGGGTATAGACCGTGAAATAACTGACTTAGATGCTTCAAACTCAAAGGAAATTCAGTAAGACCGGAACAACAATTTTTAAATGTGTTTTTCCACACCGCTCCTGTCCAGTTCTTCGTGGCAGTATAGCGTGGTACAAGGTTCTCTTGGTTTATGTTGTAGTAAACAGACCCTGAGACAAGAATCTTAGTGTAAGAACTTTTCTTGGGAGACGATCCCAGGAAGCAAAGATAGAGGAGAGAGGAAGTGAGACCAGAAAGGGAAAAAACAGCCTCAGACTATCTCAGCCAAGAGGTGTGGGAGCTGGGGTATGTATCCTCCAACTCTGATCTGTCATTATATGAGAGCTGCTTCCAGGGGCATTAACTCCCCATACTTCTGGAATTTCTGGTCTGCCCCATGGGGCAGGAGAAAGCCCTCAAGTGGAGAGTGACTGAGTCTCGCAGGAGAATGCACTGGGACAATGAGTGCTGTGGGGGATATGGGCAGAGCAGAGCAGCATTTGCTATGGTCAGATTTGGGTTCAAATTTGTATCCATTGGCTAGCTGGATGAGCTCAGACAAGTTACTCTCCTTCTCTAATCCTTGGGTCCTTCAACTGTAAAATGGAGAACAATAGCATCATGAGATATTGTGAATAGTAAATGAGATACTAATATACATGTAAAGTGCTTAGCACATGCTTAGTACACAGGAGGCCCTTGATATGCGATACTGCTACCATTATTGTTATTTTCCTCTCCTGTGTCAAGTGCCTGGGGAAAAGATGGAATTTAGAATCACAGTGTGTTATAACAGATAGGGGCCTTAGCCAGCACTTAGGTCAATCTCCCAATTTCACACAAGAGGAAACTTGAGCATGAGGAAAATGGCTCTTCCAAGGAAAAAAATCCTCTGTTAGAGGGAGCCAGAGTCAGACATACGCACTGCAGCATATGGCTCCATGTACAGTGCTCTTTCCACCACTCTGGACTGTCTCCTTCAGGATTCTTCACAGAATATAGATCTAGAAGGAAGAGTAAATCATCAGCACATCCTGGAACAGCAAACAGGTCTTCTCTCACAACTTTGATAAATTAGCAGTGGCTGCCTGTGGGGCCGTGTTGAGAAGGATTCTGATGACGAGGTACATCACGCAAATGTGTGCAATTGATTATTAATGTCTGCCATTGGCCTTGAAAAGCATGCTGGCCATAAGGATGCTGATGGTGTGGGCACTGAGGTAACTGAGAAAGCTGACTGCTGGATTGGGAGTTGGCACCCAGGGAACACGGCAGCCATTTTGTTTGTTTGTTTTATTGCAAGAATAATCATATTCATTGTATAAAAATTCTAAAGATATAAACGAGAAAATAAAAACTACCTCTAAGGTACAGTGAAGAAGAGGACTGATCTCTGGAACTGAGTCTCCAAGCTGACATTCAGATGACCTGGGAGTGAGAAAGGAGGCTAGGAACGGAAATTAATTGAGGTCTGTGTTTGATTCCCCCACCTCTGGATGCAAAACAGCAGACAGCCAGGCATTTAACCCCAGGACCCTCCCTGCTCCCCCCCAAAAAGAGAAAAGAACAGAAAAGAAAAAGTCAGATCTTCCCAAGTTGATCTGTGGATTCAATGCAATTCCAAGCTAAACCTCAGTGGAGTTTTCCATGGCATTAGCAGGTAAATTCTAAAATTTATCTGGAAGAGTAAGGGGCCAAAGATAGTCAACGCATTTCTGAAGAAGGAGAACAAGAAGGGGAGACTTCCTTACAGATAACCGGCCTTATTATGAAGCTGTTGTAATTGAGACAATGTGGGACTGGCTCTGCAGTAAACTGACCAGTGGACTATGATAGAGAGCTCCGAAGCTGATCCATGTGTGTATGGAACTTTGACACATGACAGGAGCAGCTGGGCAGTGGGGAAAGGAGGGACTCTGTAATAAGTGGGGCTAAAAATACACTTAACCATATGGATAAAAAGGAAACTGGAACCTCTACCTCACACCGTATCTCAAAATACCTCCAGATGAATTAAAGTCTTTAGTTATAAAAAGCACATCTTTAAAGTTATTAGTAAGAAATATAGGTTAATATTTTTCTGACCTTCAGGGAAAGAAAGGATTTCTTAAATAAGACATGAAAAGTGCAGGTCTGAGAAAACCTCAGCCAGGCGGGTGGGAAACCCCGGAACAGAACTGTCCTGGCTCTGGCACTCCCACCATGCCACCGCGCTCAGTCATTGCCTGGAGGCAGCCCGCGGGGAGGGCAGCCTCAGCAGGAACACTGTGGTGAATCTCACGTGCGCATGGTAGGTTCATTCCAATAGACTCTCTCTGTGGGGAGATCTGAGTGACATGTTCCCAGGGCTGCCACATCCCGGGACCGAGATAACCTGTTTTCCTCCTCTGAACTCTGATAAAGTCTGGTAAACAGTCCAGTACACCACTCTACTGACCAAACTACCCAGTTGTGCAAAAGTACTGGGGAGAGTTTTCATCGTAAACTACAGAGCCCTCTTTACCTAGTTAAGAAGAATGGAATTTATTCAAGGAGATTTAGATAGCTCACAGAATCTCTAGGAGCAGTAGAGTCTAACACAGGGGGCATGCAGCCTGAACAATCCCCAAATGACCCCTCAGCATTGCTCCAGTAGAAATGACTGTGGGCACAGATACCACAGACCATACCACTGATTTCTAGAATTTCCACCCAGGCAGGTTCTGGCAGCTGGACATCTCTGTCTCCACCAAAAAGTCTTCTGTGTGATTCTGCCTCCCTCGAGTCACTAGCTTACAACTTGAAGTCTCGGATGGGAGAGCCTCTAACTGGGGAAGCGTGGGCCACCTGCCTGGGCCTAGCTCAAAGGGAGGCTGGGAAGGCAATTTCTGCCTTATTTGTCACCACTTCATCACTCCTTTTTTGTTTCTAAAGATTTTATTTCATGCCAGATTAAATCTCGAAATTTGTGGAATATTTTTTAATAATTACGTTTTATGCTGGCTACTTTTCATACCAATAAGACTGTATAACTCCATAAGTAAAACAACTCCAAAGTCCTAAGTTTGAATTATTTCAGGGAAAATAGATGGGACCAATCATGGCAGATGGGTTCTTACTAGCTTCTTTCTTGGAAAGTGGCTCTTTCTGAGTTTGTCCCTAGATTTGAGTGTCTACCTTACTTTGGGGCACAACTCTTTGCTCACTGACCTACAGCATGATTCTCCAGCAGTCACTGGCTATGTGACAAAGTTATTTTTACTTCATGCAATGGCTGGAAGATGTGTGAAGTAGAAGTGGAAGGTTGAGAAATTATAGTCCAAGAAGAGGTGTAAGGAGAAGGCAAGTTGAAGGGATATTGTGGTAGATTGTGTTATAAGCACAAAGTGATTCCATCCCAGTGTGTATGGCCCTTTGCAATGTGACATGCTGCTCCTTCAACCAAAGGTGGAATCTACACCTTCTTAAAACTGGGCTGACCCTGTGACTTGCTTTGACCAATGGAATGTAGTGGAAGTGATGTTGTACAAACTCCAGAGCCTAGACCTCAGGGAGGGTTGCAGCTTCTGCCTTTGTGCATTTGGAGCCCTGCCCTGTGTCCGCTATGTCATGAAGAATCGCAGAAGAAAGACCATGTGGAGAGGGAGGCCAGCAGCCCAGCTGTTCCCAGTGGGTCTAGTCCCCAGCTGACCTTCTATGAGTGAGCCCAGGTAAGACCGACAGAAGAACCACCCAGTCAACTCCAAGAATCATTTAAAAAAAATGAAATTCTTATTGTTTTGAGCTCTTAAGTTTTGGGGTAGTTTTTTAAGCTGCAATAGACAACTGGAGTAGGTATAGTCAAGGTCTTGAATGCACCCTGATGGTAGAAAAACACTGTAATTACAAGTAGATAGCCAGTTTATTTTTCTAACATTTAGCAGGCACCTAGTATATGCCGGGCACTATGAGTAGAATTCATTTAATCTCCTAACTGCCTTATGAGATAGGTACTGCTATATAGATGGGGAAACCGAGGCACACAGTGGTGAAACAACTTGCCCAAGGTCACAGGGCTGGTAAGTGGCAGATGTGAGACTTGACATTGTGTCTTCTTGATTCCAAAGTCATTGCTCATGACCACAGTGCTCCACTGCCGCTGGCACTTCCAATGAGCCAATCCAAAATAATAAAGAATAAATGCAGTCAGGGAAATAGCACTCCAGCGTCACCACTCTTGCTTTCTATGTTGATTTCCTAACTACAGATGACTTTCTGCTAGAAGAGAAGAAGGATTTTTGAAATGATGACCTATATTCCTATTCAGGCTTCTGTTTCAATCATTCCTTGCTTGAATTATTATTGTAAAAAAGATGGATGTTCTGAGACTGGCTTGGGTTATAAGACATACAAGGATGCAAAAATTCAAACATACGTGTGAAAAATAAACAGACTTGCACTTACTGATAATTCCTATCACGGCAGAATGGCTTCTGAAGCAATCAGCAACCTTCATTCGTTCAACACAAATATGCTGAGTAATTACTAAGTGCCAAGTATTGTGCTAAGTGCCAGGAAGACAAATGTGATCTGTTTCTAACATCCAAGTGCTGTGTAATTTAGTTACAATGGAAAATTAAACAAAACCCCAACACGTGAATTTTCTAGTCATGTTTCCAAAATTAAGGAAAAAATATTAATGATCTAGAAAAAAACTTTCTTTGAATTGATTTTCTAGTTAAAGTAATAGAGCTGCAAAAATTAAGTTGTTCTCACCATTCTCCTGTATGACCAAAGGCTAGATGGTTACACACCACGTGTTTATTTCTTTTCCAGTAAGTGCTAACTACTCTCCTAAATTTATAATTCAGAACTTTGTAGGAATTTATTTCTTCGTGGAACCGTAAAGATTCAAATTATACATGACTCTAGAAGAAAAAATTCAGAAGTTCCTGTAAGGCAAGAAATGTCCCTCCATGTCTTCTTTTTTGGCCTCTTGGATTACACACAAACACTCTAGCTTAGAACTATATCCATTTTTGATGCCTGTCATCTTTTAAAATGAGAACCATATTAGACAATTGGTGTCAAGGAGTGTGCTACGATAATGGGCAGGGGATGTTCTCACTCCTGCTGAGCAGCCTTACACATGTTTCTTTGTTCCTTGCCTTCTCTGTGCCTCAGTTTCCTTATCTGTAAAGTAAGGTCATTGGATGAGATGATATCTGGAATCTTCCCCAGAGGTAAAATTATGTGGTTCTTTAAAGAGCTCCTATTCGTTATTGGTTGTTTTATCCAGCTACCTATGGCATCTTAAAGAAATCGCAGACAAAATTGCTCAGTCTTCTTAGCATAAGCTTGATTTCACTTTTCTCTCTTGATCTTCATCTGGAATTTTAAAAGTTTTTTTAAAGCTGAATTTCCTACATTGTCTTCCAGGATAAGGAATATAGGCTCTGTGTATGTGTGTGTGTGTGTGTGTGTGTGTGTGTGTGTATTGTGTTGTGGTTATCCTTTGGAAGGTACAAGAGAAGATGGGCACAGTTCATCATAATGAAAGTGATGCTTATTAGGATTTGGAAATTTTGAGAAACTGCTGGCTTCATTGTTAGCCATCTGCTGGGCTTATATAATCCACCCAACAATAAAACCCTGGGGTCTCCCATATGTTCCTCTCCACCCCTGGGTGAAGGAGTGATGGGTTGGGAGTTCATCTCTGTGTTCCAGTCCTGATTCAGCACCCAGCTGGTTGGGTGTTGAAAAATGGCTTCCTCGATCCAAGCCTCAGTTTCTTCATCTGTAAAATGAGCTGCACTAGAAGACTATATTCACCTAGAATGTCTGGGACCTATTTAGGTAAATTTAATGCTACTTTAGTAGTTTATATATATTTAGTTCAAAAATAGCACGATTAACCCAGAAGGATTTTAGCATGTAATATGCATATGTTCAATTGCACTGCAGTGATTAAAGAGAGGTTGTCTGCCCAAACATGTGAATGACAAAGAATCATCCCAGTTAGTGCCTTGCCTGTAGGACCTCAGTGTGTCACTGAAGTTACCAGTCACAGTCCATGCTGCCCTAACTGACCGCCAGCCTCGATCCCTTTCACCTGTGCAGCTGCAGGATCCACACCATCACTACACCCAGAAATCACTCTTCTATCATGACAAGCAGAGGAGGAGCTGAATGGCCCGGATGGTTCCTCTCTGTGAGCTCATCCTGCAAGAATGGACCTTTATACAATTTTTAAGGTAGTGAGTTGAGCTGATGAAACATGTGGAACAGGTCTTCTGAGGCAGGGTCTCCCATCCTACCGACACTTTGGGCTGGATCATTCTTTGTTGCGGGAGCCTTTCCTATGTGTTGTAGGATATTTAGCAGCATCCCTGGCCTCTACCCATTACCCAATGTCAAGAGCAGCCTCTCCCCTAATTGTGACAACCAAAAACGTCTCCAGATTTTGCCAAATGTCCTCTGGGGGACAAAATCAGCCCCAGTCAAGAACTCTCCTCTAAGGGGAGTGCCTTCCACATTGTTCACAGCAGTCCTTGAGACAAAGAATTGGGTGCAAGTAGTTTCTTTGGGAGATGATCTGGGGAAGCTTTGTGAGGTGGTGGGAAATGAGTCAGGGAAAGGGGCAACTCGAATAAAGGGCTGCTAATGAGGAGGTGACAGCAGCGGGTGGCAAGAGGCCAGCATCACTGGAAACCTCTGGAACTATGCCAAATACACCTAAAAATTGTCCCAGCTGAAAGTCCTTACCCTCCATCAAACCATGGGGAAGTATGTCAACCTCCTATCTTGACTATCCCATCCTCAGACTTTTTTCTTTGATTTAGAGCCTTTTTAGGCTTATGATAGCAATGCAAGCCTGTTTTTTTTCTGTAAATACCTGGTTGAGAAAAATATTTGTTTTGAATAGTTCTATCTTTTGAATGTTCAGATTCTGTACTGTAGCTAGGCTAGAAGATGTCTGAAGTCCTCCCCAGCACCAACATCCAAAGACTCCACCTGGTGATCTGAGGCCAATGCTGGGGAGGCTGATGAATAAATAGAAGGAGCACAGCCTGATCTAGAGGCGTGGGGTGGGTGGAGAGGCACTCATCCTTTATCTTGCAAATTGAATACGGAAATAATTGCAAGAGAACAGGTGAGGCTTCCCACATTGTCAATTTTCACTAAAGGCACTTTTGTAACCATGACTTCACTTCTGAACTGACATTGCCTTGGCTTCTCTGACAGCCTTAAAGAGATACCATCAAGACTCTGTCACATAAATTGAACAATTTAGACAGAGCTTAGGTGACAATAGAATGAACTTCAACTGGAACGTAGTGGGGGCAGAGGGATAAATCCTCAGAAAATTAAATTTGCGCCAATTCAACCTTCCTGCATCTCCTTCTCTCATAACCCACCTTAAACCTGTTATTGAACCGTTTATCAGTTTGGAGCATAGGGAAGACATTGGGAAAATCAAATTGTAGCTTAAAAGAGAAATAGCTGCCAATCATCTCAGCAAATGACAGACTGGTGAGTCTCTCTCTCTCTCTTTTTTTAATGGCACTTGTTTTCTTAACATTAAAACTGTTGAAGATAATCCCTTGTGAATCATAAGGTTGTATTGCTTTCTGACAATGAAAGCTTCGATAGATAACCACTGACTTGGCCATAGCTCTTGGTTTTCCTCCGTGGAGTTCAAAGCACTTTCACTTATGCAGTATCGTCTTGTTTAGCTTTGTAAAACTGAGGCAAAAGAAGAGAGGGAGGGTGGACACATATGAGTCTGTATTTGACAGACAGAGATATTAAAGGGCAGAAGATAAGTGGCTTGGTCAAAGGAACCCGGAGAGTTCTGAGCACTATGAGAAAAGTCTCCCAAATTAGGGCTGTATACATGCCATGGATTTGGATCATGACCCCGGAGAGATTTCCTCTGTAGGAAACCTGCGTGGAGGAAAATATGACCAGGATTCTGAACAGAAAGCTCTGCCCAAAGTTTGGAAAATGCACCCCTTGGCCAGATCTGAGGTCTATAGCGTGATTCAGATCCTGACCAGAACAAAGAGCAAATTTTAACACCAGCTGAGGCTTTTTAAATTTTAATATTAAGAAACAGAAAATAATCATCCCCTTTCCTGCCAAGCACGGCAGTGCAAAGACCAGCCAAGTCCACCTTTCTTGAAAACCCATGATCTGCTTTTCAACGGGGAGATGAAAGCGCCAGGAATAGACAATGGTTTTGAAACACTGGCTGACTTTTGAATATTCATGACTATTCTGATGCAAATGAATATTTCAAATTGAGCTGTTTTTGTAGAGGTGCTGTTGGAAATATACATGCTTATGAAATTGCTTTGCTAGTTCTACAGATCCCCAAGAATGACTTCTTTTGCTTATTTATAGCTCTCCTAGAAGGTTTCCCAGGTGTCAGCCTTGGGCTGGAGTTTCAGCTGGCTTCTTTTCACCAAAAAGCTGCTTTAGCCTAACCCACCACGAAAGCCTGGCTTTGTTTGATTGGAGCTGGGCCGGGTCTGATAGGCCCTCCTTGTTCTGCCAGCGGCCAGAGAGGCTTATCACACATCAGATTGTGTTTCCTTTGAGGTAACCTCAAACCAAAGCTCGCTGTTCCCTGAAGAACAAAGAGAGAGTGAGAACGTTGTGCGGGTGCTTGGGAGCGCTCAGATGGTCACAAGTCAGGAGGCCTGCTTGGATTTTGCTGACTTTGCACCAGAAGGGTCTCACCATGACCGGCATTGAGGGTGGCGAGTGGCTTTGCCAAGTCAAAGGACTTTGAAGAAGTCACATAGACCCCGTGGGCTGATGGAGACTTAGAGACCTCTAGAGCGCAGTGAGTGTTTAGCCCCCTCTGGGGCAGCCCCGGGACCTCCTTCCCTCTTCAGGCTGGATGCAGGAACAGTGACTGCTCCTCAGACCCAGGAGGAAGATGGGGAGCATGAGGGAGGTGGTTACTGCTGGAGGGAAGAAATGGGTCATTGTGAAGCCAAGGTCACCTTTTGCAGAGAGAGGCAGTCACTGAGCTCTGTCGGAGGCCAAGGAAGCTGCCATAGAGCTTCCTATGTCTTTCAGTGGGTGGAGTGAGCCTCTGTGTTTCAAATACCTGCTGGGACAGGGTAGTGAAGCCCTTGTCCTGGGCCAGTAGGGTCCCACTGGAGGAGAGGGTGCTCTCTCCTAGGCCTTTAATCTGCCTAGGCTCCTTGCACTGCCCCCAGCACCACTCCTGAAAGGTCATGGGCGTGGCTTCTGACCTTGTTCCTCCATAGTCCTTGGAAGTATACCTTCTTCCCTGCCAGCCCTCCCCTCTCAAATCCAGGCCTCCACCCGCAGACAATCCATGGGTTGCTCTTTCCCTGTACCCGTGGAGAGGACCCTGACTCATGTTTATTCAATGAGGACTGTACTTACTAGGTGCCAGGCCCTGTGCTAGGCTGGGCACACAAGGTGAATTCAACACGGTCTCAGTGCTTCTGGTCCATGGATCCAAACTTATTTCCTACCCCCAAACTGGCCCTCTGTCCCATGATTATTCTCACCACCATATCTCTTCCTAGGGTGTTTTCTTTCCTTAGAGTGCCCTCTCTTCTCAGCTCCAATTTTGCCAAACCTTTGTTTACTTCCAAGGCATGCACGAGTTGCCTTTTCCATTCAGCCTCCCCTGGTTTTCTCTTTTCCTCCAAATTTCTGTGACACATCTGTTCTATATAATTTAGCATTTAATTTTAAATGGCCCTACTTTGTCTAGTGACTATTTTGGGTGTGTGAACTTGTCTTCTTTGAGGGTTGGAGTCATATTTTACCCTTGTCCTGAATCTCTTCTTTACCTTCCATTCCCACCCCAGCACTCAGCACAAAACGGAGCACATATTAAATGTCTAATAAATGCTGTTGGTTATTAAAGTCAAAATGGCTCTGATGAGGTCAATGGACTGGTCCTGACACCCCCAGGAGGAGTGGAGAGGGGTGGGTGGTGGGAGGGTGAGGAGCCTCTCTGTAGCCCAGGCTTCTGGTCAGTAGAGCAGCTGGATCCCTGAAGCAGACCCGGAATACAATACAAGTGAAGATATCAGCAATTCATAACTTAAAGGTAGAAAATATATTTATATAAACAGGAGATCCCATTCATTTGCTTCTAGATCAAGGAAAGTTTCTATTCCATAAAAACGTCTTAAGAATCATCAAAGGTAACCCTCAGGTGAGCTTTAGCAAATTACTTAACATTTCTGAGCTCAATTTCCTCATCTATAAAATGGGAATAATAACACCTACCTAATAGGGCTATTGGGAGGATTTAATTAGATGCATATAGACCATTTAGCCCAGAATCTAGAAAAGAGTAGATATTCAATTAATGATTGCTGTTATACTTAATATCATTGTTATTGTCCCATTAAACCAGTATTTCTCAAAGTCTGAGAAGTGGATTATTTAGTGTTACATAAGATAATTTTAGGTGGTACATTGATTGACTTTTAAAAAATTTTAATGTGTGCTAGGAAAAATACTATTTTACCACATTTATGATTTCATGGATATTATTTCTATTTAATTATTTATTGCTGCATAACATACCATCCCTAAACTTAGTGGCTTTAAACAACAATGATTTATTACTTCTTGCGCTTTGTGGTCTGGGCTAGGCTCAGTAGGTCACTTCTGCTTTTCTTCACTCACATGTCTGGCACCTGAACTGAGATGGCTGGGACCAGTTGGGGCTAGCTGGGACTCTCTCTCCTTCTACATGATCTCTCCAGCCAGGCAGCTGGAGTTCTTTACCCAGTAGGATAGGGCTCCAAGAGCAAGTGTTCCGAAAGGACAAATCCCATTGTACAAGTGCTTATCAAGTCTCTGCTTGCATCATACTTGCTAATGTCCCATTGGCCAAAGTAAGTCACATGGCCAAGTCCAGAGTCAGTGTGGGAGGGATGGCACAAGGGTGTGAATACTGTGAATACCGAAAGATACGGTCCATTGGGGACCACCAATGTAGCAATCTTCCACAGTCATAGTTACCCAAGGCCTCACAGCTAGTAAATAACTAAGCTGGAATCCGGAGCAGTCGGGCTCCAGAATCTGTGGTCTTATCCACCAGACAGATCTCCTCAAGCAGAGCGTTTCCATTATCTATCTCCGACCTTAGTGACTTAAAGCAACAAGCGTCTTATGTTCATTAATTTTGTAGGCCATAACTTCAGATAGGTCACAGCAAAGAGGAGCTCATCTGTACTTCACCATGTCTGAGGCCTTGCTGGGATGACTCAAATTGCTGAGAGCTGGCTGAGATGGTTCAACTGGATGCAAATGTCTGGGGTCATGGTTCTAACTGTCTGCTAGGTCCCTCAGTTCTCCCCCTGATGGCCTCCCCATGGGACTAACTTCTAGGCTTCTTCATAGCATGGTGGTCTCAGGGCAGTCAGATTTCTTACATAGTTGCTGGCTTCTCTTCAGAGAGTAAGGTAGAAGCTGCCAGGCCTCTGAGAGGCTAGGCTCAGAACCGAAACTGCTTCACCTCTGCCACGTTGTATTGATCAAAGGAAGTCACAAGACGAGTCCAGATTCAAGGCAAGGAGAAATGGATTCTACCTCTTGACGAGGTAAGCACCATGAATGTGCAGTGAGAGAAGGAACTGCTGGAGGCCATATTTGGAGACTTTCTACCACAGTATATTTAAAGTCTAAAATACTCAGCACTAATTTAAGGTTTTGTTTTTAAGTAGACTATTTTTTTAGAGAAGTTTTAGGTTCACAGAAAAATTGAGAGGAACATACAGAGATTTTCCATATATTTCCTGCCCCCAATAATTCACATCCTCCCCCATTATCAACATCCCCCACCAGAGTGGTACATTTGTTACAATTGATGAACCTACACTGACACATCACAATCACCCAAAGACCATAGTTTACCTTAGTGTTCACTTTTGGTGTACATTCTATGGGTTTGGACAAATGAATAATGACACATATCCACCATTATAGGTACCATACAGAATATTTTCACTGCCCTATAAATCCTCATGCACTGCCTATTCATTCCGCCCTGCCCCAACCCTTCACAACCACTAATCACTTTAATGTCTTCAGAGTTTGTCCCTTTCCACAGTGTCATATAGTTGGAATCACACAGTATGTAGCCTTTTAAGACTGGCTTCTTTTACTTAATAATATGCATTTAAGTTTCCTCCACCTCTTCTCATGGCTTGGTAGCTCATTTCTTGTTAGCAGTGAATAGTATTCCATTGTCTGGATGTACCACAGTTTATCCATTCACCTACTGAAGGACGTCTTGGTTGCTTCCAAGTTTTGGCAATTGTGAAGAAAGCTGCTGTAAACATCTGTGTGTAGGTTTTTGGGTGGACAGAAGTTTTAGCTCCTTTGGGTAAATATCAAGGAGCACAATTGCTGAATGGAATTTTTGGTTTTAAAGTTAGTCAATCTGAAGAGAAACGTTAAGTAAATAATATTGGATGGAACCATATGAAATTTCTAATTTTGTAGATCACATCCAAATATCGGTAATTGTATATGGTTCACCCTAATAGCACAGTAGTCCTAGAATATGACGAAGGTTTCCATAGTGATATGCAAATAACTGAAGTTTTGGAAATAGC
This sequence comes from Equus caballus, assembly GCF_041296265.1. Classification (NCBI taxonomy): domain Eukaryota; kingdom Metazoa; phylum Chordata; class Mammalia; order Perissodactyla; family Equidae; genus Equus; species Equus caballus. The sequence continues at coordinate 76,352,635 of NC_091699.1, read as the reverse complement.
TTTTAATTAAAGTATTTATCTTCTGGTGATTTTCATTTCGTCACATCTTTGTTTGACCCAAACGTGGAAGATTCTCATTTGGATAGTTTGTTTTGTTGGTGGTGGTGGTAGTGGTTTGGAAAATTGTTGATGTGGGCTACTGTGTGTCAGGTGCCTATTGAACATACTCATTCATCAAAATGTCCTTGGCCCAAGGGACCACAAACTTCCCAAGTTTGCTGCAAATCAGACCTGAGACAGCTGGCAGGCGCTTTGATCTTCCCGGGGAGAACGTCTTTGATTATTTTTGATTCCCAATCAAAATATTTTCCATGTTATCAGATATAGCAACAGAAGCCCCATTAGCTTGGTGGGATGTCAAGACCGTTTTCTGGCAGGAGTTGGTGCAAGAAATTGGAAAATGAATCATTGGAATGCTTGGCTATACAGAGTGTACATCTGAGGAGATGGTTTTCCAAAACAGACTGCCCAACGATTAGAGAGACTTTGTCTTAGGCTAGCTTCGGACGATGAATCAGAACTTCAGAGATGCAGGTCTAATTTAGACACTTTACAGAATTTTATTTTGTATTTAGTCTCCGCTAGATTAAAAAAAAAAAATTCCCATCACCACTCTGGTTGTTTTTCAGCCTGGCAGTCCACTCTTGTGGAAAGATTGTAACCAAATTGGGTAATGTTGCCCTGTGGATCTCCAATTAAAATATTCCAATGTTGTTTGAAGGTTTGGAATTGGTAAAATAATTTTAGGACTCCTTTCTTTCATCTCAACTCATTCTGAGGGAAATTTGTAGGAGAAAATTTTTGTTCAAAAATAGTATCCAAAAGATTGAAATGTTCCAAATGGAGTCAGCAGCAAGTCCAAAGAACAAAATAAAACAAAAAACCTCAAACCATTTTCCAAGAGGACTTCCTGAAGGAGCGTTTCAAAAGCTCTCGATGTATCCAAGATGGCTTAAGTCAGACGCTGCTCTTAAGCTTCGATTAATGTACTTCCCTCCCAGTCTCAGCAGCTTCTCGAGCTATTTTAGCTGCTCAGCCCTGACAGTTATAGCAAAACTTGACGATAGAAGAGGTTTCATTATGTATGTGTGAAGTATTTTCTTCAGCTACTCAGTGAAGGGCAGACTAGAAGGTGTTCAGAGGCCCAGAACAATAACGTCAAAGCTCAATCGATCCCTCACAGGTCAAGGCTTGTGACCACGACTCTAGCCTTTGTCAGACAAACAGACGCACAGTGCTTCTGTGAACATCTTTTCTGCAGGTAAAAATCATACCTTCAAATAAGTGGGCATTGATTTCTCTTGCTCCCATCTGCATTTATCTTGGGTTCTTTCTCTGGCGATCATGCAGAACCAGTGCTGCCCTTGCCTGGCCTGCAACCCTAGCAGACTTCTCTCTCATAACATTTCAATAGCCCATGCCAGGATCACATTTTATTACATGCTTATTACTCGGTAGTGATAAGTTGAATTCTAATATCACATTATTTTTCTCTTACTTGAACACCTCCAAATATCAGTGTGTTCACTTAAGGATTGTCTTTCAGGAACATAAACTTATACTTAAATTTTGGATCCAGTTATTCTTAATTTTTCTCATTCTTGATCAAGTTAAATAGAGTTGCCAGATTTGATTCCTTTGGATCATCAAAATGGTCTTAGTTTAACAACCTCTTCATCCAGAAGGATGTCTACACCTATATTTATTTGATATAACCAAAGCAAGAGTATGCAGAATAATAATAATAATAATAATGCTTCCTCAGAAATTGCGTGACTATTTTCTAATTAATGGCAAGTAGAACTAAAATTGCCTAGTGAACAATGGTTTTTCTCCGTCATAGTCTTAATTGCCAAATCTTAAAAACCTAGCAAAGAAAAATAGCTGTAATTTCTTATTATAAACATATAAGGTGGAGTGACCTTGCATGCTAAATTTCCAATTAAGAGATGCAAATAAATAGTCACATCATGTTTCACAATACCAGCCATCTGTTCCCAATGCCTGCAGGTCATCCTTTACTGAAAGAAACAATTAAGTGAAAGAGAGAGTCTAAAGCAAATTTTGGGTTTTATAGCCAGTATTGGATTAAAAACCATACCATATATATTTTAATGGATGTAATTTTATTACTTTAAAATTATTTTATTGCTTTTAGAAAATGATTGCAAAAAGTTCCTTGTTTAATATTCTGAAATCATAAAGTAAAGAGTGAGAGTACTCTATAATTTCTCCAGTCCCCTACCCCCTCAGAGATAACCACTTTAGACTCCTTGGCATATATGCATATGCATATTTATTATCCATTTGTGTTTCTTATGGGAATTTATTCATCTCCTTTGCTCATTTGAAAAAGTAAATGGTACTTTTTTCTTGTTGATTTCTAAGAGCTCTTTATGTATAATTCTTAACCACGTTAGATTTGTACGTGAGAGTGAGACTGAATGTTGTACACAGTAAACAAGTTTTGTGTGAATAGAAATAGGAATAAACTCTCAGCTAAGCAGTATCTTTTGTGTAAGTTGCTTTATGTCTGCTACTTTCACAGGGCAGTTTGCCCTTATTGTCAGGGAACGCCCCTTTCAAAGACTAGGATACAGTGATTACACTTCACCAACATCTTGGCTCAGTTGTTTTGGGGCAATAAGGTTCAGAGTTGGACTCTGTTCCCCAGCAGAAATTGCCCACATGATTGTACTTTACAAAAATTCCTGCTGGAGGTGGAACGTGACTCCCCATCTCTTACATGTGGGCTGCACATAGCAATTTCCTTCCAAAGAGTACAGTATGGAAAAGGGGGAAATGAACTCTCTCTGGAGAAAGGGAATCACTACCTCAGCCATGCGATTAAGGCTTATATCAGTAGTGGTAAGTCATGTGGATAGTACGCACCCTTGATATGCTGTGATGGGAATGGCACTTTATTTCTGTGGTCTCCCTCCCCAAACTGATAACCACAGTCTAACCATGACAGCAGACAAACTCCAGTTGAGGGACAGCCTACAAAATATCTGATCAGTACTCCTCAAAGCTATCAAGAGCATCAAAAACAAGAAAATCTAATGGAATACCACTCAGCCAGAAAAAAGAAAAATTCATCCCATTTGCAACAACATGGAAAGACCTGAAAGGGAATTATGCTAAGAGAAATAAGCTGGACTGAGAAAGACAAACACCAGATGATTTCACTCATATGTGGAATATAAATTAGCACATGGACAAAGAAAACAGGTCAGTGGTTACCAGGGGAAGCAGGGTGAGGGGTGGGCACAGCGGGTGGAGGGGAACACCTATGTGGTGACAGACGAGAAATAACGTATAACTAAAATTTCACAATGATGTAAACTATTATGATCTCAAATAAAAAAATCATATAAGTAAATAAATAAAATGTAACATTTAACTCTGAAAAAAAAAAAAACCCAAGAAAATCTGAGAAACTCTCACAGTCTAGAGGAGCTTAAGGAAACACGATTGCTGAATGTAACGTGTATTCTGGATGGGACCCTGGGACAGGAAAAGGGCATAGGTAAACATGAAGGAAATAAAAATAAAGTATGGGATTTAGTTAATAATAATGAATCATTATTGGCTCATTAGTTGTGACAAATGTACCAGAGTAATATAAGATGCTAATGATAGAGGGAACTGGGTCTGGGCAATATGGGAACTCTGTACTATCCTTGCAAATTTTCTTTAACTCTAACACTATTCTAAAATAAGTCCGTTAAGAAAAAATAAATGGCAAATATTTGAATTGGACCGTTTCCCCAATGAAGCCATAAAATTCTCACCTGACTTAGACTGGTTGTGACTATACCACCCCAGACAACGACCCTAAACCTTATTAGTCTAAGAGCAGCTACAACAAAACAAAATCTGCCTTGGGGTGATTTTCCAGTGAGGTTGAGGTTAGCAGTCTTTAGGGCTGTATGGCCAGACCAGTAAAGACACTGAGCTGGTGGAGACCATAGAGATGACTCCATTGAACGATTTCATTTTACAGATGAAGAAACTGAGGCCCAGAGAGAACAAGGCATTCACCACAGGTCCTGCCAATACTGAACTGGAACCCGTATCTGTTTCCTGACTCCGTGCTCCTTCTCCTCCCTCATGCTTCTTCCTAAACCTTTCTGATTCACACAAAAGCCCCTCTGGTTACTGACATTGTTCTGTTTTCCCCCATTTTGTCCAAAGAGCTATGGAGTGCCACATGTCCTAAACATTGTATCAAAGACAGCAGGAGAACACATGAAATCTGGGATCAAGTTGGGTCTGAATCCCAACTTCTTTGTTGTCTCTGGGCCTCCTTTTTGCTTAGCTACAAAATGGCTCCAATAATCCTTGTCTCTCAGGATTAAGTGAGATCCTATGTATAAACCTAGTACAGAGTCTGACTATGGTGGGCTCTTAATAACTGAGTTTCCTTGCATAAGAATATGTGTTTGTCTCAGGGCCCGGCCTGGTGGTGCAGTGGTTAAGTTCACACATTCCGCTTCAGCGGCCTGGGGTTCCCCGGTTCGGATCCCGGGTGCAGACATATGTGCTGCTTGGCAAGCCATGCTGTGGCAGGTGTCCCACATATAAAGTAGAGGAAGATGGGCACAGATGTTAACTCAGGGCCAGTCTTCCTCAGCAAAAAGAGGAGGATTGGTGGCAGATGTTAGCTCAGGGCTAATCTTCTAAAAAAAAAAAAAAAAAAGAATATGTGTTTGTCTCTACCCAATGGCAGCAGCCAGGACACCATGGGCCCTTAAATAGCACATATGAATGGGATAATAATTCTATTCATGGAAGCGTTTCCTGACCAGGGTTCTTCCATAGAGCCAGTCACTTCTGCAGGCCTTCCTCCTCACCACAAGTTGCTCTCCGTTAGAGTCAAGGCTAGCGAGGAGGGAGAGACTGTACTTTTACATGGCAAATTAGTTCCTGGGTTCAAGAGACAGCCACCTCCTGCGGGGGCCTGGGAGACAGCAGGCTGAGTGAATGCATCATCATTAGGATAAATTTTTTAAATTGCAGCCTGGGAGGAATGCAGTTTGGAGCTTTGAAATGTTTAGCTTGGTCTCTAAATGTTACATTGGGATTGAACTGTCTCTTTTCCCCAAAGCTGATAAAAACTGAGATCCGTGTTTCAGATGGCGTTTAATAAGGATACTCTGTCTTCTGTTTACATTTTAAAGCCAAAAGCAGGTGGTGCCGTCTGTGAGTGTCCTTGTGGCCTGCCTTTGACAGCCAGCCCCTATCACCCTCCCCAATCACAGAGGCAGGCTAACAAAGGGAAAGACAAACCGCTATTGCATAGTTAGTCAAAGTCCAGAAGATTTTTTAAAACTAATGAATTAGCAGCTCTCATTGTGGGGTTCTTAGGAAGTTAGAACCCCTTCATCCTAGTTTGGATTCCTTCTAAAGCATTCTGCCACCAGGAGTAGGATGCAGGTGGCTTATTTGGGAGGCGATCCCAGGAAGCAGGACTCAGGGAGCAGGGAAAGTGAGGAAGGCCAATAAAAGATGTGTGAATGAGTGAGTCAGCTTCTGTACGCCTTTCTCCGGGAACTCTCTAGGAAACCGTATCAAACGTACCTTACAATTTTCCCACCAGGAAACAGGGAGGCTGGAGCGTTTCCCCACTGACTCCTGTCCTCCACTGTTGAAGACTGCCTCTGATGCTATCAACTCTCCATCATGTGCAGGTACTTTGTGTGTGGCCGCACGGACTTCATGACCTCAAAGTAGGCAGACCAGAGAGACGCTGTAAAGTGCGCTTGATGTGGGATTGTGGGCATGGAACTGTCCCCCACAGCTGCACTGAAGTCAGATGGAATGAGGGCCTTGGACATGCTGCATTACAGCGTCGGCTAGTATGGTACGTTCGAGAACAATGCTATCCAATACAGTAACCACTAGTCACATTTAAATTAATTAAAATTAAAAATTCAGAGTCACAATGACACTAGCTACATTCCAAGTGCTTAACAACCACATGTGGCTCGTGTCTATTGTATTGAGTAGATATAGAACATTTCTGTCTTTGCAGAAAGTGTTACTGAGCTATTCTAGAGGATAGCTTCCTGTGACTTTTTAGGTCCTCTTTAGGCCCCTGACAAACTCGTATGAAGAGACTATCCAGATTGCTTTGCTGCAATAACAAATAACCCCCGAGCCTTGATGGCTTTGAACAACAAGGGTTTATTTCTTTTTTTTTTTTTTTTTTTTTAAAGATTTTATTTTTTCCATTTTCTCCCCAAAGCCCCCCGGTACATAGTTGTGTATTCTTCGTTGTGGGTTCTTCCAGTTGTGGCATGTGGGATGCTGCCTCAGCGTGGTCTGATGAGCAGTGCCATGTCCGCGCCAGGATTCGAACCAACGAAACACTGGGCCGCCTGCAGCGGAGCGCGCGAACTTAACCACTCGGCCATGGGACCAGCCCCAACAAGGGTTTATTTCTTACTCATACTATGTGTCTGACACAGGGTCCAGGTTGAGAAAAAACCCACCAACTGGAAAATTGTCAATTGCCATGGCAGAAGAAAAGAGAGCTCTGTGGGTCTTGTGCCAACAATTAATGCCCCAGACCAGAAATGACATGCCATTTCCATTCATAACTCACTGGCCAGAACAAGTCACGTAATCCCACCTAACCACTATGGAACTCAAGTTTCAGAGAGAAAAACTGGCTACGAGGAAGCAAGTCTGTTGACTAGTTCTATTGACATGATCGCATATTCATTACCTACTCATGCATTTATTCAACAGATATTTGAATATCTGCTGGATTGGTAGTGAACCTCGGGTTATAGAGATGAACAAGCAGGCATGATTCTTGCCCTTATGGAGCTTACTTACATTTGTTGGTAAATTACCATTAAAAGAGCAATTACAGTGAAGGGGGATAAGTATTCTGATAAGGAAAGAACAAGATGCTTCAGTATCAGCAAAGCAAGCAGTTTTCATGCATATGGATAAGATAACTAGAGCTGTGAGCATTTGACTGGGTCAAGGAGTCCAGAGCAAGTGCTAGGAAAGGAAAGCCAGGGCCTGTCTGTTTCTTGCTTCCCCTCCGTTTGCACCTTTGCTCATTCCTGAAGGAAGCCCAAGAGAGGTGTTTAGCTAGCCCTGTCCAGTGGTGACCTTGACTCCACATCTCTCGGGCAGGTGGCTGGAGGTTGCGTGGGAGTTTGCATATGTGGGCACACTGGCACGTGCACACAGGATTCACGAAGGCATTCAGTGCTGGCATTCCCGGCACAGAGCCTGAGCTGGGTAGCAGGCCTGGGAGCCAGCAGGCCCGTCTTGATTTCTCCCTGAGGCGGTAAAACCGGACCAGTCAAGAGCCCAGGGCCACCCAAGTGAGTTTCCATGGCTGCAAAGGTGGAAGAAGCAGGGAACTGTGGCTGGAAGGCACCACTTGATGCTTCTTGCTCTCTTCCAGGTTCTCTGTGGGTGTTGGCACCATGCCCTCATCTGCTGACCTGCCTGTCCTCAGAATAAGATGTGTGGCTAAATGTTACAGTTCAGTTCCTCTCATCTGGTTTAGGAGATGTCTATAAAATGCAGGTTTATTAAGTCTTATATTTTCATGATATAGCTTTTTCTTTATTTTTTCCTCATTTAAATCCATTCATTCAAAATAAACACACTAGGAGGCGGCATGTGGCTTAAATGCATGGACTCTGGGGCCAGACGTTCTGGGTTTGCATTCCAGGTCTGCCACTGGAGAAGTTATTTAACCCTCTGTGCCTCAGTTTCCTCATCTATAAAATGGGGATAAAAATTGTACCTACTTCAAATGGTCCTTGTGAAGCTTGCGTTGGTTGATAGACATAAAGTGCTTAGAGAGGTGCCAGGCACAGAGGCAGCACTCAAACGAGCTGTCGTGTTACGATTATCCAGTTGCTGTTATAACTGAGCACCTGCTGAAGTGTGGAGCAGCACGCTTCTTTGGCGTGAGGGCTGAGGGAGATACAAAGTGAGTCAAGCAGCTGCAGAACATGATAATCAGCGGCCTGACTTGGAGTCTGGGCTCTGCCGCTTACTGGCTGTGTGACTTTGGGTAAGTTACGAAGTTCTCCAGGCCTCCTCTGTAAACGAGGATGCTGTCTCCCACCGTTTTCTGAGGGCTCAGCTAAGACAATGTGCGTATATCAGCATTTAGCACCTGGTGACCACTCCGTGTAACCTGGCTATAGAAGTAATTATAGGGAGAAAAGAAGAAACTCCGCGGATGCTAGACGAGAGAAGACACGTGTGTAGTAGACAGTCGTGCTTGAGAAGTGCTGGAGCGTGGTAGACACCCAGCGGCCCCAAAAGGAAGCAAGGTCTTCTGAGGGGGCGATCTCACAAGATTTCTTGTTGGAGGCATCATGGAACCTGCGCCTTGAAGGATGAGTAGGGATTGGCAGGCAGGGAAGGTGGGAGGAAGCATTCCAGGTGGAGGAAGGGATGGGACTTGAGCACCAACCTATCTCATCTCATTGGGTAGACGATGGGGAGCCATGGAAGGATTTTGAGTTGGAGAGCGACCTGGTCACTGAGATCAAAGAAGGAAGTGGGAAGGTAACTGCACAGAGCAAAGGGGCCAAAAAGGTATATCCAATTAGGAGATAAAAATAATATAGTGACCTTTAGAGCACTTACTATGTGCCTGGCACTGTCCTAAGCACTTGTTTGGATTAATTCATTTTAATCTCCCTAGCAATCCCATTGGATGGGTATTCCTGTTATCCTCAAGTTACAGATGGCACAGAGAGGTTAAGTCACTTGCCCAAAATCACACAGAAAGAAAGTCCAGGTCCAAGATTCAAACCCATATAACCTGGCTCTGAGCCCGTGCACCTGCACTTTTTCAGATGGTTACATTTTGTAGGCATTAGGGAAGGAGAGGGAGAAACAATATACAGAACTTGAGAAATGTTGCTGTTCCAAAAAGAAATGACAAAGCTATAGTAATCAAACAGCATGGCACTGGCACAAGCACAGACACACAGATGAATGGGACAGAATCAAGAGCCCAGAAATAAACGCACACATCTCCAACAGCTAATTTTTGACAAGGGAGCCAAGAACATACAATGGAGAAAGGAAAATCTCTTCAATAAATCGTGTTGGGAAAACTGGATAGCCATGTACAAAAGAATGAAAGTAGAACATCATCCTCCATCATACACAAAAATCAACTCAAAATGGTTAAATACTTGACAGTAATACTTGAAACCATAAAACACCTAGAAGAAAACATAGGCAGTACTCTCTTCAACATTGGTCTTAGTATCTTTTTGAACATGTCTCCTCAGACAAGGGAAACAAAAGAAAAAATAAACAAATGGGACTACATCAAACTAAAAAGCTTCTGTGCAGCAAAGGAAACCATCAACAAAATGAAAAGACAATCTAACAAATGGGTGAAGATATTTGCAAACCATTTATCTACTAAGGGATTAATATCCAAAATATATAAAGAACTTAACAACCAAAAACAAACAACCCAATCAAGAAATGGGCAAAGGATCTGAACAGACATTTTTTCCAAAGAAGATATATGGATGGCCAACAGGCACATAAGAGGACATTCAACATGATTAATTATTAGGGAAGCGCAAATCAAAACTACAACGAGATATCACCTCACGCCTGTCAGAGTGGCTATAATTAACAAGACAAGAAATAAGTATTGGAGAGGATGTAGAGAGAAGGGAATGCTCATAGACTGCTGGTGGGAATGTAAACTGGTACAGACACTATGGAAAACAGTATGGAGATTCCTCAAAAAATTAAGAATAGAACTACTATATGATCCAGTTCTTCCACTTCTGGGTATTTATTAATACATGAAAACACTAATCCAAAAAGATGTTTGCACCCCTATGTTCATTGCAGCATTAGTCATAATAGCCAAGACTTGGAAGCAACCTAGGTGCCCATCAAGGGACAAATGGATAAAGAAGATGTAGTATATATACACAATGGAATACTACTCAGCCATAAAAAAGATGAAATCTTGTCATCTGCAACAACATGGATGGACCTTGAGGGTATTACGCTAAGAGAAATAAGACAGACAAAGAAAGCCAAATACCATATGATTCTACTCATAAGTGGAAGATAGCAACAACAACAGCGACAAACACATAGATATCAAGATTAGATTGGTGGTTACCAGAGAGGGAGGAGAGAGGGGGAGGGCAAAAGGAGTAAGACGGCACATGTGTACAGTGATGGATGGTAATCAGTCTTAGGGTAGTGGACAATGTGTAGTCTACACAGAAATCAGAATATAAAAAAAATAAAATAAAAAAGAAACGATGGAAGCAGAGATTTAAAGCACAGCAGGAGTGTTTGTCTTGGAATGGGGAAACCCTTGTTCTCTGAAACTCGAGAGAAAGAGGAACTGTGAGTAGAAGGGGGCAATGTGAGATGAGGGCGGTTGAGGAATCTCCTGGGAAACAGCTTAAATGTTCTCCCTCGAGGAAGAGCTGAGAGGGACGCGGCAGAAGGGTGGGACTTATTAGGAGCTTAGAAAGGGGAAGTGGGATTTAGAAACAGTGTCCCTAACCGTACAATCTAACAAAAGTTTTTTATGCCAGGCTAGGCACTCTCTGGGAGGGCAGTGTAGCTGGAACTGGACGGGCTGAATTTTAGTCCAAGCTCTGCTGATCCTAGCTGTGTGACTTTCCTTATGTCAGTAACCTCTCTGTGTCTGCTTCCTCATTTGAAAAATAGGGTTACCTACTTCATAGGGTTGTTGTAAGGATTAGACCTGTTAGTTTATGGAGGGGCTTAGGGCTTAGGATAGTCAGCAAAATGCAAATATTAGTTATTGTACTTTTTGTTGTTATTTTTCCTGCGTTTCCAGAAATCTTGACAGCTCAGGACAGAGAAAGGGAATGGTAGTGACCGGTGGTCTAGGCCTCTCAGAACAAGCCCCACAGCTCAGTGGCTGGAGTACGGGGACCTTTATGATGCTTCCAGTTGGAGATGTGTAAAGAACGAACCTACCTTCGATCAACTAACTTCCTCATTTTTCTAGTGGCAAATTCCAGAATCACCACAGAAGCCTTTGGATTCAAATTCGTATCGTGAGAACAAATGTGTTGGGTAGATTGCTTACTAATATGATCCGAAGCCCCCGGGAAACGTGGAGGCTTATAAAAAATACCAGACGCACTCACAGAGGAACTTGGTTAATCTGTGCTTCAAACCACAGATGCTGCCACCCCCTCATCAAGGTTTCAGTTGGTTTAAAAGCCTTCCTCCTAAATTTCCCCTTTCAGGGCAGACATTCTGTCACACAGAAGTCTTAGCCCTCCCTGTCTCCCTCCATCCCCCAACCCAGGGGCATTAGAGTTTCTGATCATCAACAAAACTGAAGATGTTGGGAAAGATAACTTACCAACAAGCCTCCTGTGATAGACTGAAGTGAAAATGATCCCAGTTTTATTTGAGAGCATATTGTTTTGCATCTTTAGGATGCAACACACTCAATTGATAATAATTCACCATATCCGTAGTATTTATTACTCAGTCTGTCAGCATCTCAGATGAGATGAATTTCAGAGGCACCATCTTTGGATGCTGGCGAGCCACGGTAGAAGCCCCTATTCTCCTGTTGGCTTGGGGAATTGGTGTTAGTAAGGTTCTCAAGGAGATGGAGAAGACGTGCCCCTCAACTCTCCAGTATTCATCCCAACACCCCACACCTCTCCAGGTTTATTCCACCATGAAAGATTATCTGGACTTGCCAATCCCTGTCTTAAACATGCATGCCTATTCGCCTTATGAGAATTCTCGCCGGTGCATCTTTCACCAGCCAGATGAATCAGAACCTCCAGGGGCCGCCTGAGTATCCTGAAGCCAGGGGCAGAGGTGTGGAAGGAGCGCAGCAGAGGTGGGGAGAGGCTCACAGGAGCATTTCACCTTCTTTCAAATTTGCCCGGGAGCTTGTGGCCTTCCATGCTGAATACTCTTGAAAAATGCCCACTAGAGGAACTTCATAAAGAGGCTGCAAAATACGTGCTTAAATGAAGAAGAGAGGATCTTAACTTCTTTAGCAATCAGTTATTCAGAGATGCAGCTGCGAACCAAGGAACCGTAAGGATCGAAGCCACCACTGTAAGCTAGGATTAAGCAGAAAAGGGCTCTTCCTGACAGGTTTTGGAGGGAGCGCGATTCTGCTGACACTTGATTTTGGACTTCTAGACTCTAGAACTGTGAGACAATAAATGTCTATTGTTTTAAGACAAAAAAAAAAAATCAGTCACTCAGAGGACCATCATTTCTTTAATAAGCACTCCTGTCAGAGGTTCTCAATCTTGGCTGCCCATTGGAATCACCTGGGGAGACTTAAAAACTCTGATGCCAAGGCCTCACTTCCGACCAGTTCAACCAGAATCCCTGGGGGTTGGACTCAAGCATCAGTATTTTTTGAAAGCTCCCCGGTGCCTCCACGGTTCAGCTGACATACGCTGTGCTTGCCACGTGCTTTATGCATATCAATACATTCAGTCCTTGCAACTCTCTGATAAGAAAGTGCAGACATTGTTGCCGTTTTACAGATGAGTGGATAGAGGCACAGAGAAGTCCCATGCTTTGTCCAAGATCATACGGCTGGTCATTTCCAGGATGTGGATTTGAACCCAGGCCATGTGGCTCCAGAGTCCATGCTCTTAGCCAACAGATTCATTTCCTCTCATGCCATGGGAAACACAAGTTCTTGGCAGAGAACTATAAAGTCACCATGGAGCAGGGGATAGAGACCTTCTATCTGCTTTCTGGGAAGCCGAGTAAAAGGGCTTCCCAAGCAATGCACATTTGTAACTAGCGATTTTAAAAAATTTCTACCAGAAAGTGCAGACTTTCCCATTCCTCCCACAGACTGTCTGGGGGTAAAATCGTCAACCTTGCCTTTTCTTCCCCATATCTACCCAAAAAGGTTGAGAGCTAGACTATAGCCGGAATTAAGAAGAGAGTGGGCATGGTTTGTCAGCTGGGTCTTCTCCCTGTGGTTAAGGTCCAGCCCATCAGGTTGAAGGTTTGCTGACACGTGTGTTGGGGTGGAAGACTTGTCATATGCTTGTCCAAAATTAGTCTGCTGCCTGATTAGACAGACTGAAATGCTGAGGAAAGAGGATGGGATTGGAAGACACTGTACCTCATCGCAGTTTCTTCCCCAAACCAGCCCTGGAACTCTAGGCCAGTGACTTTACTTCCCCTGGGCCTCTCCCAGAAAATGAGAGAGTTGGATTCCATTTGAGGTCCCCTCTCAGTTCAGCCAAGAGACATGTTTTGTTTGGCCCTCACAGTGCTTTCAAATTTTTTAAATTAATTGCCAACATTTAAAAAATTGGAACCTTTTACATGCAAGTCTAGATTTCCAGCTTCTCTTGAAAAATCAGAAGAGATGTTCTTGCGATACTGGGTCTTATAAGGTACTTGTGGGCTGGAGTTGAGAGACAGGGCTCTCTTTGGATGGGACACACTCTCCCCAGGATTCCCCATCCCCTACCCAGCCAGTGTCACTCTTTACTTACTTGTCTGGCCCCTGTGGGGACCGGAAACCAGGAGACCTTCAGAGTCTCTTCCAGAAATTGAGATTTCTTTACTCCTGGGATCTTAAAACCTGTGAGGTAGGGATGGAGTCTTAGAGACTCAGGCTCAGTCAATATTTTCATGTAAAGATAGGGACGACCAAAGTAAAACTAAGTGGTACTGTTTTCTGTTAGATACTTGCCTAAGTTTTATCTTTAACCTTGACACATATAATTTACAATGTTCGGCATACTCCCTGTGCATTTTTACATGCTGGCTCACTTTTTGAAGGCGTAAGCAGAGACAAAACAAAAGCCATAAAAGGTTATGAAGAAATTGCATGGTCAAGAAGAGAGAGGACACCAGGATAATGTGTTCTCAGAAGGACAGTCTGAAATTACAGAGGAACTACCTGTTCTTAAAAACAAGATAATCTGAAACAAATTGCAGGAAAACATGTCAGGTGGGTGCTGAGCCCGATGTTGTTTTCACACAGACCACATTCAATAAAACTCTCTTTGGTGGGATGTGACATTTCCAGGGAGCTGGGAAATTTATTTAGGAACTTTCAGATGACCACATGGTCCCTTGAAGTTGCACATAAATTGAAGTATTATTGACTCTTAGAGCTCCTCGTGTGGGACCCTAATACAAATATAGCTGGCTGCAGATGATAAGCGACCTTAAGTCCCTCTGACTACTCGTAACTTTTTTTTTATGCATTTCCTTTTATTTACTGGACTATTTGTGGAAATAAAAGTAATATGTATAGAGATCAAATAGAGTAGAAAGATCTGAGATGAGAAGTAAATGTCTATTCTTCTTTTATTTTATTTTTTATTGTGGTAAAATACACAAAACATAAAATTTACCATAAGCACTTTTAAGTGTACAGTTCAATAGCATTAAGTATATTCACATTGTTTTATTTTCTCCCTTATCATAATCCCAATATTCACCGCAGTTATTTTCTTCTATGTCCTTTCATACAATTATATGCACATTCTTTATTATTTATACAAATGCATTTTTCCACATCTTCCAAAGTGTCTACATCACCGTAGACCAGTCTTTCTTGTTCTTATTCATGGCTGTAGAATATTCTATCTTTACTTAGCCAATTCTATATTAATGGATACTTAGATTCTCCTGAGATTTTGGCTATTACCAAAAAGAAAAAAATCCTATAATGAACATATTTGTTACGTATATCTTGGTCTTTGGTCTACATACAAGTATACCTTGTGGGCAAATTCTCAGCAGCCCATGAGCTGAGACATTTGTTTGGTTGAGACTTCTCCCTCTGAAAATGGATATAGCCTGCATACTAAGAGATTTTAGATTGGGCACAATACTTATCATAAACTATAATGGCATAGGAAATAAATTGCAGCAATAGCCCAGATTTTAGAATTAGATGGCCTAAGTCCAAATTTAGGCCCTGCCAGACTGACTGTGAGGACTTGGGCAACTTGCTCAACCATCGCTTGCCTCGACTTCCTCATCTGGAAAAGGGGATTGACAAATAGCACCTGCCTCTGAGGGTCACTGGGAGGACCAATTGAACAACAGTACCTGGCACATATTAAGCGCCATGTGCATTAGTTATTACTTTAGATCTCTTCTCTTAATCATAAAATTTGAGCCTGACATTTTAAATTTTATTTTTTTATTATTTTGAGGAAGATCAGCCCTGAGCTAACATCTGCCACCAATCCTCCTCTTTTTTCTGAGGAAGACTGGCCCTGAGCTAACATCCTTGCTCATCTTCCTCTATTTTATATGCGGGATGCCTGCCACAGCATGGCTTGACATGCTGTGTGTAGGTCTGCACTGGGGATCCGAACTGGCAAATCCCAGGCCGCTGAAGTGAAATGTGTGAACTTAACTGCTGTGCCACCAGGCCGGCCCCGAGCCTGACATTTTAAGCATAATAGCTTACATAATATGTTCAATTTTAAGATTTTAAGACCCCAATATTTTTTCTATAATTCAATTGCAAGCTATTGGTAAAATAGACAAAACCCGTCAACATACAAAAACCACCCCATGAAAGGCCTTCTCACATGTATTCTGTCAATTCTTGTCTTCCTCCATTTCCTTAGGAATACTCTGATTTCCCTTTCTTTTTTCTCATATTTGGCATGGAAATTACACTTACTTTTCCTGAACTTACTCTGAGTCAAGTGAAGCCAGAACCCAGGGAAGACCTTTTGAGAGAACAATTATTTACATACCCTAAATATCTGCAAATCTCTCCAAAACTTTGTCTAATAATCTTGACTTTGCTTTGTCAGATTACCTGAAACGAGTCATCTTCTTTTCATCAGTGAAGCAGAGTCAGAAGAATCCCTGTCGCCGCCCTCTCCCCCAGTTGCCTGGATTTGGGTGGCTGGGAGAGGAGGGATGTGGTCTCACCAACGGCCCATCTCCCTGGGTGGCCGCTGGCTGCCAGCCTTGATTCCAAATATCTTACTTTGTGTCACGGAGCCCAAGCCACTCATTCTTTGTTACCGGCTAGCTGTTCCTCTTTCTGGCCTTACAGAAGCCTCCTCCTGTCACTATTCATTGCTCTACCTAATAACTTTTTTAAAAACTGATAAAAGATTGTTCAGGTTAAATAATATAAACACTGGACAAGGAGAGTTTGAGGGCAGGAGAGATGATGGGGAGGCATGTGGACAGGTCTTTGTGCAGGTGGGATCTGTCCAATACAGCAGCTGTAGCAACTCTTAAATGAGTCCTCATCCTGGAGACTCTTACTATGTGTGATATTCAAAAGGCTCCTTAGCTCCTGCCACTGCTTTGTGGCCACAAGAGTTCCCTCTGCCTTAGGTTGTCATGTGGTCGGAAAACACACAGCCACCATGGTCAGGGAAGCAGTAAAGGATCTGGGTGACCCCATCTTGGAGCCTGAGATACAGCTCATTTGCTGTGAGTAGTTAAAGCTGGAAAGGGATTTTGTTGTTGGTATTTGTTGCTTGGTTTTTGCAATGTCTTGTACTGATTCCTGAAAAGGTGTGCATCTTGGTACAGTGGCCCTGGATGCCCTGAACTGCTCCCACTTACCTGTGGCCTCATCTCCAGACAGTGCTGGGTCATGAGTGTTGAGAGCATGCTGAAATAAGGAGGATGTCCCTTTGGAGGATTCACTCTACAAGCTCATAGAGAATGTAGGTATTTATTGAGCATCTACTATGTGTCAGGCTCTGTTCCAGAAAGCCTGGGAAGTCAGTGAATAGAATAGAGAAAGGGTCTGCCTTCTAGGAGCCTACATACTAGTGAGGGCAGTTATAAACAGATAAGCATCCAATATGATTAGTAATGGTAAGTTCTACTGAGAAGAAATAAAGTGAAGTAAGAAAGGTCGACACTAACAGGAGCAAGAAAATGAAATAAAAGGCATCATATTGGAAAGAAAGAAAGAAAACTATCACTATTTGCAAATGATATGATCTTGTATATAGAAAATCCTAAAGAATACACTAAAACTTGATACAAACTAATAAAGGAGTTTAGCAAGGTTGCAGGATACAAGACATACAAAAATCAATTGTATTTCTCTACACTTGCAATGAACAACCTGAAAAATTAAGAAAACCGTTTCATTTACAATAGCATCAAACAGAATAAAACACTTATGAATAAACTTAACAAAAGAATTACAAAACATAAGCTCTGGAAACTGCAAAACATTGTTGAAAGAAGTTAGAGAAAATCTGAATAAATGGAAAGACATCTCATGTCCATGGATTGGGAGACTTAATATTATGAAGATGGCAATAGTCCCCAAATTAATCCACAGACTCAGTGCACTCCCTATCAGAATTCCAACTGACTTCTTTGGAGAAATTTGCAAGCTGATCCTAAAATTCATATGGAAATGCAAGGGCCCTGAATAGTCAAAATAATCTAGAAAAAGAAGCACAAAGTTGGAAGACTCACTTCCCAATGTCAAAACTTTCTATAAAGCAACCGTAATCAGACAGTGTGGTACTGGCACAGGATAAACTTACAGGTCAACTGAATAGCCGTATGCAAGAGACTGAATCTGAATCTTTTTTAAAGACTGGCACCTGAACTAACGACTCTTGCCAATCCCTTTTTTTTCTTCTTCTTCTCCCCAAACCACCCCCAGTACATAGTTGTATATTCTAGTTGTGAGCACCTCTGGCTGTGCTATGTGGGACACCACCTCAGCATAGCCTGATGAGTGGTACCATGTCTGCGCCCAGGATCCGGACCAGCAAAACCCTGGGCTGCCAAAGCGGGGTGCATGACCTTAACCATTCAGCCATGGGGCTGGCCCGTGAATCTGAATCTTTAACTCCCCTTGTATACAAAAATTTACTCAAAATAGATCAAAGACTGAAATGTAAAGTCAAAACTATAAAATTGTTAGAAGAAAACATAAGGGTAAATCTTCTTGAAGATTTAAAGGAAAGCTTTCGAGATTTTTTTAAAGAATAAAGTGCCAAAGCAGGACCGCACTTGAACATCAAGAAGACAAAAATCATGACTGCAGAAGAACCGCACAGCTTTAATGTAGATAATGAAAACACTGAAATTGTCAAAGATTTTGTTTACCTTGGTTCAGCCATCAATTTAAATGGAGACTGCAGCCAAGAAATCAAGAGAAGACTGAGACTTGGAAGGGCAGTAATGAAAGAATTAGGAAAGATGGTCAAGTGTAAGAAAGTGTCATTAGCGTCTAAGGCCGGGATTATCCACACCCTTGTATTCCCAACTACTATGTTTGGGTGCAAAGGCTGGACAGTAAAGAAGGCTGACAGGAAAAAAATTTATTCATTTAAAATATGGTGTTGGAGGAGAGCTCCATGAATAGTCTGGACTGTCGGAGAGATGAACCAGTGGGTCCTAGAGCAAATTAAGCCTGAGCTATCGCTGGAGGCAAAATGATAAAACTGAGGCTGTCCGAATTTGTGCACATCATAAGAAGGTAGGATTCTTTGGAAAAGACAATAATACTGGGAAAAGTAGAAGGCGGTAGAAAAATTGGAAGACCAAATATGAGATTGATTGATTCTATAAAGGGAGCCATAGACATGGGTTTACAGGAGCTGAGTAGGGTTGTTGAGGCTAGGATATTGTGGACATCACTCGTTCATCGAGTCACTAGGAGTTGGAGTTGACTTGATGGCACATAACAACATAATCTTCTTGACCTTGGTTTTGCCGACGGAAATAGATTCTTGGATGTCACACCAAAAGCACAAGGAACAAAAGAAAAAATGCATAAATTGTACTTTGTTAAAATTTAAGAGTTTTGGGCTTCAAAGGACACCATCAAGAAAGTGAAAAGACACCCACAGAATGAGAGAAAATATTTGCAAATCATATACCTGATAAGTGACTTACTTCTGGAATATATAAAGAACTCTCATGAGTGAATAATAAGACAAATAACCCAATTAAAAATGGATAAAGGATATGAATAGGCATTTCTAAAAAAAAAAATCTACAAATGGACGATAAGTACATGAAAAGAAGCTCAATGTCATTAGCCATCAGGAAAATGCAAATTAAAACCACATAGACAGGCCACTTCACATGCATCAGGATAGCTATAATCAAAAGTCAGACAATGACATGTATCAGAGGTTGTGGAAAAATCAGAAGCTTTGTACATTGCTCGTGGGAATGTAAAATGGTGTAGGCACTTTGGAAAAGAGTCTAGTGGTTCTTCAAATGATTAAACATAGAGTTACCTTTTGACCCAGCAATTCTACTCCTAGATATACATATCCAAGAGAAATGAAAACATGTCCACACAAAAACTTATATATGAATATTCATAAGAGTATTATTCTTAAGAGCCAAATGATGGAAACACCCAAATGTCCATCAACTGATGAATGGATAAACAAAATGTAGTATATCCATACAATGGAATATTTATTCAGGTATAAAAAGGAATGAAGTACTGATACATGTGGCAACGGGGAGGAACCTTGAAAACGTTATGCTAAGTGAAAGAAGCCAGAAACCAAAGACCACACATTATATGATTTCATTTATATGCAATGTCCAGAATCAGCAAATGGAGAGAGACATAAAGTAGATTAGTAGTTGCTTAGGACTGAGCTTAGGGCTGGAGGGGGTTGGGAGGATTTGAGAGTATTAACTAAAGGGGACAGGGTTTCTATTTGAGATGATGAAAATGTTCTATAATTGATTGTGGCGACAGTTGCACAGCTCTGAATATACTAAAACACCATTGAACTGTGCACTTCAAATGGCTGAATTGTATGGTATATGAATTATATATCAACAGAGCTGTCACAGAGAAAGAGAGCAAAAAGAAATAAAGGAAGGAAGAAAGGCAGGGGAGAGGGAGGGAAGGAAGGAAGGAGGGAAGGAAGGAAGGAAGGAAAGAGCAAGCCACCATCAAACTTTGCAGAAAATTTGAGTAGCTTGGAAGGAAAAAAAAAAAGAGTCCAAGCGGGAGAAGAGGGGGCTATTTAATAAGGTGTGTGGGGGGCGGGGGGAGGAGGGAAACGTCC
The DNA here is from genome assembly GCF_041296265.1 of Equus caballus. NCBI lineage: Eukaryota > Metazoa > Chordata > Mammalia > Perissodactyla > Equidae > Equus > Equus caballus. The sequence continues at coordinate 76,332,587 of NC_091699.1, read as the reverse complement.
TGAAGGCCTGTCTAATAGAATGACGTTTACCTCAGCCGAGACCTTCAGGAAGAGAAGGATTGAACCATATGGGTGGCTGGAGAAAGAGAGTCCAGGCAGAGGAAATAGGAGTAGTAGAAAGTCCCCAGGTAAGCGTGTGCCTGGTGCATTTGAAGAGCAGCGGGGAGCTCCAAGTGGCGGAAGCAGAGTGAGTGAGCTGGCGGTGGAGCAAGGAGAAGAGGTCTAAGGAGCAGACAGGGGCCAGAGCATGCAGGGCCCTGTAGACCACCACAGTGAGGAGTTTGCAGTTTTACTGAGTGAAATAGAGTCATTGCAGGGTTTTGAGCAGACAGCGTGCTCTGACTTCCATTTTACAAAGATCATCTGGCTGCTGTGTGATGAATAGGCTGTAAGAGGTAGAGTGTGAGGAAAGCAGCAAGGTCAGGGAGGATGCCGTTGATGCAGCCCAGGCGAGGTGCCTTTGCATCTATATGTTGTGCTTTAGTTTCTCTCTTGTACTTAAGGGGACAGGACCTATGGTGGGAGCAGACCATTTAAAAGCAGAATTGCCTGGAAAAAGTGTGGACAAATAACCCCACGCTCTTGAAGACCACAGGTTCCAGATGGCAGAGCTACGAGTTGGAATGGGACCATCTGACCTACGTAAGACTTGAGAGAAAGAAACAGACCTTTGTTGAGTTAAGCTAATGAGATTTATCTTTTGCGACAGCAAGTATTATTACTTTAACCCATTATGGTTTTTTCCATTGCCCACAAGTACAGAGCTTCACAATACACACCACAGTGTTAGACCATTTTGGATTATGATAGTTGGAAATTGACCATTGCCCCTTAACTTTTAATTTTCCTTGCTGTTGTCTCCCACCGATTGAGACAGCTTATGCTTTTTCAAATGTTCCCATAGCACTTGGAATCATAATAGTGGAAGAGTGGCATGTTTCATAATTTCTGGAAGGCGTTCAATGTAGTTGGACCAATAGGCCTTGCTGACAATAATGGGGGCAGTCTAGTCAAGTTCTAATAAATGGGGCTAGACCTTCTCCCATAATTTTTCCAGTAATTGGAGGCAAAAATCTGAAATCTTCATTCAGCTGGGAAAAAGGGTTGGCAGCTAGCTGTTGGAAGAGATGAGCATTGACTGAGCTTCGTCTTAAATGCTCCTGGCTTGATTTGTTCACTTCGCCTATTTATCCTGCCCGCTCAACTCCACTCTCACTTTCTTGCTGTCCACAAACTAGTCTGTGGGATCTAGAAATAAAATGGGGAGAAAGATGGCTAGGATAATCAAGATCACGTTTTATTTTTAACACTAAGCCAACAAACTCATTATGTTTACCCCTTATATCCTGATTAAAAGAATACACTTTGAAGATCAATAAAAATAGCTCATTTTAATAGGAAAATGAATACCCAGGCAGCACAGAATTCAGCTCCTGAGAGCATCTACAGAGCCTTACGTCAATCTTAGCATCTACTATTTACCCTGGACTGACTCAAATAATGTGTAAAGCTTCTTAACAATAGTAGGAGTTAACATTTTTGAAAACTGTGTGCCTGCCCTTCCCCACAAAGTAACTCACTCAATTAGTTCTCAAGGGGCACGTGGTTGCTGCAGTCAGTTGGCCGTGGAGGTGGTGCTGGTAGCCCCAGGTCTATCACCAGGGCACAGAGGGTAACTCCAAGCCTCGGTGGCACCTCACACTCCTGCACCCTGCTGGGCTGCTCTTTCCTCTCACATCCCTGGGGGATGTACTGAGCCTTGGAGGGGCCTGTGTGCACGTGAGGAGCCCTGAAGCTTAATCTTCATTAGCTTCACGGTAAATCCACCAGTGCTCTCAACATATACTATAATCCTTCCATGGTCCAGAGAATTAGACATTATTAAGACCATTGACCATTTTACAGGCGAGGAAACTAAGGATCATGGAAGAAAGTACCGTTCCCCAAGTCCTACAGATAGCCAGTGGGTGGGAGAGCTGAGATTCCTCCCAGCCCGTAGGGTTCACAGCCTCGAGTTCCATTGCTTTGGGCTTTCTGGCCAGGAGAGGACATGGGACAGCAGGGGAAAAGCTTGGGTAGAGGAGATGATGAAGAACCTTGGCAGTTCCTCCTCACAGCTGCCCTCCTGCCCTGACTTCCCATCGACTGAAGAGCGTCTACCCTTCTCCACAGGCGTATTTGTTTGTCTTTTATGAATTTTTCCCTTTTGATGAGGTCCTTGGTGCAAAGTTTACTTCCTTTGCGCATATAAAATTGTTGGAGGTGACGTGCTCCAACCTCAAACTTGATAATCACCGACACTCCTGGGGCTCTGCCTGAGTCCTGGGGCCAGTGTGATTTGGCCTATTGCCCTCCTCCCTCTCCACTCCCCAGAATATGCCTGGGTCCTGTACGCCATAACCCTACATCATGCTCTCATTCACCCCTTCATTCATTCATTCATTCATTCATTCAATAAATACTTATTTGTTGTTAACTTTGTGCGTGACACAGTGGTAAGAACAGCTGGGGACACTGTGAGTCTCCTTCAATACGGGAATATTCCATAGGGAAGACAGAACAGTGGCCCTCTCTGAGGTCAGTGTTATATCAGCTTAACTAGGCCATAATCCCCCGTTGTTCAATCACACTAGTCTAGATATTGCTATGAAGGTATTTTGTAGATGTGATTAAAAACGATAATCAGTTGACCTTAAGTAAGAAGAATATCCTCAATAATCTGGGTGGGCTTGAATCGATAAAAAAGCCTTAAAAGCAGCACTGAGGTTTCCCTCAAGAAGAAATGTCACCTGTGAACTGCAGCTCGAGCCCACGCCAGCCCCTCCTGACAGCCCACCCTGTGGCTTTCATACTTGCCCAGCCAGCTCTCACAACGACATGAGCCAATTCCTTGCAATAAATCTCTTAATATCTATCTCTTACTAGTTCTGATTTTCTGATTAACCTGACTGATACACACTCCTTAATACCCATGAAGTAATCTGTTTCAGTCACACTCAGTTTTGTCAGCCTTCAGTTTGCAGAGCAAGACAAGAGGAATGTCAAGATCAGCAAAGCGACTTGGTTGGCCTCATTGGTGATCCCACCCACAGTGAAATCTTAGCCAAGGGTCTCCATTTTAGATGACTTCAAAGTTTTTGAGAATGGGTAGAAAATGGGGATAGAACTTAGAATGGAAAAATCAGATGCCATTCCACTGCTGGTCCTGGTTTGATAAGCCACCAAGAGGCCCTGGGGACTTGAATAGCAGTTCTGGCAAAGTCATCACTCCTCATCGACAACACAAAGTGTGTGGCACAAAGTGTGGATTATACCAAAGAAGGCCCATCTTAGTGGCTTTTAGGTAACAAGGGTTTCTCCATTTTAGACATTAAAGGTGGAACCTGGCTCATATACCATTAAGGCCTTCATGGAAAACAGCTGAGAAATGGTATGATCAGTATCTGTTCTGGGCTCTGAAAACTCAGGTTTCCGTTCCCTGGTGTATAAAATATGAGGTGCAGGGGCCAGCCCCATGGCTAAGTGGTTACGTTTGTGTGCTCCGCTTTGTCTGCCCAGGGCTTCACCAGTTTGGACCCTGAGCACGGACCTAGTACCTCTCATCAAGCTGTGCTGAGGGGGCATCCCACATAGCAAAGCCAGAAGGACCTACAACTAGAATATACAGCTGTGTACTAGGGGGCTTTAGAGAGAAGAAGAGGAAAAAGAAAAAAAGAAGATTGGCAACAGATGTTAGCTCAGGGCCAATCTTTAAAAATAAATAAAGAAATAAAATAAAATATGAGGCGTGGACTTCCCCAAGGTTCTTTCCAACGCCAGCATTCTGTTATTCTCTTTGATAGCCTAGCAGCTTGCACTGTGAATTAGAATGGTCTTCAAAGTAAAAAATGTTTGGTCATAGATTTGAGTGGGTTCTCCTCAGAGAATCTGAATTGTGGAAAACCAGCCTTAACAGGAGGCCTACCCCAGTGTGTGGGGGCTGTAGCCCCCCAACACTTCACAAGTCTACCTTCTGAGAGACGTTTGCACAATTATGGGAATTTTTCCGAAACCGAAAACTCTGCCAATTACTGTTTATCACAGTTTCTCGATTTGCTTTTCGAGCACCAGATTGTGAGAGAAATACCTTCATTGCTGAGATAACATTGGTTTTCTCACATTCTCAGTGAGTAAACAGTGACCTGAGACCTGGGGTCAATATGTACAGAACCTTCTAGAAAAGAAAGATCTGTGTGAGAGAAAGGAAAAAGGAATCTTCCAAATTTGGACTGAGATTAGTTTGATTGAGTAATGAAAAGCAATCAATAAAACTGATAAACTGGGGCTGGCCCAGTGGCATAGCGGCTAAGTTTTTCTGCTTCGCTTCAGTGGCCTGGGGTTTGCTGATTTATATCCTGGGCATGAACCTATGCACCATTTATCTAGCCATGCTGTGACTGGTGTCCCACATGTAAAGTAGAGGAAGATAGGCACGGATGTTAGCTTGGGGCCAATCTTCCTCAGCAAAAACAGGAAGATCAGCGGTGGATGTTAGCTCAGGGCTAATCTTCCTCAGAAAAAAAAAAAAAGAAAACTGATAAACTAGTTTTTTCCAAATCTCACCATGGAGGCACATATAGAAAAAGAAGATCAGTGCACTTAAAATCACAGAACTGGCCACCGTAGAAAGTGGTTTCAAACCTCCAATGCCACAGAAGTCCCAGAGAAACATAAATAATACAATTTCTAATCAAGTGGTCAGCCCTGGAGTCATATTACATGATCAAATGGTCTCTGTCTGTGCTTCAGCGTGGCCAGGGGACCTCCAGTCCATCTGTAGACTGAAAAAATAACTTGTTTCACAGATTGTTTTATGACTTGTTCCCAAATCTATATAGATGGAGTGGTGAGAACCAAATACAAACTATTTTTAAAAGCTTTGTGAACCCCTAGTGGCTTTCAGTCTTTTGACCACTCAGACCACTCAAAGAATGACTACTCGCATATGGGAGTCCTCAGCACTGATTTTGACTTTGAAAGAGGGTCCTCTGAGCTCCGTGGCTGGAACCACTTCTCTGGTCCCCGCAGGCCTCTGCTCAGGTGGCACTCTCTTGGCAGATGGAGAAGAGGCTCAGCAATGCTAGGCCCTGCCCAGCCGGCCGCCCTCGGCTTTGTGGACTCCCGCCAAGCCCACAGTTGCTGGTTCTTTCCACACGCTCTCCCGCCCCAGTTGTCACCAGTGAAAGACATACCCAGCTGTCCTGCATGAGAGCGAATGCAGAAGAGGCGCCTGGGCCTGCCGGTGTGTGCGCCTTAACCTTTAAAGCGAAGCCCTGTGTAACAGCATGGTGGTTTAATGAAAATCTCTCTGGAGGTTAGACTCAGCTATTTTCTTTTGCCTTGTTTTTTATCCCACCTTTTGCTCTTTCCTTTCTTGCTGGGCTATGTTTGCATTTCCTTCAGAATCTCTGGTTCCCATCTCATCCAGCAGATCTAAGGTAATCTCAATTTTGTTTCTAAAAGCATCATTATCTGCTTTTTTCCCCACCCCCTGTCTTTTGTCTTTGAAAAATATGGATATTGAGGCATGTAACGTCTCTTCCCAATGCTTTTTTTTAGAAATGCCCAGTCTACATCTGAGTCAACAAAATGATCTTATCTCAGTCTTTAGCTCTATTACGAAATTTGACAAATGGGTTCAGATGCATTATGTGAAGCAGAATGGTGAGCCATTGCAATTTTCACGTCTGCAAATCTTTTGGTATGAGAAGAGCACGGCACTGAATTTTGGATATGCTCTCCTATTTCTTAAGCAAACCCTAACAGTTGATATCTGTCAAACCCAGGGGACTTCAAACACTGATACATCATGTTTTCAATATGACTACATATGTATCTGGAAATACCCTAGCCTTCATTTCATAAAAGCACCCATCATTTCTTGCTGCAGGGACCTCAATATTGGAACGATCAATTATTAGACTTTATGTTCTCCCATTCTCAAGGATTCCTGAAACTACCTCAATATATTAAGCAGGTTATGTTGCTGTCAGATGGATTTCCTAAATTGCTGGTATCAAGTCCTTTGCTCTCTTTTCTTGACACCCAGCATCTATTTATAACCAACAGATGATCAGAAGGCAGGGTCAAGGGCATTTGGTGTTTGATCAAGCTCAGCTGTTGAATGCTGATTGGTAACTGGCAAGGTGTGGTGACTGCCATCTGGCCATGCCAGGTCCTGATAGCACTGCCAGCGTTTATTTAATTCAAGCAAAAGCAGTTAACTTCAGCTTGCTTTGCAGAAGCAAACCTGGCTAACTGCTTTAGACACCCCAGGTAGTCAAATTGGCTCCCAAGTTTAGACGCAAGTTGAAAATTAAAAACAGCACTGTCTGAAGTCGTGGGGTCCACCATGACACAGTTTGCCTTTCTCTCCTGTTTAGGATTCAGAGACAGACTCATGTGTATATCTCAACCGCTTTCTGACAAATAGCATTGAGTTCTTTTACAGAACATATTGAGAAAACATTTCTGTAGCTCAGAGGTATGATTATTTTCATAGTTCTCCAAGTACTAGAGGAGAGAGATATATTGCATCAATCATATGAATTAACATGGCATCATGGATTGGTACCTTCCAGAAATTAGGTCAGCCTTAAAAGAAATCAGGCTATGAATAAGTTAAATATGCCTTTCATGGGGGCAGTAGAGCACAAGTCATTGTTTGTAACTGGTGGCTTATAGGTAATGCTATTTCATGCCCTTGTACTGCACACGGATTGAAGGGCTGGTGGGAAAAAGGCCTACTCTGGTGGTTATAACTTTGCTGGAATTGATATGCGGAACTTTTGGCAAGACTTGTGCAGATCCTGTTTTGTACTTGCAAATGACTTTCACAATAATTTCAGTCATCATTAATCAGCAGGCATTGTGTGAATGACAGATGCTATACCATATCTAGGAACCAGTTCTTGGGATCTGATAGTCCATAGCTATTTTCCCTACCCAAGGAATAACAACTCTCAGCAGCTTCACAATCTCCCTGAGGGAGGTTGGAGTGGTTCCCTTTTTCAGAAGAGGAAACTGAGTCACAGTGAGATTAAGTTCCTCCCTGGGAGCCAGGAGGACCCTTGACCTCAGTTTCTCTCTTGGAAATAACGGACCCAGGCAGGTGATGCTCCAGGGATCCTTCCATCCTTCCTTGGGGAGTTCACAGGGAAATTGGGCTCCTTTCCTGGAGATGGTTATTTTCCTCTGAGGATAAAAATTAGTAAGTTGCCTTGCTCATAAAAGTTTATTTAAGAATATGAACTTTTGACATTCTCATGTTTGAAGACCCTGTTTTTCAGGGAAGCTTTGTGGTTTGGTGGCTGACAGCATCCACTTTGGGGTCCTCTAGGCCCACGCTTGAATCCTTGCTCTACCACTTACTCTGTGACCTTCAGCAACTTACTTAACCTCTTCAAGGCCTGAATTCCTCATCTGTAAAATGGAGATGGTGAGAGATGGGGGTGTGAAGTGGCAGCCTCTGCCCATACCACATGCTCCATCATCTCCCACTCTTGTGGATGAGCCAAATCACAGGATGCCAGCTGGGGGAGCTGCATGTGTTACCGCTGTGTTCTGAGTGTCTCTGCCTGGCATGGGCCCAGATGCTAACTTGGGGCCGAGCACAGATAAGAAGGGCTGCCAGATGCATCCAGCTGCCTAGGCTCCGGCTATTGCCCACCCCTTTCTCGCCCACTAATTAATCCTGGACAGAATCTGTGTTAAAGATCACTGTATGGGTATATGTAGTGGGCCTTTGCCAAATATTTATTAGTTGTGTGTTTAAATTTAAATATATCTCTAATAAAATCCCAAATGGTCGCACTGCTAGCCTTTCCAGTTATGTATAGAAAGTGATTGTGTTTCTGATGAGTTTTGGTATGAGAAACAGCTCACACACAAAGAACACCCAAACCATTAGAGTATTTGATTGATAAAACATGTTTTACTGTAAGGATTTTGAAGAGATAGTTCATAGAAGAGGCAATACAAGTGGTTAATGAATATGAAAACATATTTCGATTTCATGGTAATTTTTAAAAATGCAAAGTGAAAGAATAACAAAATCTACTTTTCACCTACCAAATTGGCATATTTAAAAACAAGAAAATTCACTGCTAGTGAGGCTGTAGAAAGACAGGTAATCCCACTCATGGCTGGTGGGAAATTTAGTACAATCACTGGGAAGTCATTTGCCAATATATAGTAAAAAGCTTTTTTACTATATATTAAAATGTTCTTTTTTACTTTACTTTTTTTTTTACTATATATTAAAATGTTCATATCCTCCAATGTAGACATCCATTTTAAAGAAATAAGATTTTTAAAAATGAGCAAGAAGTTATATTCAAAAATGTCTGCTGTAGTGCTGCCATTTTAAATGGGAGGAATTAGAAATAAGCTCAGGACGATAAAAGGATGGTTATATATACTACTTAGAATGAAATATTATACTGGCATTAAAATGAGATTTTAGTAATAATCTATGGCCATACCTTCCATTTACACAGAGTTTACTATATGCTGGGCCCCCCTCCAAGCACTTTGCATATATATTATCTCATTTAAACCTTATTATAACAGATTAGTAAACTTCTAACTTCCAATAATTTCTCGTCTCATTTAAACCTGTTGACAAAGTAGAAAATCGAAAAAAACGTTAACATAGGAGAACACTCTTGGTATTCTTTTGAGCAAAATAATAATAATTAGCATACAAAATTGCATATAGTTTTAGCTCAACTATATAAATACAACAAACCCACCCGTAGTGTTATGACTAACAACCAAAATTCTAAACTGCATAAAATGTATGTTTATATTGTTACAAAGTTTCTGAAGTAGAATTGGGGGCTGGAAGGTGGATGACAGCTAATCCCTAGTCATCATCCATCTAAACTGACATTAATTATTCCAGGGCTGTGGATGCTTACTGAGAAATTTACCAAATATTAAGAATGATTCTCCCTGTATTGTGGCATTATGGGTAATTTATGCTTCTCTTTATTTTCCAAATTTTCTACAATGAGCATGTAAAAGTATCACATAAAAATTAAAGTGCTTCTTAAAGTTTAAAAAGTGAAAAAGCAATGTGTTTTACTAAGTTTTTTTAATAAGTAGGCGATTTCTTCTTCTTTCCTATGCTCCCTTTAGTTCCGAGCGCTCAGTAATTTAAGCAGGAAAAGGAAAAGGCAGAGCCCAGTGGCCAGAGGAAAACGAAAGGCGTGTCTCCCTCCCAGCTAGGGGGAGGGAGGCACGTGATGCTTGTGGCAGCATCTGTGGTCGCATATGTTACAAGTGCAAAAAATATCACAATGAGGTTGGCAAAGCCTTGGGCATTACCCAACCTCATGCAGCTACCGAAAATGCTTTAAAAAAACAAAACAAAACAAAACAAACTACTTACAAAAGAAAGACAGTATTAAGGGGTAAAGCCCCTTTTCCAAGTTCCCTGGGAATAAAGACACTTCCCCAAGTCAGCACACAAGGCTAATTAGGGGGCAGTCAGTCTCTGAGAAAATCAAGAAGCAAACACAGAGCCCCCTTCTGCTGTTTGCAGGATCTCTGAAGACTAAAATGGAGTTAACTTTGAGGCGGCCCAACATCTGTTGACTCTGAGGTTCTGAACTGCCCTGGGAGCAGGGCGTGCCCTCAGCGCCTGCAGAAACCCAAGCAACGGGGGGAAAGGCCTTAGCGTCCTACGCCCCAGGGAACCCACTGTGGGGCGGGATGCCAGACTGGGTTGGGTCCCACAGGAAGTGCCCCGCTTTTGTTGAGGTGACTGCGCTCAGCAGCAGAGGGCCCGCCCTTGTTTGCCGGGGCTTTCCTGCTGGGTCCTGTGACTAGGTGGCTGAAAGCAGAAGGCTCAGAGAACCCCCAGCTGTGGCTCAGGCCTGAAGGCTAAGTTAGGTGCCCCCAGAGAAGTCGTTCTCCCATCCAGGGGGCAACCAAGCAGCTGGGAGGGAGAAATGCCAAGTATGTGGTTCCAGATAGGCTCCTGGCAACATGAGGCTAACTTTTCAGAGTTCCTTCACATTTCTTCAGAGCCACTCATTCATTTGTTCAACTGACCTTTACTCGACATTGTTATATGCACTGGAGACACCAAGGGAAATAAGACACCATAGCTGCCCTCCGGGAATCCAGGGAGGAGGCAGAGGGTCAACAAGTGGTGGACTGAAGACCAGGGTATCGTGGGCACTCCCTGGAGAAGACTCTCACTGAAGCCAGGGGCTCAAGGAAGTGCCAGTGCCAGTGCCAGTGCCAGTGCCAGTGCCGAGCTGTGTCTTACCTTGCTGCTCTCAGACTGCAAATGGGCATAAGAATCACCTGAAGATCTTGCTAAACTGCGGGTCCTGATTCAGCGGGTCTGGGCGGGGCCTGAGAGTCTGCATCTCCAACAAGCTCCCAGGTGATGCTGCTGCTGCTACGCTTTGAGTAGCAAAATTATGAGTGATGGCTAAGAAGGAGCTAGCAAGGTAGAGAAGTGGGGGAGGATATTCCTAAGAGAGAGAACACCCCAGGTGGGCCACTCCAGGGTTGGGGAGGGCTGTCTCTTGAGAGAAGTTGTGGTTTTGTTGGATAGCCTTGAAAAGGCTCTGGGCTTGCCTTTTAATTATATTAGGGGTTTAATTCTTTCTTTAAGACTCAGCTCTAAGTCCGATATCGTGAGAAATAGATTTCTAACTCTCACCCGACATGCGTCCTTCTGTTGAATGGTCTTGTTCCTTGGTAATCTTTCCCTGTCAGGTAGGTGATGATGTCCTCGGAGCAAACCGGGTGGTGGATGACCAAGCACTAGGACTGAGTTCTTGAGTTGTAGACTATAGCTCCGTGAGGGAGGTCACAGCTTTTCTGCTCTGCAGCTAGCACAGTGCCCGACACACATAAGCAGTCAGTGGTCATTATATATTGAGTTTGAATGAATGAATACGAATACCTCACTCTGGGCTCAGCAGGAGAAGAGCAGAGTGGTTAAGAGCATAGGCATTGGAGTTAGAATACCTGGGTGCAGATCCTGGCTCTGCTAAGTGCTAGCTGCATTAATGTGGGCATACCCTGTGGGCTTTCTGTGCCTCAATTTCCACCTCTGTAAAATGTAAAATGGGGATGATAATAGCACCTGCCTCAAAGAAGTGTGTCACCTAATGTAATACATATAAATTGCTTCCAGGGATTGTCAACATTCAATAAATGTTACCTGTTGTTTTTGTTAAGGGCCGAGGTTGACATTAGCCAACTTGACCACATATTGACTGGTATAGTTTGATGAGGATGAGCGTATTCATCTAAGATAGGGCTGATGTGTGAACTTCATTTATTTTTGCCATGTATGCCCTCCATTAACATTCATAATGATAGGTAATTGTGTTATTTTTTCATAAAATATTTCCTTAAAACTAAAATAGGAAAACACACAATGACAGAGATAGGGGCGTTGGCAGAATACTTCAAGGGGGACCCTTAGGTTTGAGCTGGTTTCCTGAGACCACCTCTGCTTATTAGGGGATGTCTTGTGGGAGACTTTTATTCTGTCTCTCTGTGAGATCACCTGAGCTGTGCTTCTGGAATTCCAGATGGACCATAAAAATAGGAATGTTTGGTCAACAGACAGCCAGTAGGTATAGACTTAACTGAAACTGTGATGTGGGTAAGAAGCGCTGGAAACCTTGTGACATCACCACTCAATACTCCTATGGATTATTTACAGTTTAGAGTGGTTGTTGAAAAGCTCTGGGGCCAATACCGTCTATCTTCTTTTCTCTGGGAATACTTAGACCCATACTGTTTAATTCGATTTACGCCAGCCCCATGTAGCTATTTATATTCATGAAAATGAAATAAAATTAAAAATTCAATTGTATTAGACACATTCCAAGTGCTCAGTAGCCACAAGTGGCTAGGGGTTAACCAAGTGGACAGCACAGATACAGATATAGATACAGAACATTCCATTGGACAGCACTGGCTTACAGTGTAAGTTTTTTACTTTAAGAGTTGCAGATTGTAATTGAGATACCTAGAGATGGCAAAATCCAGAACTCATGCAATAAGGATGTTGCAGAATTGAATACAAAAATTAGGAAATGTAAAGGGTAAGTTTACTTTTAGACAATAAAGTTTGACTACTTTTTTTTGTCAAACAGCTGTTAAATAACTAGGCACTTACTTGATGTGCAGTGCTAAACTGGGGGTCCTGGGGGGGAGCAAAGTCTGGCAGATGCAGTCACTGATCCAAAATTGCTTGCCATGGAGTTGGATAGATACTAAGTACACAGAAGATCACTAAATAGCAATCCATGGAGGTATGTGAGAAAAACCCAGTGATATTCTGTGAGACCAGAGTGGGCTTGATAAAGGATGTGATGCTTGACCTTGACATGACAGGAGACACAAGAAGAACTGAGTCAAGGAGACAAAAATGGGTACAGTGTGCCGGGAGAACAGGGAGCAGGTACTCTAGATGAACTAAAAATATTAGTGGGCAGATAGATTGGAAATGGGTCTGGGGTCAGATTTTTGGAAGGACTTGAATGCCAGTCCAGGATGATTAGACCTTATCCTGCAGACAATGGAAGCGAAGAAGGATTATGAGCCGAGAAACACAATCATGCAAGTAGTATTTCACCAAGGTGAGTCTGGCAGGGGTTAGAAAGCTGGACTGGAAGAACCAGCCATCTTTGCTGGGATACCAGCCCAGAGGTTGTGGGAAAAATCCATGCACGAGATGAGAAGGACCTGAAATAGGTCAATGAAAGGGGAAATAGAAAGAGAGGCAATAAAAAGGAAAACGTAATAGGTTTTGACTCACCAGGTAAGAGAAAAGGCAGAAATGTAGACAAAGATGGCTTACCTGCTTTAGATGTTTGGGGTTTAGGAAATACTTGTTAATTTGGAATTTTGGATGTAGCTTCATTGGTTTCTATCACACACCTGCTTGAACTGCTATTTAATGTTCTTCCGTGCATTGCATATTTGTCTAACTCCAGAGCAAGCAATTTGGGGTCACTGATTGTATCCGCCAGGCTTTGCTTTTTTCCCCAGAGTCCCTGGTTTAGTACCGTTCATGGAGAAAGTGCCCAGTTATTGAACAGCTGTTCTACAATTAAGCGTAAAGTCAAGCCCTCTTGTCTAAACCTACTGTTAACATTTACTGAGGTAAAGAAAAGAAGAAATTACTTGTTGGTTTTAAAATAAAAATCCTGAGAAATATTCCATTATTTTGTTGAATAAAACCTACAAAATGCCAGTTGTCTGCAAAATGGGCGTGCAAATACCTACCTCACAGGATTAAATGAGATCCATGCAAACAACCTAGCATGTGGTAAGTCATCAGTATATGTCATTCAATTCTAATCTAAAGAACTGAACAAGCATATGCGGGATTGAAAAACTCCACACATAGTTTTATGGCACCCACATCTCTCCATGCACTCATTTGTTGGATGCCATAAAATGAGGGGAGTTCTAGGGTTATTCCAGATCACTTGGGCAGAATCGTTAAAGGTCTTTTTCGCTCACTGAGGCAGAAGCCAGGGAGGGCCCAGCCCCAGAGATAACCATATATGCAGGTTTCTAGTTCACCTCTCACTTGTTCCTGCCTCTTTAACTCTGTAGGAATGAGACCTGTGTCAGTAGAGCATTGGAGAGTAAGAAACATAACAATATTAAAGAAAAAATTCCAGGAAGGAATGACATAGCCCTTTGTATGTGATCTGACTGATTTTCACAAGCACGAGAAAATGTCATTGCACTCAAATTCAGCATGTCAACTACTGCCAGACCCTCATCAGGCTGGGCCATGGTGCCCAAAGGTGAAGGCGAGAGCCTCTTGCCCGGGTGCCTTCCACCTAGTTCTCCCTTCTGTGCTTCACCCTGGGTGTGGCAGTCAGACAAAATAGACCTCCTTCAGCTTAACAAGACTGCTCAGGGAACCCCCTTTCACCGGAACAAGAAGTCCAAACTCCACTTCTTTGTGTCCCTCCACAAACCTCATCCACCATACTGTTTCAACCTTATTTTCTCATTTTCCAAGTGCATCCTTAGCTCCTAAAGGAAGAAATGCACTATTTACTGGACTAAAAGAGCCAATACTCATTTCTCTTCTGAGCTTTGGCCACTGCTGTTATCCAGGATGACCTCACTGTTGCCCTCTGCTTTGCTAAATTTTACTCATTTTTCAAGATACAGCCAAGATCTGCTTCCTCCTCGAAGCCCTTTCTGATTATTCCAGCCTGTAGGCATGTTACCTTTTTCTGGATTCCTACTGCATTTATTTACAGTGACAAAAAATTTACCCGTCTCTAATTGTCTCTTGTTTCTTACTTGTTTCCAGCCTGATTAAAGTCAGGGTTTACCTCTCACCCTTCAAATCACATCATCAAGACTGAATGTAAAGGCTGTGTGACATTTAAAAATCTTAACTCTGGTTCAGGTTTTTCAAAGAGACGTCTTAGAGACTTGACCAAGAGGCAGAAGCTTCCAACTTTCCCCTCCTTTCCCCACCTATTCCCAGTTTCTGCTCCTAAAATCAGAGAAGTCCTGATTTTGGATACTTTATACATCAAGTATCTGAGTAAGCTTGTGTTTGGAGAAAAGATTTCTTAGTTAAAGCTTGAGGATTATAGATCCCAGCCATTGGAGACATGGGAAGGAGCTGACTAGTTATGGTGGTGAGGAGTGTTCTAGATTGACCCAGTCTCATTCATGACTCTCTGAAAGCTGAGATACTTGGAGGAAGTAAAGTAGAGGATGGGACTCAGCCCTTGGGAAGCTAGGAGAATAACTTCTTCATTCCCAAAGGGGGATCTGGCAGCATATCACAGCCTCCACTACACTCATAATACCACACTACATGGCCAGTAATAACAATGGCTGAAATTGAGTACTTAACATATGACAGCATCTCGCCTAGCTCACAGCTGCCCAATGAGATCATTATTAATGGTGTCCCATTGACCAATGAAGAAATAAGACCAGACACTAATTGGGTCCCACAACTGATAAGTAAGAAAGCCAAAACTTGAACCTTAAGTTCTTCCTTTGTTTGTTTTGCTAAGTACTTAAAAGAGTGTTTTCAGGTAAGAATTTAAGTTTCCAAGCAACAATCTTACTACATATCGAAGTGATAAGAGGCCTGCTGCACTTTCATCTTCAGGATGAGCAAAAAGGTTGATTTTCAGAAACGGTAAAAATGATCATCGGTAGCCCGAAAATTAGGAACACTTAAATAGCTACATGAAGGCACATTTTTAAAAGTTGTGAACAAAGGACAATAGAGACTGTGAGGAGTTACTTATAACAAGTTTGATTCAAACTCTTTTATTCAAAACACAAAGCAGCAACTACGTGTTGATGTGAAACCTCCCACTCAAACCTGCCCCCCTTTCCTGCTATGCGTGTAAATTATTATTTCCACTATGTGTGAAAAGGGAGGGCTATGCTACGGTTGTGTGTGGCCATCCCAGATCCTTTGATGCATACCACATTTAGTATTGTTTCTTATTTTTGAAACTCTATTCCAATTAAGGGACAATAAAAATTAACATGTTATTCTTTATATTACTATAGATGTTAGGATTTTTTCTGGCTAAGTTCATCTTCCGTTCTTACCTCCCTACAACCGTTTTTACTAATTTTTTTCCCACTAGCCTACCCAGATTTTTCGTATTTTTTAAACAAAATCTTCCTAAAAAGAGAAAGGCTTTATTAATTTTTTGTTTCGCTCTTCTTGCCATCCTATAATCGTCTACGCATGCTGCCCGTTGGTAAAAATGAATACTGTTTCAGGGAGATCGCAATTATTTATTTATTTACCCCACTTAAGCGTCAGCACAAAAATTAAAATGCAGGGTCAGTTATTGCTGGGGAGTGTTCTCAGCAATGTAATTTGGTTGCCAGGCAACCCGTGGGCGGGCGTTAGAGAGAGGAAGAGAAAGCTCCATCAGCCAGCACTTCAATAGCGGTATTGGCTTTCATTTCAAACGTGCTAAATAATAGGACCATGCAATTTGCCTCCTTCAGCCCAAGTTGCTTACTTTTCTTCTTGAATGGAAAATTAATCTGGTTTAGTGCGGGTAACATTTGCAACCATACTTCCTCTGCCAGGCATTTAAAATTAAAAAAGGTGTTTTCCACTCTGGGAAATAAGGAAGTTCTGTTTCTGTCTTCATGTTTTACAATCTTCCTTTTCTTTCTTTCTTTCTTTCTTTCTTTCTTCCTTTCTTTTTGTTGTTAAGAAAACACATTATTTACAGCGTGTTAACCCAAGATCAAGGCAAGTGATCAAAAAGCTCAGGAAAAAGAGAGAGTCCAGGAGAGCACTTTATGAACCATAAACACCCTCACACATCTTCTAGATGTGTTTAAAAGTCTTTATTTGTTACCTGCTGTTCTTAAGCTCCTGAAATACATACACACACACTTTGATGAGTCAGCACTCCTGCCGATATCAAATGCCTAAAGTGAAAGAGTGCGGTTTTAGGGTGTAGCATAGGGTTGAGGGCAGAAGGAGTCCTCCCAGGGCCTGAGGAGGAGAGCGAGAACTGATCTAGGCAATAACAATGCTCAGGGAATTTGGCAAGAGGTCAGAGGCGACTACATTTGTACGGCGGCCCAGAGGCAACCTGTCCTCTGCTTGCCACCTGCTCACACGTAAGACTGAACACAGACCTAACAATGCTCCTTGTGCCGAGTAGGTGCTCAGCAAACGTGTTGGCGATGCACAGATCTTCATGCACAGAGCCTGGACACAGGAAATTCTGTCAGAACAGCTGCGCTCAGTCATAGAGTTGTAGGGAAGCGTATTTTGGGCCTCATGTAATTTCCTGTCTTAGGGATGAAGAAAATGGATTAGCAGCCAAGGCTGGCAAGCTGTTCCTGGCTGAATGTGAACCAGGCTTCAGCTCTGCATCATCAAAAACTCTCCTATGCCTTTTTCTCCTTTTGAGTAATTTAATTTTCATCTGCCTACTCTGAGTTTGCAAGAGCTATTGAGAGTGGGTTCAGGGACACCTTCAGAAAAGCTTTAAGAGGATTCTCACGCCTTTGCAAATCTGTAAAATCTGGCCCAGGCTCAGGATGCCAAGACACTAACTTGAGGTGGTTCCTTGGAAACTCTTCTCTCCTTTCTTCCTTTCTGTTGCTATAGGTAATTTAGATCCTTCCTGTTCTGGGACTGAGCACCAGTCCAGCCTCCTAACTGCTGGCAGACTCCCACTCACCCAGTCTACCCGCTGTGTCGTCACATCCTTCTTTCCATAAGCTGTCGTTCGCAGGATCTTCTCCCGTTTGTCCTTTCTCTTGAATACCACATTCGTCCACTATTGCTTCATAGGATCATGTCAGCTCTTTTCATAATCATAGACAACAGAACTCCCAGGTTAGTATGTCTTAAAATGGGAGCCAAGCCACCGTGGTGGTCTTCAGAGGTTTTTCCAGGGTCTGGGAGCCCTCACAGTTTGAGAAACTGTGGTAGTTTTCATTTGAACAGTTGACCTTCCATAGTACTTGTGCAGTTGAGTTTTTAAACTCATAGTGTTTTATGCTGATCTTGTATTGGGCAGTTACAGGGGAGAGGCACAACCAGGAGAGAGGGAGAAGAAGAAATCAGGGAAAAGAGAGGGTTAGACGCCCAAGGGAAGGGGAAAAAATAGAGAAAGAGCCATCAGTAGAAGGATGGAGAAAGAGGATCAGAAATGGAGGAAGCCAGTCAGGACCCCCATGAGAGGACTTTGGGATCTTAGAGCAAAAAACATGCTTTCAGATGATTAAAAGGTAATAGGCAGCAGAATAAGGGAATGGGGGATGCTGGAAAGAGATAACGGCCCTGAGTAGGGGGATTTGGGTAAGCCTTTGGGGTGAGAGAGGTGCACATTAGAATCTGCAGGTGTTGACCAGGACAGGACAGATTGTAGGAAGTGGGATCCCTTTTCCTCTCACTCTCCAACTTCTGCTGTTTTCCATCATTTCCCCCTATCTCTTGGATATCTTATGTTTCTTTTTCTCTTTCTCGAATCAATCGATCAGTCTCCCTCAATCAGACACTCTCCCTCCCTTCGCCCCTTTTTCCTCTCCTACCTGAAAAGTATTTTTCAAGCTGTAGGTCTTGATCTATTAATATGTTGTGAAGTCAGTATTGTGAGTTATAACAAACAATTTCAAAATATTGAAATAGAATAGAATATATAAAATAATATACAATAAAATAGAGAACATCAGAGTGCATCTTAGGGTAGGAGTGAACTTTCGTTTCTGTTATGTGTGTCGGTATGAATGTCTGCATAAAATTGTTTTCATACTGTGGGTTATGGTCAAGAAGAGTTTGAAGGCCATTGGGATATAATTTACAACTGAAGAAATCTCTTTATTATTTGATATAACTAATATGTTTTTCTGATGAGGATTTTTAAAAGGATCATATTGATAAATTTTTAATATTTTTCTCTCAACTTCTACCCCAAACAAAAATAATCCTGGATTTTAAAATAAGTTTTTCCTGGAATATTTTCTCCTAATGGATTTACATACATGGAAAGGAAATATGTTCTCTAGCTGAAAAACTTTGTAAACTCCGAGTTTACATAAATACTGACTTCTGTTAAATCTGTAGGCAATATCCATTTGCTGGATACAAACCAATTCTGGTGGTTAGCTTGTTAGCTCAGAGAAGGAGAATTTCATTAACCACTCTTGGATGCTTTTATGGCAGGCAATGGGATGTTGAGACATGTAATTAGTTAATTTTTTATAAAATGTGGCAGACTTTGCCTGGGACTAGGAGAGGTGAGTGGAAAGGACCCAAGCCTTACCTTCAAGAAATTTTCCTTCTTGACCACAAGTCTGTTCTGCCCGTCAGGAGAAGGCATTCAATTTACTTAATATGCACTATTTCACTAAACAGTGGAATTAACGAATATACAGCCTGTATGACAGTTCCACCATCCTTTTTATCCTTATTGTTTTATAAATTTCAAAAGTAGTACATGTTTGTTGGCTCAAAGTCAAACAGTACAGATGTATAGAGGACAAACTCCAAGTCTTCTTGCCCTAGTCCACCCTCCACAGCCCCCAGTCTCATGCCTCACTTCAGAAGGTAACATTAGTAGCTTTTTGGCCTGCATCCGTTACTCAAACTTTAATGTGCACAGGAGTCCCCTGGGATCTTGTTAAATGCAGCTTCTCATTCAGTAGGTCTGAGGCGGGGCCGGAGGCTGCACATTTCTAACAGGCTTCCAGGTGGTGCTGATGCTGCTGGTCCGGGGACCACACTGTAAGTAACAAGGGCTATACTGCTTCCTTGTCCAGTACAATAGCCACTCACCACATATGGATATTTAAATTCAAATTTCTTAAAGTTAAATGGAATGGAAAATTTGATTCCTCCCTCACACTAGCCACATTTCGAATGCTCACTAGCTGTATATGGCTGTTGGCTACTGGATTGAACAGCACAGGTAAAGAACACTTCCATTACCACAGAAAATTCTGTTAGACAGAATGGGGCTAGAGCTTTCCATAGCCAATGCTAATACATATGTACCTCTTGCTGTGGAGTTAAAAAGGGATGACAAAATCCAATGAGAACCCATTCTCCTCCACACAGACATAAAATGAGTTTTGAACAGAGAAAGCTGATGATGACAGAAGTGCAGCATGTGCCTCTCTGTGGTTAGCAGGGCAGATTCATTCCTGGGAAGGAAGGGGTGGGGTGTGTGAGACCTGAGTGGAGAGCCACCATGTTTCTCTGGGGGCCTCAGGCAGACACCAGACCAATGGCTCTTTCAAGTTGCCACCGGTCTCTGACCAATGTAATCCGTCCATTCATTAGACCTGTGATTCAGGAAAAAGGAGATACTCCTTCTTGGACTAACCACCTCACACTCGACATCCTATAGAAATAATAATCTCTTAGGACAAACTAAAGTACAACATGTTATAGTGGTGTAATTACAATAGTGAAGAAGTTGAAACAACTAAATGTGCAATAATAAGTAGTCGGTAAAACAGACCATGGCACTATGCAACTGTTGAGAATCATGAATATTTAATGATGTAGGAACATACTTAAATGAAAAATGAAAACATGTATATCTCCAAGATCATGTCTTTTTTCAGGGTATTGGGATTGTGGGTGACTTTTATATTCTTTATATTTTCCTATATTTTATACATTGTTTACAATGAGCATGTTAGATTTTTTTCTCTTTATCCTTAAGTATTTCAGCATTTATTTTCTAAGACCAAGGACATCCTCTTACATAACTACAGTAAAATTATTGAAATCAAGAAGTTTAACATTGATACAAAACTGTTATCTAATCCATGGTCCATATTCAAATTTTTATAGCTATCATGCCCCCCTGCCCATCCGAGAGCAAAGCCAGAATTACATGTACTACTATATTACTTTTTAATTAGAAAAAATAGTTAAACCTTTTTTTCTTTTTAAGCGAGAGGCATTTGAGAGTAAACAACTGTTAGGGCCAAGGAGAGAGAATATGCTCTTACAGGCTGCCTCTGATTTTTCCTGCTCAAATCATATACATTACCTTTTGATCACCCTCAGTTTTTTTTTTTTGTTTTCTGTTTATCATATGGTTCCATATAGTATGTGGCAAGGGATATTAAGGCCAGGTATAAAATTTTGGACCACATCTGATAAAATGTTTATTTTATAGTAAGTGAAGGAGGAGAATTCACTCATTCATTTATTTAATTACTCATTCATTCAACAATAGTTGTGGAGTACCTATTATGATCCAGACAAAACACAGGCCTCAAAATCAAATTATTTTAAAACTGTAAATTGAAAGTTCAAAACTTGCAGTCTATCTCCATGTCAGTAGAACTGTCCATAAACCCATCTTTGACTCTTTGTTGCTTAAGGAAACTTATGGGGAGACAGAGAGAGAGACAGAGAGAGAGAGAATAGGTTCCCACAGTCTTCAGAGGGTGGGTTTGATATAAACCCATGCAGTCTTGACTAGGTGAAATCCTACATCCCCATATGTGCCTTGACAGAAAGACTCACAGACTGTAGCCAGTTTCTTCAACGAAAGGAATATTCTTGTTTTTGAGTGATGGAGTGATACAGGTTTTATTTTTAGAAAGCACCTAAGTATTTTAAAAATTTGTTATTACTCAACTTATTGAGGCATAATTAACTTACATTGAAATGCACAGATTTAAAGTATGTTGTTTGAGGGGTTTTGACAAATGTATACATGTGTGTATCACCTCACAGCACAGCCATGATTTGAATGTTTCCATACTCAGTGTAGTTCCATCCTGCCTCTTTGCAGTCACGCACAGCTTCCCCTTCTCCCCCATCTCTGCCCTTGGCAACCACTGTTCTATCACCATAGATAAGTTTTGAAGGTTTAGAAGTTTATATGAATAGATTATACAGTGTACAGTCTTTTGTGTTGTTCGCATAATAGTTTTGAGAGTCATCCATGTTGTTGTGGTGTATTTTGTTTCTTTTAATTACTGAATATTATTCCATTGTATGAAGATACCACAATTTGTTTACCTTCTCATTTATGATGAACATTTGGGTTGCTTCCAGTTTGGCCTATTATGAGTAAAGCTGCCATACACATTCACATACATTTCTTTTTGTGGATATATGTTTTCATTGCTCTCAGACAAATGCCTAGAAATGCAATTGCTGAGTTATAGGGTAGGTAAACATTTAACTTTATAGGAAACTACTGAATTACTTTCCAAGGTGGTTGTACCATTTTACATACCCACTGACAAAGTATGAGGGTTCCAGTTTCTCTATATCCTCACCAACATTTGGTATTGTCAGTCTTTTTACTGTCACTAATTCTAGTGAAGGTGTAGTGGTATCTCATTGTGATTTCAATTTGCATTTCCTTGGTGACCAATGATGTTGAGTATCTTTTATTTCTGAGCTCTTTGGCCATTTGTGTTACTTCTTTTTGAAATGGCTATTCTAGTCTTCTTTACTCCCTTCTTTACTCCCACTGGGTTGCTTATTATTGAGTTGTAAGAGTTCTTTACATATTTTGGATACAAGATATTTGTTAGATATATGTAATGCCAATGTTATCTCTCAGTCTGCATCTTATCTTTGCATTTCCTTAATGGTGTCTTTTGAGGAGCAGAAGTTCTTAATTTTGATGGACTATGGTTTCTCACTTTTTTCTTTTATGGTTAAAATCTATTTCTTAAAAAATCTTTCCCCACCCCAACTCCTGGAATCCTTCTTCTAAACATTTTATGGTTTTAGCTTTTACATTTAGGTCTATAATCCATTTTGAGTTAATTTTTGTCTATGGTGTGAGATAATGGTTGAAATTCAGCTTCTTCCATATGGATGACCAGTTGTTCCAACATCACTTGTTTAAAGAACTATTCTTTCTCCATTGAATTACTGTGGCACCTTTGTCAAAAATAAATTGATTGTTTATGTCAGTTGTATACATATAGGTATAGTTAAGCACTGATATGTTTTTGTATTTTTTAACCTAAATTTATAGCAACATCAAAACACTAAATCATGATCTGTTATTTTACTAGGCAAAGGAATTGAGATGAAGACTTTGGAAGTGACTCATCTCTAATTTAGCAGGCTGATCATGAATATTTGTGAGATCTGTTGCTCTGTTAGAAGGACAATAGATATAGCCCACAACATTTGTATTGTTTCATTGAATTGTTTTATATGATTAATTTATATGCTTACATATGAATTTTATGGATTTTTATTAAATAATATATCTTTTTAAAACCAAAACAGAGAATGTAATTTTTAATTTAAGCTATTTTTTCCTTAAAATATAAATTTAGCCAAGCCATCAGTAAAAATGTAAATTGGGATTCTTTGTGTTTTGGCTTATGTCCTGAGCATATTCAGGCTTGGGTTGGTGAAAGGAACTGACCTAGAAGATAATAGTCAAGTAGTGTGCGTTGCAGCACATTCCTTACTAAGTTCCTTCCTCCATCTGCGATGCTTTTCAATGCTTCCATGTGGAGATTCCACAAGCGGCATATACACCCAGAACACAGTCTGAGAGTAGCCTCTTGAAACCCTGTGGTCTCATCCACTTGCCCCTCACTCCATTCTGCCCTGCCCCCAAATCCTGAAAGTACTGTTGGAGAGGACCCATAATGGTTTGAGGCAAACTCTCCACACTGGTGATAGTATTCTGGATGAACCTTTCCTGAGAGAACTGCAAACCTCCCCCTGTGCCACCAGTGGCCCTTTCTGTGCGGCCAAAGGGGACCACGAGAGCAGAGGAGAGAGTGGGGTACATTTGAACTCTGAGCAAGCCGTGGTCGGTAAAGTTGTAAGTCATGGTTAATTGCTTCACTTACTTTATTCATGCTTAAAATACTCACCGATGTCATTCAGCAAGAAAGAACGGTCCAAAGAAACAAAGAAGCTTGGAGTCAAAGACTTGGGTTGGAGTACCAGTTCTTTCGCCTGCCTCGTGTGTACCCATGAAGACTAGGAATGATATCAAGTGACACACAGATGATGTTTTGAACATCAAATAAGAGCACTCTGCAAACTGTTTTTCCAAATGATATTCAAAGTATCTTTCCTTCAGTAGCCCCCAAACTTGCTGATATTCAAATGTGAGTCATTACTTAAATAGCCTGTGTTGAAATCAAGTGCATAACGACTTTTAGTTGTTTGCTGGATTCACTCTCTTTAAAAAGCTCATCAGCAAACATTTGATTGCTGAATGATTCCCCTGTAACCTTGCAATACATTAGAGTTGGTTCTACAGAAGGACAGTTGCTAGGAGCCTAGACCCTTGTCAACATGTCTTTTGTTAAGGATTAATGCTTTCATTGAGAATGCTTTGAAAATGCTAGCAAGACCAGGAGCTGGAAATAGTGTACCTCTGTCTATGGCATGTAAACAAAAACAAAAACAAAACTTTTCCCGCCAAAAAGCTACATAAATACCTTACTTCAAGTATTATAAAATAGACCTTCTTACATCTTTTCCCCAATTTATTTATTTTCCCCAATTTATTTATTTATTTATTTTCAGTAAATATTTTGTTGTTAACCACTTTTCCCCCCAACTATAATACTAATGCGATCTCTAATAGAAAACTTGGAAACTTTGGGTATATATAAAGTTGAAACTAAAAGTCAACTACAATCTATGCGCCCAGAGACAAACATTAGCATTTTAATGAATATTTTCCAGTCATTTGTATTCACATATGTATGCGTTTTAGAAAACTTATAAAGTATTCTCAATATAGTCCTGCATGCTGCTTTTTTCCCCACTCAATAGCATAAGTAGATTCCAATGTCAGTGGATAGTCTCAGAAAAAATAATTTTGAAGGCTGCCTAATATTTTATCTGAACTTAGCATATCCAAAAATAATTTACATGTGTTTTTTTCCAAATTATTCTTATTCAGTTGAATTTATAAAAATAACATTTTATCTATTTAAATTTGTACATGTTAAATTTGAGTTGCCAAAAGAATTCTAAATTCTGTTTAGAGTAAGGAAAATAAAATATGTACACTCAAGTACACACAAGAATTTTAAAGGTCGACTACACATTTTCAACAGGGGTGATATTGCTCCAAAGGGAGTGAAAATTGGTTTGGAAGTTGTATAGTATATCTGTAGGATTAAAATTTCATGAGGGAGACTGGCAATTAGGGAAAAGAAAGTCTAAAAAAGTTTCTTAGAGGATGATAATGAAAAATAGGCTGAGTTATCTGGTAGAGAATTGAAACCCTTCAGGACATTTCAATCGCTTTAAACCTAAGTTCACGTCAAAGAAATGTTTCCTCTCCAACGTATGCAATCTTCTGATGTAACACTTTAAGTTATACCTGATATTAGGCTCTCATTTTTTTGAGTCCAAGAGGCAGAGGAAAGAAAATATGCAAGTTAAATGAAGTTGTAAATTCTAAATGTTGCAATTATGCTAAGTAGTATCACCGTATTATAAAACTGTTCATTGTCAAAGGGAAAACTCATTTCTTCTACCTTAAAAACCTGGAATTAATCATTTACCTCTTAAAAGAAAATATCAGTTATTTTCTTTGTATTTTAATTTGGCAAACTTCAGTGGTTTTCCAGAGAGTGAATTCTCATTTCATACACAAGTCTAATAATTGAAAAGACACCACAAGAACAAAAATGTTAGCAAGACTCATTGACCTAGATTAAAAAAAAAAAAAAAACAGCTTTATTGAGACAGAATTCACTTACCATAAAATTCATGCTTTTAGAATATACACCCTTCTAGAACATACAGTGGTTTTCAGTACATTTTCAGAGTTATACAGTCATTGCCACCATCTAATTTCAGAACCTTTTCATTGCCCCAGGAAGAAACTCCATACCCAGTAGCTGTCACTCCCCACTCCTCTTTCCCCACAGCCCCAGCAACCACTAATCTACTTCCTATCTCTACAGACTTTCCTGTTCTGGACATTTTATATAAACGGAATCATACAAGATGTTGCCCTTTGTGACTGGCTTCTTTCACTTAGCGTAATGTTTTCAAGGTTCTTCCACAGAGGGGCATGTATCAGTGCTTTATTCTTCTTTATGGCTGAATAACATTCCATTGCATGGACATACCATATTTTGTTTATCCATCCATCAGTGGGGTATTTGGATTGTTTCCACCTTTTGGCTATTATGAATACTGCTGCCATGAACATTTGTCTATAAATTTTCATGTAGACATATGTCTTCAGTCTTCTTGGGTACATGCATAGGAGTGGAATTGCTGGGTCATATGGTAACTCTATGATTAACATTTCAGGAAACTATCAAACTGTTTCCCAAATCAATTGCACCACTTTACAATCCCACTAGCAGCGTGTGAGGGTTCCAATTTTTCCACATCCTTGCCAACACTTGTTATTTTCTATCTTTTTTATTTTAGTCATCCTCGTGGGGGTAAAGTAGTATCTCAGTAAGGTTTGATTTTCCTTTCCCCAATGAATAATAATTTCGAGCATCTTTTCATGTGCTGATTGGGCTTTCACAGGAGAAATGCATATTCAAATCCTTTTCCCTTTTTTAAATTGGGTTATTTGTCTTTTCGTGTTGAGTTGTGAGAGTACTTTCTATATTCTGGATGCAAGTCCCTTATCAGACATACAGTTTGCAAATATTGTCTCCCATTCCCTGGGTTGTCTTTTCACTTTCTTGATAGTGTCCTTTGAAAAACAACAGTTTTAAATTTTGATGAAGTCCCATTTATGTATTTTTTTCTTTTGTCATTTGTGCTTTTAGTGTCATATCTAAGAAAACATTACCAAATTCAAAGTCACAAATATTTACTCAATTTTATCTTAATACTTTTATAGTTTTGCTCGTACATTTAGGTCTTTGATCCATTTTGAGTGAATTTTGTACTTGGTGTAAGGTAAGGGTTCTGCTTCATTGTTTTACATATGGATATGTAGTTATCACCTCATCATTTGCCGAATGATTTGGGTTTTGAATCAAGGTGCAATGATGGTTGATCAACAGATTAAGATTCTTTCTTTTTTTAATTCTATCACCCTTTTTCCTTGCTTTCTCTATTTGTGATACCATTTATCATAATGATAATGTTTGGGAGTCATATCTTTTATTGAAGACAATTTACTGTGCTCAATGATAGGGGAATGGAGTGTTCTGGCTGTTATTTCTCCATCTATGAAATGTAACATTTGGACTTAGATTTCCTGATGTTCCTGGGGCTCTGGTTAATACAGATTTAGCAAACATCTCATCTACATATTGTCACTCTTGAAATAATTAGCATGTCATAAAATCCCCATAGGGTTAAAATTGCTCTCAAGAAACATGGTGTTTCTTTAAAAGGGACTAGATTGGAAATGGAGAGGAACATTTAACTAGGAATAGGGTGGTCTGTGTTCTGGTGAGGGGGCCATTTTAAAAGCGGGGGTAGTGAACCCTGTCAAGTGCAACAGAGAATGAGCTCCAGCAAAGGGCCTCTGGATTTAGCAGCCAGGGCATCAAAGGCATTGCTGACCTTTGAGGGAAATCTCAACAACTGGTGGGTGTGATGGTTAGTTTTATGTGTCAGCTTGGCTAGGCTATAGTACCAAGCTATTCAATTAAACAGTAACCTAGGTGTTGATCTAAAGGTATTTTGTATATGTACGATCAATGGACTTTAAGTAAAAGAGAATATCTTTGATAATCTGGATGGTCTTCATCCAGTCAAGACTTTAAGAACAAAACTGAGGTTTCCCTAAAGAAGAAATCCAGCCAGCCAGGTTGCCCTACAGATTTTGGATTTGCCAGTCCCCATAATTGCATAAGCCAATTCCTTGAAATCTCTCTCTCTTACATATCTATGAGATTATATATATATATATATATATAATCTCTCTCTTTATATATATTATATACTATATTATGTATATTATTGTATAGTAGGATATATATAAACATGGGATATATCATACTATATAATATATCATAATATATACCTCCTTGTATATATCATATTATATATAATATATACATTCATTATATATGTGTGCATATGTATTTTATCTATCTCTCTATCTATCGATATCCTACTGGGTCTGTTCCTCTGCTAGAGCCCTGACTGATACAGTGGGGGAGCCAAATGGGGAACTGAGTGAGGGAAATGAGGCTCTTCCCTTGAGAAGGTTGCAAAGAAAATAGAGGGAAGACCAGAGGGCAGCAAATGAAGTGTTTTTCTGAGAGAGATGAGACTTGTGAGTATTTGAGAGAGAGAAGAGTTCTCAACCAGTTGAATCTAACAACAAAGCGCTGTATTTAGACACTCCATAATGTACCCTTTGTCTATATTTAATAAGGGTTTTCTTTTTCAACCATAAATGGATCTAAGATTTTTATTTCTTTCCCTTCTTATTGTAATATATGCATCCTAGTAGTTCAACTAGAAGATCTGATGGTATAAATTTAGGGTCTGGACTCCCATTTAAATGCTATTTCTTTCATTGTGTGCCAGCCACTGGGATTGCAGGCTTAGTAACAAGAAATGATCAATGAGCTTCCATAACATTTTCCTTATAAATTCCCCCTTTTTGCATGCTGGCAGACATCATAGAGGGAAGTCACTAAAGAGTCATCATAGGAGGAAAGTCATTAACAAAACACTAAAAATTGTAACTTGATGACTGTGAAATCATGGCTATCATGGAAGAACATAATTATGAAGTTTACTGGAAAAAACTGAAGAAAATATATTCTTTATAAAATGTAAAGAAAAAAGGATTGGTCTTAATCAACAATACCAGAGAGGCAGAGAGTTTAATTTATCTAAGTTGACAAAATGACATAGTCTTTTAACTATACGTTATAAGTGTAAGTTCGTATTCTAAAACGCATGCTTTAAAGAAAAAAATAAAGGACTTGGTTTACTTTGGTGCAGACCTGGACATACTATTCTGCAAACAAGCTGGCATATGTTGACACCATTTGATTAAATACCTTCTAGCTCCTATTACTTATACTCCTACTGACTGCATCCTAGGGCCATGTTGGCTTTGAAAGAAATTCAGCTTTGTCGGTGAGTGTCAGGTTTACTGGGCTGCTAAAAACATGTAGTTAATAAACCAGTGAAACTGCTTTCTGAGTATTGTCATGTAGTTTTGTTCCAGAGGAACTCCACGAAGATAATATACAAGCATCCATTCTGTGCTTCTGCGAGCCCAGAGACTTTCAACTTTTTTGATGTCTTAGCTATTGTGTCATGCTTAGTTGTCAGCATAAGAACATTTGTCAGGGAAGACTACTGTAACTGATTACTTAGGTTATATCCTAAGTGCATTCTTTGTAATGATTTTCAGGACTTATCTCTTGGGGGGATGGGAAAACAGGGACTACATATGGAAGAAGCCCTTTAGAAGAGCTGACTTCCATTGGTACGGTTAGATTAAATGGATTTTAACAGACTTAAATCTGTTACTGCTTGATATCTTTTAATTGTGATCATTACTATGGAAATACATAATATGAGCTAAGTCACAAAATTAGATTGAAATGTAATTTTTTAAATTTCTCAACAGAAGAAGTAGAGATTATGAAATTCTTTTTCTTTTTTCTTTCTTTCTTTCTTTTTTTTTTGGTGGGGAAGATTGGCCCTGAGCAAACATGTGTGACAATGTTCCTCTGTTTTGTATGTGGGATGCCGCCACAGCATATCTTGATGACCAGCGTGTAGGTCCACACCCAGGATCTGAACCTGTGAACCCCAGGCTACCAAAGTGGAGCATGCAAACTTAACCACTACACCACAGGGCTGGCCCCTGAAATTCTTGATAGCAAGGACTCTGGCCTGCTTAAATTTTTATTGCCATCCCTAGCATAGGAACTGGTACATAGAAGGCATTTGAAAATGTTTGATGAATAAAACAACCAATCAATTAATTAATTGAAATAATTGGCTGAGGAATATTCTCATCATCTGGCATTGGCCCTATGAGTGGTTTTTAATAAGGTGATGAGTTGATATGAACTCTGACTTTCAAGCATATAATTGAATTCATTCTTGATTCAGAGACCAGATTAAAATGAAATCTGATGGAAAATTAGAGACCTGTAAGAGAAGAAGCCATTTGTGGAGGTGTTTGGGAGCTGAGTGATTATAGGAAAGCAAGTTCAATGGCTCCAATCCAGTCATCCTCCTTATAGCGAAATACAGGGAGATTCAATAACTGCAGTTTTCTCTTGAGGAAGATCATATCTCTGTCATTTGACACACTGAGTATTATGCTCATGTGGTCAACTCACTCTTTTTCTAAATTTGCCAGGAGAAGACATTGTTATGGGTGCATTCTGGCCTACTGTAAAGATGTCCTACTTTCATCAATCATTCTTTCTGCCAATATTAACTCACTCCTCAATTTCAGCCCCAGAAATGGGTATTTCATAGTAGGTTTTATTGGATTTTACAAATGACATTAAAGACCTGCAGAGCAAGTCTTGTTAGCTTTCAATTGCCAAATTTATTTAGACAAATTATTGCTTGCATTTGCCTAATTGTTAGTCACAGCAGTCCTAAAATTACAAGACCTGCTTGACGTATGTTTGTCTGGAAGTTGTTCAATTTCAGTTGTCAGCCTCCAACAATAATGTTCGCAGAATAATCATGATACGTTCCTAGTACATCAGAGCTAATCTGTGGTAAAACTGACTCCACTTCTAGAAAAAGGTATTTTTTATTCAGTCCTTTCACCCAACAAGAGGGAACAGCAAACATGCATGGATACGTCTAAAAGGAAATACAGAGAGTAAGAAATAGTTCTTGCCTTTAAGGAATTAAGAATCTAATTGGTTGATTTCTCTTACCTGTAGATAAGTTAGGCTAGGCCCATTAACAAGAGTTTATTTTGGGAAAGACTATCAAAAGAAATATAATTTAAATCTGAGAATTTGAGTGTAAAAGGGGAGAATCAGGAATAATTTAAGGATATTTGTTATCATTGCTAATTTATGTTGTTCTAGAGGTTCAAGCCAATGTAATAAGACATGAAAAAATAGATAATATAATACAATTTCAAAAATTAACAAAAATAGAAATTGTACCTATATCTTTGAATGTGAGAGGATATATGCTAAACTATTAAAAATGGTTGTTTTGAAAGGTAGGACCGTGAAGTGGAGAAGAAGTTGACTTTTACTTGTTTTCCTCTCTACATTTCAGTGTAACTTGAATTTTATATTTTACCACAAATATGCATTTATTTGTTGCATAAAATTTTTTTATTAAAGTGTAAAAACATACAACATTATATTAGTTTCAGGTATACAACATAATGATTTGATATTTGTATATGTTGTGAAATAATCACCACAGTAAGTCTAGTTAACATCCATCACCATATATAGTAACAATTTTTTTCTTGTGATGAGAACTTTTAAGATCTACTCTCTTAGCAACTTTCAATATACAATACATATTATTAACTATAGTCGTCATGCTGTACATTACATCCTTATGACTTATTTATTTTATAACTGGAAGTTTGTACCATTTGACCCCCTTCACCCATTTTGCCCACCCACTTACCCCCAACCTCTGACAACCACCAGTCTGTTCTCTTTATCTATGAGCTTTTTCTAAAATTCCACATATAAGTGAGATCATACAGTATTTGTCTTTCTCTGACTTATTTCACTTAGCATATTGCCCTCAAGTTCCATCCATGTTGTTTGCATATGGCAAGATTTCATTCTTTTTATGGCTGAATAATATTCCATTGTGTGTATATATATATATATATATATATATATATATATATATACACCCACACCACATTTTCTTCATGCATTTGTCCATTGATGGACATTTAGGTTGTTGCCATATCTTGACTATTGTAAATAATGCTGCAATTAACATGCAGTTGCATATATCTTTTCAAATTTATACTTTCATTTTCTTCAGATAAATACCAGAAGTGGAATTGCTGGATCATATGGTAGTTCTATTTTAAATTTTTGAGGAACCTCCATACTGTTTTCCATAGTGCCTGCACTAGTTTACATTCCCACCATCAGCACAAAAGGGTTCCCTTTTCTCCACATCCTACTTAGCATTTGTTATTTCTTGTCTTTTTTTTTTTTTGAGTAGTATCAGCCCTGAGCTAACATCTGCTGCCAATCCTCCTCTTTTTGCTAAAGAAGACTGGCCCTGAGCTAACATCTGTGCCCATCTTCCTCCACTTTATACATGCGACACCTACCACAGCATGGTGTGCCAAGCGGTGCCATGTCCACACCCGGGATCCAAACCAGCAAACCCCGGGCTGCTGAAGCAGAACATGCAAGCTTAACTGCTGCGCCACCGGGCCGGCCCCTCTTGTCTTTTTGATAATAGCCATTCTAACAGGTGTAAGGTGATATCTCATTGTAGTTTTGATTCGCATTTCCCTGAGGGTTAGTGATACTGCACATCTTCTCATGTATCTGTTGGCCATCTGTATATTTTTCTTTGGAAATATGTCTATTCAGTTCCTCTGTCCACTTTTAAATCAAATTGTTTGCTTTTTTGATATTGAGTTGTATGAGTTCTTTATATGTTTTTGATATTAACCCCTTATCAGATATATGATTTGAAAATATTTTCCCTCATTCAATACCTTTCCTTTTAATTTTGTTGATAGTATCCTTTGTTGTCCTTTGATTTAGTCCCACTTGTTTATTTTTGCTTTTGTTGCCTTTGCTTTTGGTGTAAGATCCAAAAAATTATCACCATGACTGATATCAAGGGGCTTGCCACCTATGTTTTCTTCTGGGAGTTTTATGGTTTCAGGCGTTACATTCAAGTCTTTAATCTATTTTGCTTTAATTTTTGTGTATGGTGTAAGGCAGTAGTCCAGTTTCATCCTTTTGCATGTGGCTGTCCAGTTTTCCAAGCACCATTTATTGAAGAGACTATCCATTCCCCATTGTATATTCTTGGCTTCTTTGTCACAAATTAATTGACCATGTATGTATGGGTTTATTTCTGGGCTTTCTATTCTTTTCCATTCATCTATGTGTCTGTTTTTATGCTGGCACTGTACTGTTTTGATTACTATAGCTTTGTAACATATTTGAAATCAGGAGGTGTGTTGCCTCCAGCTTTGCTCTTCTTTCTCAAGATTGCTTTGGTTATTCAGGTTCTTTTGTGGTTCCATACAAATTTTAGAGTTTTTTTAATTTGTGTGACAAATGCCATTGGACTTTTGATAGGGATTACATTTAGTCTGGAGACTGCTTTGGGTAGTATGGACATTTTTAACAGTATTAATTCTTCCAATCCATGAGCACGGGTTTATTTGTGTCTTCTTCAATATTTTTCAACAATGTCTTTTAGTTTTTGAGATATAAGTTTTTCACCTCTTTGGTTAAATTTATTTTATTCTTTCTGGTGCAATTGTAAATGGGATAGCTTTCTTAATTTCTCTTTCTGATAGTTCGTTACTAGTGTATAGAAATGCACTAAATTTCTGCAAATTGATTTTGAATCCTGATGCTTTACTGAATTCATTCACTAGTTTTAACAGTTTTTTCTTGGAGTCTTTAGGTGCATTTTAAGTTAAGAATAATTAAAGACTCAACAAAATCATGAAATAGGATCTCAACAAGCCAGAAAGAGAAACTAAATGGGTTATCAAAACAGGAGTCATGTCAGAAGCAAATGTTTAAGAGCTGGAGGATGGATAAGATTGGAGAGCTGATGAGGTGAGAGCATGAAATGATGAATAAAACAGACAAATGGAAAGATTGACTGGGGACCCATCTGTGACAATGAGCTTTTATGTTCACCATGAAGTGTGGTGTGTCCACGTGATTAAACGGTCATTGCAAGACTGAAAACATGAATGTGCACAAGTAACTTCTTTTCAGCATTTAAGCAAGGATAGGATACAAACTAATTTACATTTTCCTCTCTTGTTTTTTCTTTTAAAAAATTCAAATCTATGGAAAATTTGGAAAAAAATAGTACAATGAGCATCTGTATACTCTTCAATATCACTAGTTGTTAAGATTTTGTTCTCTCTCTCTATGTATATCTTTTTCTTTCCTTGAACCATTTGTAAGTAAGTTGCGAGTATCATTATGCTTCATCTCTATATAGTTCAGCAGGTGTATAACACATATAACTGTCAAATCGTAATAATAGCTGTTGGTTTTATATCTCTTATCATGTGCCTGGCCCTGCATTAAATGCTTTGCATGCATATTAATCCTCACAACAACCCTTGGTGGAAAGTATGATTGCTCCATTTTATTGATGAAGACCAAGATGGGACTCAAGCCCATCTCTGACTGACTGTAAAGTCCATATTTAAAAATACAAGACAGGATATAGTTAAGGGCCAAGATGAGTGAAACAACAGTAAATTTCCATTGAACTTCAGAGGAGGGAACAATTGTGGCAGACCGAAATGGTTTGGAAACATTTCCCAGAAATGAATACCCTTGAGCTAGACTGACAGCAACAGTCTTCTCTCTTTTACTATTGTTGGGAAGATATGTCCTAAAAGTACTAACATTTATAAATCCATTTCTCTTTTTATTTACAAAAGTAAAATTAACTATATGAAAACGTTTACTTCTTATCAACTTTTCCTTATGCATAACTGCAATGTCATACTCTCACACAAACGATATTACTATGTATATTATACAAAATTTATTTTACTTTGATAACATTAAGTATTTGCACGGTGGAAAGTAATACATTACTATAAAAGAAATTCCTGTGAGTAGCTGTGTAAAGAATTTTTAAGTCATAGGAGCTGTCACAGCAGGTCTATTTCTAATGTATATAGAGATGTTATGTGTGCAAATATATCATCCAGAATGTACAAGATCAAAAGCGTGAAACTAAACAGTCCATAACTCAACAAAACAAGAGTGAAATTGTGCCAAAGCAACTTTGCTCTTCATATTTCCCATTGCAGCAACATTTAAAGAAGGATTATTTCTGAAAACGTGCATGAGTCAGAAGTGGGGAATGAGTAATACTTGCTTTGGACTTTATGAATGTCTCACTGCTGAAGGGCCATCATCTAGTTTTTTCAGTAAGGCGGTGAGTTGCTGCCTCATCCTCAGGTTCTTAACCAGCTTATTTGGAAAACCTTGAATATAATTTGAACAACCAGGTTACTGACATCTTCTGAATTTAGCACTAAGCTTTCTTAAAGCGTTCTAATTCAGTGAGCAGTACTTTAATCTCACTTTTTACCTGAGTGGAAATGACTACTGGGGGCTGAGGGTTACAATAACCTTAGACTAGGTCAACAAGATTCTTTAGCAAGTAGAAAACAAGGTTAAATTGACTCATTCAAAGTCAGAATATGCATGAAGATATACTAGACGGTATGTTGACCTTTCAACTTTCTTTGGGGATTTTAAAAGTCTATCATGATGAAAAGGTCAATGAAAAATATTCGTGAGGCCCATGATGGGGATGAATTTTATGTCTTTTAATCTGTACATTCCAATTGGATTTGGAAGTTTTAAAATTTCATTCCTCTGTGTATCCTCATTCCCAGATTTTTCCCATTGAGTATAACATTTTTGATTCTCATTATGAACGGGTAAAGGAATTTTTGGGAAGATGCAGGATTGGGTTGCGGCTCCATGTTTTAAGCCAGCAGGGCCAGGCTGCTTGAATTCCTCAGGTGGCCACTTCTTTTTGAACATCAACTGTGGTTTCAGCACTGGAATTGGAAAAGTGAGGAGAAATCATCTGTTTTTTTCCCCTTTGAAGATCCTCTTAGATCTTACAAATGAGCCTCATTTTCCCATTTCACATACCCAGACTTTAGTATAGTGATCCTGGCATGCACTTAACAATGGAAAGAATGATCAGAATCTTTTCAGACGGACCTCACTTTTAAGCTGCTAAAAGAGAATAAGGTTTTCCATGTTAAACTAAGAGATATAACCTAAACTGCATAAGGGGGAAAGATTTAATCTATAACTTAACTCTATCATTTTTTCATAGGGAGGGACTAAATAACACAGACCTTTTTTTTTTTTTTTCTTCCTGAGGAAGATTCACCCTAAGCTAACATCTGTGCCAATCTTCCTCTATTTTTTAGTATGTGGGCCACCAGCACAACATGGCTGCTAAGAGAGTGGTATAGATCTGCACCAAGAAACCAAACCTAGGCTGCTGAAATGGAGTGTGCTGAACTGAACCACTAGGCCACGGGGGCTTGCCCAAGACCTGTCTTTTTAGAGTAATGTTAAGAGCAAAACATTTTCTCTCCGAATACATAGCTTGTAAAACTAAAGTGGGACAGCGACTGCATTATGGTTTTAGGGAAGAATACAATACTTATTAAGAATTCAGTAATACAATAATGAGCTATATTTTTCTCTTTCCTTCATTAGTTCAAGATATGACTCATGTCACCAGTGTGTATGTCACCCACTTTTTTGAGCGTGGGCTCAAGAATAAAGATAAGATTTTGAAATCTGTGTTTTGAAAATCAAGCAAGTTGTCACTAATTTACATCCCTAGTCACATTAGAACTTCTTCTTTAAAACAAATACAGACCTTTAGTGATAGACCCACTGTCCTATCATGAAGAAAGGATGCATGGATTTCCTAGTCTTCACTGATGCCAAGATGAGATGACTGGACTTTCTCTAGCAGCACCATGGGGATATAACTCATTGTGTTGGCATCTGGAAAGAGGCTGGTAGAGGAAAGACATTTGAAGACATAAAATTACTCCTTCTCTGGTATAAAAGTGGTACAAATGGTACAAAAATGAGACAGGACTAGCTAACATAACAAGTAACAGAATTAAAATTGGGCTTTATTGTGACAGGCGAAATCTACCGATAGAACTTTACAGGGAAAAATACAAATTTTTGTTCTCAGTTTCAAAAACTTAATGGCATAGTCAAAGGGTGAAGACATCCTGGGGTGGTTAAGAGAAATATTAACAACTCAGAGGGAGATTATTATGCTGATGAAAGTTTTGAAAAGTATTTTATATCCATTTGCTTATTCATTCATTCATTCACTCATGTACTCAATTATAGTATGCCAAGAATAGACTAGAATTTCTTGCTCTCAAAGGCTTACATTCTAATTGGGAAGGTAGACTCACACCTGATAATTACTGAGCAATGTGATAAATGGTAAAAGAGAGGGTTGAACAGTTCTGTAGAAGCACAGAGAAGGGAACTGCTTTAGGATAACCTGACTTTGAACTGGGTTTTGTGGATCAATTAAGAGTTCACTAGAAAGACAAAAGAGAACAGGCACAGCAGGAAGGGAGAAGAACATGCACAAAGAAAAGAGGGTGTTTTGATCATAGGGGGCACACTGGATGTGGTGGAAATTGAGGCCCAACCCATAGGTAAGAGCCCATCTTGAAGGGCCTTCGTGCCATGTTAGAGATGGAGATCTTGGATTCAGACAGACTGTAGTGTGTGTGGGAGGGGGAGTGGCTAGCAGCTCTGTATTTTAAAAAGACGATTCTGGCCTATAATATAATAGATTCTGGGAGGGCAGTTTAGAGCAAGTTGGGAACAACAGTGTGAGGCTAAGAGCTGAACTAAGTCAAGCAGTGATAGGGAGATGGACATGGGGCAAAGACTAGGAAGATACCGAAAAGATAGAACCCTATGAGATACGGTCAGAGGAAATGGGCGTATTTAACCTGGAGTAGAGAAGACTAGGATGAGTGGGTGTCTTCTGATACCTAAAGGACTACTGATATTTGGTATTTCTCAAGATAGCAGAACTAGGATTAATGGATGGAGGTCATTAGTAACGACTGAAGTTATCCAACAACGGAATGGGCTTCCTCTCTGGATGGTGAGTTCTCTATCCTTGGTGGTATGCAAGTGAAGCTGAATCACCATGTGTCTGAGATGCTGTAGAAAAGGATGTCTCCAACTTTGGGAGATGGGTTACACCAGATGATCTCTAATGTGTCTTCTAGGTCTAAAATTCCATGATTCTTTGATCCCAATAAAAAGTCAAGCCATCCAAATGAGCTTCAAAAGACACAGACTAGTATCCTTTTTAAAAGAACTCTCAAGGCTCCACTCCAAAATGGAGAAAGGGGAAACAAATTGGTTTTGATGTCAAACAAGAGCAGACTGGCTCTTAGTTCTTTTTAAGTCAAAAGTTTTCAATGTGCCCTCATGACAGAATGAAGCTTTCTTATTTTGGACACTGGGAAATCCTCAAGGAAAAGAATCATATATTTCTTGTTCATCGTCATGTCCCCCCAAACCCAAGCCTAGCGCCTGGCACATAGCTGATGTTCACCAAGTACTTGTTAAACAAAGGTGGTGGATACTGCCATACATCATCCAGATCTGCCTTTGGGACTGAGGGACCTATTTCCCTGATGCTGGAGTGCTGTTAGCAGATGGCCCTCAACCCTCTTCAGAATTGCCCGTGGGTGCAAAGAGCTGCTTCACCGAAGGTCATACCATCTTTCCAGGGTAGCCGACATCTAAGAACTGATCAGTGGGAGAGTCCAAATCTTGGCCTCCTTGCTTGCCCCAACCTGGGAGAACTCTGAAGGGCCGTCCCAGATCCAGAACTCCCCATGGGGCTGGCTGAGGCCTCTAATTGTGACTACAGCACAACCCAACATCTCCCTCTGCCCAACCCTGCTTCTTTCCCTTCCTTTGTGCAGGTACCGATCCTGACAATATTCCTAACAAAACTTCTACACGTTTGTCTCCATCTTAGAGTCAGTTTCCCGGGGAATAAACGCTAGGGAATGACCATATGAATGAGAAGCCATTCAATTTTTGACAGAATTTTGTAGAACACAGAATGAGGGGTCCTTGGCTGTCAACAGTTTTGATAAATACTTCTGCACTCAACTTCTTCACAGGGGGCCTTTTATTTGTATTTGAGTTGATGTGAATGAAATCCTTTTCATGAAGTCATGCTATCAACCCCCTCCCCCACTCCACCCCACCTCCAGTTTTCTCCTGTTTTTCAAAACACTGACTATCGTTTGATGTAGGATCCAAGGCTGAACTTTCGGAGTGTGTGTTCATCTGGGGCTTGATTTACTGCTCTTTGGCCTTGGTTTGTTTCCGTTTGATTCCGGGTGATCATTAATTTCCTTGGGAAAGGCTCCAGGGTCTGATGATGCCCTGGCCTGTTCACTGATATAAGCAAAATTATTCAGAAGTTCATGTATCATCTCCTCTCTGGCAACCTTTATCCTGTTCAAGTCCCCAGATGTGCGGTATTTAGACAGAGAAAAAGAATTTTAGAGGGCAAAGGCATAATTGTTTGAGTTTTACCAAAGGGGTGTAACTGGGGCTACAGCTGGTTTGTGGGTGAGATGGCAGAGGGTGCTGAGCTCAGGTTTATTGGCAGCTCCTGACCCAGGCTGGAGAAAGATGCTTCACAGAGGGCATTGGAATTGCTCTACGTCCAGCAAGTCCCTCACAACCTGTAGGCCCACCAGTCTGTCGGTATGTGGACACCAGAACCTTATAGGTGCCTCTGCCATCTCCAGGCTTCTCCCCTGTGGACTCTTACATCTCGTCAGACCTAGAGTCACACTGGGAATCTGGAACTGATTAGTGGGATCCCTGTACACTGAGTGGTAGGGAATAGCATAGCACAATGGGTAAGTGGACATACTCTGGAGGCAGGTTCAAATCCCGGCTCTGCCACTTGCTAGCTGTGTGATCTTGGACAAGTCACTTAACCTCTCTGTGCCTTAATTTCCACATCTGTAAAATGAGAATGATAATAATAGCGTTTAATTCACAAGGTTGTTGTGGGGAATTATATGAATTAATACATGTCTAGGACATATTAAACCCTGTATGTGCTTTGAAAAGTTAATAAAAATCTGTAGGAGTGACAAAATAATGCATCAAGGGGAACATTTGACATGGAGATGGAGCCATAGGACTGGCTCCATCAACCACAAGTCCAGAAGCCTCCACTGACAATTCTGACAATAGCCACAAAGCCGAATATGTACCTAAATACTCAGAAGCTCCTCTACTAGTTTTTTTGTAACAAAATATGAATTGAATAAATAATTCCAGTGGAATGTTAGATGCATGAAGCCTACTAATGTCGGAAAAATGGCCAGATTTAGGTAGTATTAAAGATAGACTTTAAAAGGTAAGAAATATAATGACATCCAAAGGAAATATGACATTTTATAGCTACCAGAATGACAAATATACAATGATTAATTTTAGTGTGTCACAAATTTGCTTAAATCAACATACCTTCTATGTGTGTTAATGGTGGGATTCAGAGTCATGGCACAAACTGCTGACCCAGGCAGTAAATGAATCCCAGCCGGTAAACGTGACCTGGACAGTCATAAGAATCTATCTGATATGTGTACACCCATTATGTTTTCAGACAAAGGGGAGAAAATGAAGCGCAGTTTCCCCCTTATCAAGGCAGAATTTAAGCATAAACCCAGAGTACTCAGAATGTTTGGGCTTACAAGACATAAATATGGTAAGAAGTGTCAGAAAATACACATCTCCAAAAATTAGACCCAAGAAGGATGGACTTTTGTGTAATCCTTCCTTGCTTAGCGAGAGATCTACAGTTTAAATGGTAAAAAAAAAAATAGTAGGTATGATGCATACTGCTACTAACTGCGTTAATCTTTGAAGAGTCGCAGGTAGAA
Organism: Equus caballus; assembly: GCF_041296265.1. Lineage (NCBI taxonomy): Eukaryota > Metazoa > Chordata > Mammalia > Perissodactyla > Equidae > Equus > Equus caballus. The sequence continues at coordinate 76,292,421 of NC_091699.1, read as the reverse complement.
TTAAAAATATGCTCAGGATTGTTTTGATATCTGTATTTATAAAACAAAAGGTGGAGGGGAGCTGGATTTCTGTTAAAAGCAGCTTTTATGTGTTATATATTCCAGACGTGTTAAATATTTGTGCACAGTCTTTGTTCACTGTGCATTCAAGTTTAAGTAAAACCAACACAAAGAAATGGTGAATGGATATATAACTTTGAGATTAAAATTAGTAATAAAATGTAAGTAAAATGTGGAAAGTGTCCTAAAAAGAATAAGAAGAAGCTGAGAGGCCTCTTATGTTGTCATTTGAGACCTCCAATGGATGACCATTTTTCTGTTGAAATTTAAGAGGATTTCAACAATTTTGCTGTGAACATTACCTTTGTGTTTGTTTTTCTCTTTTCATATTTTTGAGCCACTAATTCACTTAATTTGAATCTGAGCCATTTTCTGTAGCCTTTGAAAGGCCCATAGAGTTTGGGCATTGAGCCTCTGGAGTCTAAGAAATGAAACAGCCCAGTTGTGAAGGTTTTTCGATCTTAATTTCTCATCTATGAAGGAAGTGTTTTCCAAACTGAAATATAAAGCAGTTTTGTTGGGATTTAAATTCTCTATCAAGGGCTCTTGGTGAGGGGTGGGTGGAGGTAGGAATGAGTTGAGTTGGAATTATGTCTTCTGAGGAAGGGTCAGGGGTACAGAATTTGCCTTTGGTGAAAACGACTCTAGGACTCTGCTATAGTCAATGTTTTCCTGAAAACATTCCCAGAGGTCAGCTCTTTTCTTGGTGAGCCTAGTTTAGGTGTAGTCCTTACATTAACTGTGTCCCCACTGTCCAATATGGTAGCCCCTAGCCACAGGTGGCTATTTAAATTTGTTAAAATTAAATAAAATTAAAAATTCAGCTCCTCCATCAAACTAGGCAAATTTCAAGTGGTGAATAGCTACACATGGCCAATGGCTACTGTATTGGACAGTGCAGACATAGAACATTTCCATCACTGCAGAAAGTTCTATAAGATAATGCTGTTCCGTGGTCTAGATGTCTGGTTTTCTTTCAAAGGAAACCACTTGCTCTTTCAATAGCCTAATGATTTTTTTTAAAAAACAACTTTATTGAAGTATAATTTACACACTCTATAATTCACCCATTTTAAGTGTACAATCAGTGATTTTTGGTAAATTTACCAGGATTCCTTTTCTGAAGCACAGACATAAAAATGATTGGAGTGACTATTTTCTCAGTTCTCCCGAGGATGCTACATAACTAATAATTCCAGATGGAAGCGAATCCATTACTACTGTGAATGAATGTCTTAGGACATTGGGGCTTAGTTCTCTCCTGGAAGCCCAGGACAGCATTTAACATTACATCAAAGAGAGATGTAAGTAAGTATATCTGAATGTCCCCAAGTCAAACATGTGGTACAATTGCACTATATAACCAAAATTTGGCAACTATTGTGGTCATGTTGCAATATAGCGTAGAATTTCCTTTCCTTCCTTCATAAACAGAAGTATCTTTATAAGAAAAGAGACCTTACATCCGTTGAAATATGATTAATGCAAAACCACTTTGAACATGGTCACACATTATACTATTATGACAATATTAATATTGCCTTCCTGACAATTCAGGTATTTTCTTTATTGTTGCACAAAAATGCTTTTTAACATAGTTGTAAAGAACATTACATATTGTTTTGTTTGGCCTCTGTTCACTTTATGCAATTTTACAGTTTCACTTTTTTGTGCATTGATGGTATCTATAGACTTGTTACAGAACATTTTATTTTATTGATTTCACACCATCTTCTTAGCCTGGTCCCTGCTTAGTGCTAATTGGATGCTTCCAATGTACTGATATGAAAGTAGTGCTACCATGATAATACTTGTTGCTTAGGTCTGAAAGTTTTGTTTCCCCACCAAATTCACAGGTGGGAATCGTGACGCCCGATGTGATAGTGTTAGTAGGCAGGCCCTTTGGGCGATGCTTAAATCATGAGGGTGGAGCCCTCATGAACAGGATTAGTGCTCTTATAAAAGAGGTCCCACAGAGCTCCCTCGACCCTTCCACCACGTGAGGACACAGCGAGAAAGCACTGCTGGGAATCAGGAAGAGGGTTCTCATCAGAAGGTGACCTTGCTGGCACCTTGATCTTGAACTTCCCTGCCTCCAGAACTGTGAGAAACAAATTTCCGTTATATATAAGCAACCCAATCTGTGGCCTTTTGTAATAGCAGCCTGAAAGAACTAAGAAACGTGTATTCATCTTTTTTCTTTTTTTAATTAATTTTTTTATTGCAGTAACATTGGTTTATAACATTATATAAATCATTTTTGTCTTTAGAGTCATTTATATGTATACATAAAAATATATGTATTTATATATATAATTTGTCAAACATTATCGTTATCTATGTTGTCTTGTTCAATCCAGTAGCCAGTGGCCACATGAAATGTGGAAGGTCCGAATTGCTATGTGCCGTAGGTGTAAAATACACACGGGATCTCGCAGATTAATATGAACATAAGAATGTAATATATATCATTAATAATTTTTATGTTGATTACATGTTGAAATGATATTTTTGATATATTGGATTAAATAAAACATTATTAAAATTAATTTCATCTGTCTCTGTACTTTAAAAATGTGGCTATTAGGAAATTTTAAATTACGTATATGGCTCACATTCTATTTCTTTTGGACGGCACTGATTTAACGCCTTGAATTTATTTCTGGATTTTCAATTAGATTGATTAATTTTTCCTAATTGTTTATACCTAATTCCTGTGTTTTTTATAATTATTTTAATAATTTAAAATATACTGGAAATTTAACATTAGTGCAATCATACCTTTAAAATAGTATTTGGTATACTGATTTTTTGTGTATCAGATGGTGTGCACCATCCGTTTAGAGAGCTCTGCATATTATATTACGGGAACTTTGACTTTGTAGAGCATTAGATCTTTTTATTAACTTAAAAATATTGTCATCTTTTCTAATTTTATGCTTCCTGAATACCTGATTTCTGCTTTATTTATTATATATTCCTTTACTTTTTCCATCTGCGTTTCACAATTTTTTTTAACCAATTTTTTCTGAGTTGACATCGTTAACCTTTTCTCACTGTTTTAATGGGCATTCTTTTTGTATTTTCTACTCATGTGACATCAGTATAAAGGAATGCCATTGAATTTTGTGACTTTCTTCTCAATTCCTCTGATCTTCTCTTATCTTTTATATGCTTAAGCGTTGTTCATTTCTACTTTTTAGATATAGCTTAATTTGCAAAAACAGAAATTTAAATGTCATTCCTCTCTGTATTTATAAACCTTTTTTTTTCTTGTTCAACATTGCGCTAGCATTTGTATTTGGCTTTTACTATTAAAGTATCTATGCTTTATTACAGTCAGGCAGTAATCCACTGTGCTTATTTTTTAAGGATTAATTTTGTTAAATATTTTGCTATAATATACCAACTTTACATTCTTGGAATGAATCCTGCTTTTTTCATATTGGATAATTTTTTAATCTATTATATTTTGCTTGCTAAGATTTTGCTTAAGGTTATCTTTCCATCTTTGTTTCATTAATGAGATTACCTAGCCCTGACAAAGGTCAACAAATTTACTTAGGAAATATTGTTCCCAAAGGAAACATATCATCCTATAAAAAAATATATATTGCAGTAATTTAAGTAGTATAAGGGATTATTTATTCTTTAAAAGGTTAGAAAATTCTCCAGTTAAGGCATCAGGGTCATAACGACTAACTTTTCCCATTTATATATCATGAATTAATAATGTTTTGCTATTTCTTATTGCACATATATATATATATATTTTTTTTTTTTTTTTGAGGAAGATTAGCCCTGAGCTAACATCTGTGGCTAATCCTCCTCTTTTTTCTGAGGAAGACTGGCCCTGAGCTAACATCCCTGCCCATCTTCCTCTACTTTTTTTATATATGAGCTACCTACCACAACATGGTGCCATGTCCACACCCGGGATACGAACTGGCAAACCCTGGGCCACCAAAGCGGAAGGTGCGAACTTAACCGCTATGCCACCGGGTGGGCACCTGCATATATTTTTTATTAGATGTTTGTGAGAAATATTTGAGCATGATTATTAAAGCAATTAGCTGTACATGTATAGTTAAGAACAATGCTCTTTAACATTTAATAAAATCTATGCTATTTTGTCTGTTACCTGATTGTATTAATTTGTAATGTCTCCTTTTCATTGGGCCAATGGTTTATCAGTTTTGTCTGTTTTAACAAAATGCAAACCACTGTTGTGTTGGTTTATTTCTATTATCCCTCGTTTATTTTTAAAATTTCTTTTATGCTTTTGTTTTCCTACTTTGTTTTGGTTCATTACATTATTCCATTTTAAAGTTCTTTAGGCACAGAATTAATTTATGATGTTTCTATTCTCATTTCATTATTAGCATACATTTAGAAAGATATGTTTTTTTCTTAGTACACTTCTGCCAGCATCTCATTAATTATGATGTGTTGTACTTATATGCTTGCTACTTAAAAAAATATTTTTATTACTTTAGCTTTCCTCTGTTTAAGTTAATATGGTATTTTGAACTTTAATTTCCATATGATTTGTTTCTGTAGAATTCTATTTTCCCTACTTAATTATAACTGTATTGTTATGTTGGGTGTGAGAATATGGTTTCATAGATTTCATGCTATTATTTTTTGCGTTAACTAAGTGGACTTTTCTGTTCCAAAATATGATTAATTTGTATAGCTAGGAAGAATCTTTACAATCCTTTGCCCAATGATTCAATATTTTCCGTATGTCTTTTAGCTCTGCTTTAATCCTTACATTTTTCAGCTATACAAGTTCTCTTCTATTTGTCCACAGATCCTGCCATATTCCTTTAGTCCTGAGATCCACATTTATAGTTATATTTCTATGAGTTTCTTCTTGCACGTGGCCAGCTTCTCTTATATATGCTTTCATCAGGGACAGGCTTCAAGGATATTTCAACCCAGGCGGTAGCACAGGGTCCTGCTCTCAGAGGGGCCCTGTACTTGGTTTCATGCTCTGTGGTCACTGTCTTAAAAATTCTTAATGATTTCTGAACAAATGTCCTACATTTTCATTTTGCAGTGGGCTGCCACAAATTATGTAGTGGGTCCTGCTTGTTCCTTATATTCTGTGACTTTGCTGAACTCACTTTTTTTTTTTTTTATCACAAGCTGACTGGAAATGATTTGTGGGACTTTCTAGAAAAGCCATTCCATCATCTAAATGAGCTCCACTTCCAAGCCAGGCAGCTTTGGGGAAGTCCTCTGGTTAGCTCTTCCCCACCCCCAGGGTGAAATCACTGCTCAAAGTTCTCTTCTCACATCTACTTCACTTAATGTCAAGTGTTCTTTTATTACTTCCAGTGGAGCTTGTGGTCAGGTGTCCAACAGATGGGACTCAGCTCAGGCCCCACCAGGACTTTTGCCTGGAGCAGCAGCAGGAGCAAAAGTAAGCGCTGCCCCTACCATCCCTTCCTCCCACACAACCCCCAAATCCTAATCTTCCCCAACCTCTTAACACACAAAGGACAGGGCTCGCTCCCACACATCTGGGATTTTAGGTTTCTGATTCTTTCTGCCATGCTCTCTCTGTCTTAGCCAGGCACTCTTTATCCTGGAGATGCAAAATTCAGTTACCTTCAAAAACAGCCCTTCTCTTGAGGAGTGAAGGAGGTAGTTTAACCCTCTGAATAAATCCTGGGACGTAGAGCTGTCACAGGGCAGGACACGGTTAAAATCCACGGGAGCATCCTGAAGATTTGACCTTGAGATTGCCTTGTCTCTTACCTCTGGTTTGACCTTAGGCAAGTGGCTTCACCTTTCTGAGCCTTCTTAGTTCTCTCAGCTGTAGAGTGGAGAAAACAACAGTAGCTATTTATCAGAGTTTCTGTGGGGGCTAAGTGAAGTGAGGCATGAGAAGCCCTTGAAATAGTGCCTGGTGCATAATTAGTGCTCACTGATTCACCAGTGAGCTGCACGGTCAACCCTCAAGGCTACACCAAGATGGCAGGGCTGGTTGAACACTGCGAAGTGTTCTCTGTCTCTTTGTACAGTGAACTCGGAAGGGGATGCTTGGTGAACTCTCCAGGTCTATGTGACCTTGGCAAAGGAATAGCCAACCGGGATGACTGAATTGGGTCTCAATCTGCTAAAAATAATACAGAAATATAGATGTGTCCCCATAGCTACCCATTCCTCTTGGGGTGGACTTTCAAGGAGGGCATCCTGGCTTTTTCCCCCCTCAGAATTGCATAGTGGTTAATTAATGGACTTTGGAGCCATACTTGGTCCTGGGCAAGTTACCTAACTTTGGATGTGCCTCTAGCCTCATCTGTAGAGTGGGAATGAATATGTCCAACCTGCCCCTCTTCCTGGTCTCACCATGGCCCTCCTCCTTCCCTCTCACCCATTGAGGGAAGCTGTTGGCTCAGAAGGAGATAGGCAGGCTCTGTGCATCTTGCTTCTCTTTGCCTCATTCCTCTCATTCCTCAAATTGACCTCATTTGTTTTTTAGTGTAGCTGCTGCCGCAGGCTGAAACTACACCCACAGAAATCCTATCTCCAGATCCTGGAGATGGAGTCTTGATGAAATAAATCCATGAAGCTTGAATCTCAAAGTAGGCCCACCCCAGAGCCCCTGTTTACTTGCCCCTGAAGGGCCTGTGTTCAAGTCTGGACAGGGATGTGGGGCCACTTCTCGGATGTGCTGTTTATCCCAAGATGCCCTCATGCCCCACTCTGAGGCCTGAAATGATATGGACTTGCCCAGGGAAATGAACTGATAAGTATTTGGTTCCTGCCCTCCACCCACTCATGCCAGAAACAGGTAGGACTCAGCCAGCCACACGAGGAACACCCTAATTTTCCTACTGCTTTCTTTCATTCTGATACATGGGAATAATCCTATTCCAAACCTATGAGCCCCATTACTCGTCTACCTTTCTGGATTGATGGATGGTTTTCCATTACAGTCTCTGACTGCTGGGCTAGCTTCTCTCTTTTTTCTTTTTCTTTTCTTTTCTTTTTTTTTGTGAGGAAGATGGTCCCTGAGCTAACATCCATGCCTATCTTCCTCTACTTTGTATATGGGACGATGCCACAGCATGGCTTAATGAGCCGTGTGTAAGTCTGTGCCTGGGATCTGAACCCACAAACACTGGGCAGCCAAAGTGGAGCATGTGAACTTAACCACTACGCCACTGGGCTGGCCCCCTCTCTTTTTTCTTGATGAGATCACAATTTAGAAGGACACAATTTCTGTCCCCTCGTTGTTTTATATTTCTTTCTCTTCAGAATTATTAGTTAGTGAGACGCACTAGAGAAACTGAAATGTTATTACAGCACGCTGTGTGCTGATGGCTGAATTAGCGGGCAGTCACACAGTCCCCGAGTCAACATACTGTACAGGAATCAGTTGTCAATAACACTACAATGGTAATGTAGTCTGTATGTCCCAACAAATATCCATATTTTGTGATTGTGCAGGCATTTCACTATATTCAAAATGAAAATAAAGGAGCCACTGATGGAGGCTTTGGAATTTGGGGGCGTGGAAATTTTTACTGTGAAATATTTATTGCACCCCAAACTCACCTTTATGGGGACCAGTGAGAAGGAAAGTACATTAAATGTAGATGAGGCTGAGACTTCCTGTGTGTACCAGAGAAATCTTGTGGGTCTAATTGACCTTTTGGGGAAATTATTTGTGAGCTCAAATTGCTGCCTTTTCAATCAGCATTCATACCATTCTTTAACGCTTGCAAATGCTGGTCTGCATCCACCCCGGGAGGCAGGTCCCGAGGTAGGTCAGTGTTTTTATCCCTGTGTGACCAAGGAGGAAAATGAAATCCCCAAGGTTTAAAGGATTTGTCTTATTTCAAGCAGAGACCAAATGGCAACGGTTCTTATCAGAGCGTCCAGCCACAGCATGTCGGGGCTGGGGGCTGGGTCACACGGCCGGGCTGCTCCCTAACATCCCAGATTAGACAGAAGGTTTGAATCTCCCTACCAGTAAGAGTGAGAACAGTAGACTGTTGGAATGAAGTGTTTACACACCACTGCAGAGAAAAGGGCTTATGAAAGACTTAAAATTTAAGCTGTGTGTTTAAAAAGAAAAGAGAGGCAGAGCAGAGATGGTTGGGATCATTTTTATGGCTGAAAAGTCAGTGTAGACTAATACAGCCTTCGTAGGGAGACAGATGGATTAAAGAACATAGAGATGGTTCAATGTGCAGTGTTTATGGAAGCAATAAGGCTGTTTTGACACCGGAGAACATGGTGATAAAAAAATTTTATTGTGGACACAACATAGAGTTAAAAACCAAGGGACCCATTATCGGAAGTGGAGATTGAGGGTGATTTAAAATTACTCCACATACTCTAATGGCATTAACATTGCACTCCATTAGGCACTTTAATTGCCCCTGTTACAAACACAGCAAGTCCTCTGCATCAAAGAAGTTACTATGTTAGGAAAAGGGCCATTTTGTAATTCACCAAGTAGAGACTCTACCCAGAGGAGAGATTGTCCTGGGATCTTTGGCTCGGTGATAAAGAGAAACCAGGAAACCGAATTTAGAAGGTAGGAAAAATGGATCGATTATGTTAAACACTTGAACTCAGACTACGGGAATATGTGATTACAAAGGTATTCAAATTCAAGACAGCAAATGATAGAGGAATGGACACTCCAGTGAGAGATACATGTGGTTGGAAGAGGACTGAAACATTTCATGACATCACACCAAATAGTGATTCCACTGAAACAAGAGTACCGAGAACTGGAAAAAAACACCAACAAAAAGCAAAAACCAACCAACCAACCAAAGAAAAATCACAACATCTAATTTGACTTTAAAGAAAGTTAAAAAAAATATGTGATTAAATACCCAGAATCAGCAGGTCAAAAGAATCATTCATCCTGACCTTTTGCCTTCAGGCTGGAGGGGCCCATACCATCCTGGTGGATAATTGCCTACCCTGCTCTCAACGGTTCTTGTGAAAAGGAAATTCCAAGGCTCCATTGCTAATGCAAACCAGTGCCTGATGGCAGCCCAAGGAAGATTTCCTCTCCGTGGGACCTCTAATTCTTGTGGCTGCAGCTTATCCACTTCCTCTTGTGCTTGTGCTAGTCCCAGTTGAGCTCAAGATCCTCTGCATGATCACACGATTTTAAAAGATCATTTAAGGCTCCCTCCACAATGTGTCTTAACTAAGGTTTGATAATGCCAGAAGTGTTTGCAAAGGGACTGGTGATGAGGAGAGGAACTTGAATGTGTCTTAGTTTGTGCTTTCTGGCTTCCCCCAGAATGACCTTCCGACCCCTGTTCAGCAAGCCAGCTACATCATTGCCTTCAAGGGCTAGGTTCACTCAAGTGTTACTCCCATCCCAACCCCTCTCTTAGGTGCTACTCTGTACCCAGGCAGCCACCAAGCCAGATTATAAAACCACAACACGTGGCTCCCAGTCTGTCTTCACTTGCCATAAGCCCCCTCTCTCTGTTTTGCTTATTTGTTGGGTTGTGTTTTTTTTTTTTGTAGTGGTTAGGGCCAGGGGTGAAGGTGGTGGCTTGGGGAGGGGGTGGCTAGTGTCCTGAGCCTTGTCCTCCATCTTCTGGGTACAAGATTAACCTGTCTTTTCTCTCTTATGTGGCCTCCATATGCCTCTGCCAAAAAGGACAAGGTGACATTTGGCTAATTTTTTGCTAATGTGCATAAGCGGGAGCTGTCTAGGGAAGCTTCCTCTTGCCAGGTAATTTGTACGGTTTAGCAGGAGCCGTCTGGAGATTTTTGTCCTCTCTTGTGTTGTGTACTGCTAATGGTGGGAATCTCTAACTAATTAAGAAAGGAGTTGTGTGGCAAGCCAAGGTGAAAGGGTAATGTTTCTGGTCTGGTCAGATTTTGCTACATCCTACCTCTCAGAGCTAGGTCACAACTTTTCCCGACCCACGGCAGGGCTGGGACTATTCCTTTCATTTATTATTTTTAACTACTTTTAAAATTGGAACTGTAATGTACACACAATGGAAAATAAATCTTGCTCCTATCCCAAACTCCCAGTCATCTTCCCCCATAGCATCAAATACAGTCCTTTACACAAAGTAGATACGTACTTAACAGAGGCTAGCTACATGAATGAATTTATTTGTATCCGATAATAAGGAAAAATAGGAAGAAAAGTTGGAAGGCATAGAATAAAACATACTCAGCATATCCAGAGAAAGAAGCCTTATGAAATAACAAAGGATTTTGTAAGCATATGAGGGACAAAGATGAATTTTTGAAAAAGGCTACTAAAAGCAACAAATTTTTTGAGGATCTATTATATGTCAGGTCCTGGGCTGGTGTAGGGAGTTTGAAGGTGAATCCTAAGTATTGTCATTTCCAATGAGCTCAGTTAGTATGGAGAAAAGACTTGTAAGTTGTACTCTGTTGAACTCAAACTCATAAGGGGAAAAGATTCATAAATAATTATAATATAGTAAAATGCAGGCTGGAGTAGAGGTATGTACTAAGTGCTTTAAGAGCCTAGAGGATCAACTCAGTATGTCTTCTGGAGTCAGGAACATCTTATCAAAGGAAGAAACATTTGTGTTTTCTTGAAGGATGCCTTTAAGTTCTTCCAATGGAGAGAGAGAAAGAGGAACTCTAAACCTAGCAAACACCGTGAGCAAACACACAGAGGGTGAGAATGCACAGCCTTTCAGGGAAGTTGGTCAGTGTGACTAGCACATAGGGAATGTATCTGGGTAGGAGATGGGTTAGAAGGGAAGCTGGGGACCAGGTTATGATCAGCTGTGTGTATCTGCTAAGGAGAATGAAGTCTGTCTCTTTTTTTTTTTTCTTTTGAGGAAGATTAGCCCTGAGCTAACATCTGCTGCCAATCCTCCTCTTTTTGCTGAGGAAGACTGGCCCCTGAGCTAACATCCATGCCCATCTTCCTCTACTTTATATGTGGGATGCCTCCCACAGCATGGCTTGCCAAGCAGTGCCCTGTCCGTACCCGGGATCCGAACCGGCAAACCCCAAGCCTCCAAAGCGGAACGTGTGAGCTTGACTGCTGTGCCACCGGGCCGGCCCCTGAAGTCTGTCTTGAAGTGGAACTGTTGGAGACTCTTAGATTGAGAAATGATCCCCAGGATAATTCTGACGGTGGTTTGAGAAATAGATTAAAGATGAGAGGGACTGGAGTCAGGCAGGGTTAGGAGGCCACTGCCAAAGTCCAAGCCAAGTATGACAAGACAGTAAACCAGGCCACTCTGGAGGGAGTGGCTTTGAGAGACATTTCTAGGTTGATTTACGTGGTTAACGATGCCTTAATAGAAAAGGGAGTGCAGGGAGTTGAGGCTGATGTTGAGTGCTTCGGTAAGGCTACTGTGTGGGTAGAGTACCACAAAAAGAAATATGGAGTCTAGGAGAATAGATGTACAGAGTACAGATTCAGCGAATCAAACCTAAGGCGTGTTGAGTTCGAGATTCCTGTGGCACAATCAGGCCAAGAAGCTCAGCAGGGGAAGAATGAGTTCCAATGATATAAGGAGAGGTAGCAATATCAAATGTTCCACAAAGGTCAAGAAAGACAGAGATTAAAAAGTAGCCATAGGGTTTGTTAATTACGATGTCAGCCATGACATTTGGGAGGGCAGTCTCAGTAGAAGAGGAAGGAAGCCAGTTACAATAGGCTGGTAACTGAAAAATTTTTAGGAAGGCGTGTCCAGAATGTATCTGTATGTGAAAGGAAAGCAGCTAATGGAGAGAGAAAAGGATAAAGAGATGTGAGTAAGCAAGCGGGAGAGGCAGAAGAACAGCCCAGTTCTGCCAGATTTGCAAAGGAGAGAGAAGCTCTCGGTGGCACCACCTGTCTCTTCACCTAAAGGATTTACTTTTCTTCCTGGAAGCTCACTAATGGCTGCTGCAGTCATCACACTGGCTTTGGTGGTGGGGAAAGGAGGTCTCTTTCTTTCACAGACCATCCATCCCTTTATCCACAATGGTACAGCTGGGAGGAGCTCTAATACCTAACGCCTCTTTACTAACAGCTTGGGAGAATCACGCTACAAGAAGCAACTGTAAATTGGCAACACAATGTCCCTCCCTTCAGAACCTACAGGCCCAGCCTTATGGGGTTTCTGAGGAAGACAGCTCCTTCCGCTCCTGGCTCTTGTTGGCCTTATTCTCCTCCTCACTGCCCTGGAGCAAGCACGAAGACCTTAGACGCCAGGCCCAAGAGAAGGTGGCCCAGAAGGAGGAAAGCATTTCCTCCCTCTTTGGTCTTGGCTGCCTTCCAAATCACAGATTCTTTTCCTTGTATGATTGACGTTGAGATTGGCCACTCCTTCAGAGAACACCCCACTCCACCTTCTAACCAAAGGAGGTCCCCCCAAAACAACAATCACATCGGAACGGAAGAGTCCAATAATCACGGAAGACATTCACAGATGGTTTCTGATTTGGGGTTGGCCTAAGACGCAGGAGTGGTGGGCAAGGTAAGGATAAATGGGATTGAGGAAGAGTTAAAGCCACTTATTTCCTGACGTATTTTATTGTCTGTGTGAAGTAGAATTGTGGGACTACTACTGAGATGGAAGGGAAGTGGGTCACTTCGGATTTAGAGAGGAATAGTTTTGAGAATGGAAATTAGAGACAATTAGCAAATGATAAAATATTGCCTAAGAGCACCCAAGTCCCCACTGAACACAGAAATCATGTATTTGTCTGATCAGCATGGCTATATGAATTTTTTTTCTCCAGCAGAGTGGCAGCCTGGGGGCACGTATGGAGAAAGTCATGGTTGGATTTACGCAAAGCAGTAGATTGGCAAGGTGGGAACAACTGAAGGAGAATGATGTGAAAGGTCTAGGGTGCTGGTGAGAATGTGGTTGAAAGTCTTGGTCATGACTGGTTGGGTAAGGAAAAAATGTATAGCCGGGAGAGCTGATGGACAGAGAGTGTGGAATGGGGCGGGGGAAGTACCGGCCTTGCTAAGGCTGGCAGGTGGGTTTGGAGGAAGTAAGGGAATGGGACTGATGAAAGGGCAGAGTTTTTGCTTAGACAATGGGTTTTTGAGTTTCAGATTTCAGAGATGAAATAGTTCTGGGGTTGGGAGGTGGGAGGGGGTAGATAAGGGAAGTAGGTCTGGAGCCATACATCACACATTGGGATGGTAAATGATATGATCACCAGACTTCTTCAACTCATTAAAATAAATCTGTCCTTGAAAATAAGATTGATGAGCCCAAATAAATGTAAAATTTGGAAGGCATTTGCTGTGCTTTCCTTATCATGCACTCAGGAGGTAGGATAGGAAGAAATAGGCCTGTAGACCTGGTAAAGAACACTATGTGGAGACCTCACTTCACGGGTGTCCTTCTCTTAAGAGAGTGAACTAGAACAACAGCAAGTTTTATAGTCCAGAGTTTTGGCTTCTCTGGAAAAAGAGGATGATCCAGGCAGCATTGGGCCAGGATTCCCTCAGGGCTGCAGTAAGAGTCCTCACCAGCTTATCTGAGTCCCTACCACCCCATATTGCTGCCCCCCACTTGGCTAAGTGTCAATTGCTATTTATCACTATGTTCACACTGTCTTTCTTAGAGTTAAGAGGAAAGTGAAATATTTCTTATATCTAAGGCTCTTTCAAAATTGGAAGACCAAAGATGAATTAGAAAGAGTATTCCTCTGTATTTGATATGCAAGTATATCACTGTTGAAAAACTATAAATTATGATACTATTATAAAACAAATCCTTCCAGCTTTACTCGTTACATTACCTACCTGGCTCCTAGAGGCATTTGAGTATGCAAGGACTCTTGTAATAAAATAATAGTAGAAATACAATCAAACACATGAGAGTTTGCAGAAGTAGTGTGGTAACTAATTTTTAGAGCAAATCATATTGTTGTCTTTGCTGATAGAATAATCTTATTGAATCCCTGGTAATCAATAGATTCCCTTAAAGTGCTACCTAACTCAATAGTCACTGAGAACAATTTAACGAATCCATGCAGTGGTTCCTCAGTGGTTGGAAGGCGTCAATGTAATTCCCTGAGTGCCTAACTTCTTGGCAGCCATATACACTTGTAGAAGATGGTTCTAAGGAAAATGGGCGAAGGATCTTTAGTGTCAGAGGAGAGGAAGAATATGAAAATGAAAGCTTTTGGCAGGTCTAACTTGCCTCATTGATGCCCAGGAAGAAAGGCAATCACTACATATTTCCTGTTGAGTATCATGATAAAATAAACAGAATCCAAGCCTTAGGAGCATTATAGATTAAAATCAACATGTTGGATTAACCCAGAAAGCAAATGGTTTGCCAGTGTGGACCCATACCTTGATATAATCTATATTTCCTTAACGCGTTTTGGTCTGCTTTCTGCTCTAGTTAGCTCTCACATTAAGTATATGGGGAGCAGTCGAATATGAAGGCTCAGAGGTTGAACTGCATCTTTAGAGAAATACAGGAAATAAAATGAGATTGAGATTTGGGAAACGAAAATTGTCATAATACATTGAGGGAAAAAATAATCTGCAGGCCAAGTGCGCAGTGAGTCAGAAAAATTTAGAGAATTGTAATGTTAGAGCCTGCAAATGGGAAACTAGATATGAATTCATAATCTACAAGGGTATAAATGACAGCAAGAAGTCAGTAAACAGTGTCTGTCAGTGTTATTTTGGGAGGCCGAAGGAAGGTTATTATGGACCAGGGAGCCAGCATAGCTCATGTTCTAGGTATTGAATTAAAGACACAAACAAATAAAGACAGTTTGGTGAAGGGTGACAACGAGGATTAGAAACTGAGACGGATTGAAATATGAAGAAAACTTAAAAGAGATAAAGCTATGCATTGCTCGCATGACAAGATGATGAGATTTTAAAGCTATCTACTGACTTTAAACATTATGAACAAATTATTCATCGGCATCTAACCGTTAGTATATAGATATAATAAATTGGCATAAGCACCGTGGAGTTATCCACAATGAGCATTTTATTAATGTTGTGTCTATCTCTATTGCTCTGCTCTGAAAACGAGTCTGAAGGAACCACTAGACAGTACTTGCTGAGGAATGACTATGAGATTTTGGCTCTTTTTCTGACTCTAACTTCTATGAATTTTACAATGCCATGAAAACACTTCAGCAAGAATTTTGGCAAAATATTTACAATTTCTTCAATAACGTTGCTCACAGAAAAGGAGAAATGGAAAGCAATCACTTAGTAACTGCAGAGAGACAAGCAGGAAGGAGGAGAAACAATTGCTTACTATGCTGTCTGTGATGGAAAAAATCTGAGTTTAGCTATTACAAAGCCTTTGGGAGCTGAGAATTGCACATGTCAGAGGAACATGCTACTTCCCATCACCAGATAGGAGAAATGGTACCTTCAGTCTGGCTGTTTGTGTGATGCAGAAGTACAGCTATATCATCCCCAGGCGTGTGACCAGCGGCTTGTGGGAGACAAGCACTTAGGGGGATAAAAAGGAACCTGGCACAGGCCTTGGGCTTCTGGCATCATTAGTTACAGGTCTGCCAAGATGCTCTGGGAAACGTTTTAATTTAAATGCCAAGTCTATTTCAACGAAGTCTCCCTGGTTTGACCTGTTGGGAGTCCAGAGTGAGATGGATAGGTGCTCATTTTGGAGAGCATTAGGCGAATTGGATGGTGGTTTTATGAAAAGCATCCTGGAGATTTAAATCTCTATATATCGCCACTCACCCCGGAAAACTCATGGTACGAGTTGCAGGATAAATGAGTCTCACAGCATTTTACCAGTGATTGGTAAATGTGGGAAAGGGCAGAAATACCTCCAGGCGTTTATTCAAAATATTAAAATTAGAGAACTTTAAGAATAAAGGCCGAGAATTCTTCCTTTCCTCCTCCACAGCATATCCACAGGCTACTATGACTACAAATTCCATCAGGCAGGTTAAGAACCTGATTTGAATTATTTGAATATATTTTTCTGCAAAACTATCACGAGACAGAAAAAATTTTTGAACCAAGAAAGAAAGAATAGGGATGGGAGTGAATAAAATATTAAAACATTGTTGTCCATCCGATGTGAAAATATTTCTGTTAGCATGTAGGCCCAGGTTGGCAAGAGATGGATAAAAGCTTATCTAATGGGTTACAAAAACAAGAATCCAGTGGATCAGAAGAATTAAAACGCCCCCAAGAATAACATGAAGGTATTTGAAGTTGCTTCAGAGGCAAGAGCGGGTATGTATATGCGTGTAAAGGCCCTCTTCTCAGAGGCTACTGGGCAGTTTGCTACAACATCATGCTAATGAAAGCAAGGTCTTTAAATTCACCCCCAGCGGACTATCAGTTTCTTCTTAGCACCCTGCGGGAAGAGCATTCCTGGAAAAGGAAACACACTAGTGGGAGAAGAGCTGGGGTGCTAGAGAAGGGCTGCAGGCTGGAGCCAGGAAACCCGGGATGGAGAGGTGGGTGGGGCCAGGCTGGGTGGGGCCTCGGCTACCAGGCTGCGGAGTGTGGGCCCTCTCTGGCTCGACGGATGGAGACCGCGCGAAGTATTTGCGCCGGGGAGCGCCATGATCAGGGTTGATTTTTAGGTCGGTCCTTCTACTTGAAGCAGTGGGTGGAGGGGGAGGACCAGAGAGGGCAGGGACCAGCTGCAGTGATCCAAGTAGTATCCTGCACCCAAAGATGAGTGTGACCTAGGGCGGGGCCCACAGAAGGCTGGACCAGCCGGCATCCCTGGCGACGGGATCGGGAAGGACAGCAGGAAGGAGGGACGACAGTGATAAATCCCTGGAGGACGACTCAGAGGGCACAAAATAGGCTCTGCCGAGATCCTCTGCTCCTCACCCCCCCACCCTGTCCCAGCATCCTTGCTACCAGTTGAATCAGTTCACCCAGTTCAGGAGCCCAAGGGAACGGAATTGGTTTCTGTACGTGACATGGGTCTGGCCCCCTGGGGAAGCCCAGAGGGGAACGTCCGAATGGCCTTTCCCCGAGCTGTGTGGGAGGGGAGCGAGTCCCGCGAACCAGGCGGGGGTTCGGAGGCAGGCGCAGCGGCCGAGCCCCGGGACCTTCACTCCGGGCCCCACGGCCTGCTTGGTAGTTGCCCCTCGGGGCGCCGGGCGGGTGATTGGCAGTTGCCGCAGCTCTGGAGGGTGGCGGGTATCCAGGACCGGCGGCCGCCGCCCGTCGCCGTCCGCTCCGCAGCGAGGTTCCGCGGCCCGATGACCCGGCCTCGGCGAGAGCAGCCGCGACGGCGGCGACCTGGAGCGGACGCCCGGGCGGCTCGCGGTGGGTCGGGGGGCGGCCGGGGAGGGTCCCCGCGGCCTGTAGGGGGCAGCGCCGAGCCCGGGAGGAGGCAGCCGCGGGCGAGGGTGGTGAGTCTGGGCTGCCCCCTTCAGGAGCTGCCCCGGGCCGCACGGCGGCTGTCACGGCCCGGCCGCCCCTGCCCGCCGTGCGCTTCCTCCCGGCGCCGCAGGCCTCAGCCGGGACCCTGCGAGGACGTGGCGGGGCCCGGCACGCGACGACCTCGGGGGAGTTGGGGCTGGGGAGACCCCAGCGTCGCCTCCCGTCCGCCCGGGACCGCGAGACCCTCGGGAGGCGCCTCCGCGAGGCCAGAGAGCCTCGGGGCGCCGGCCGCTCGCCCTCGCCCTGAGCCCGAGGTGGGCAGCGGCCCCGGGGCTGGGCGCCCGGTTCGCGCGTGCTGGGTGCTCCAATCTCCGGGGTGGGCGCCCCGAGCCACCGGGGTGGGCGCCCCGAGCCTCTGAGGGGGCGCCCCGTTACCTCGGGGTGGGTGCCTGCAGCCCCGGAGGTGGCGCCCGTGGCCCCGGTGGGCGCCGGGCCGCGCGGTTATTTTTGGCGCCCGCAGCGGCGCGTGTGTCGGGGCGTGTTTTCCTTCCCCAGGTGCCGGGAGCCCGGCTCCGCTGCCGCCCGAGTGACTCGTGCCTCTCTCTTGTCTCCCCTGCAGGAATCTGCCGATAATTCTGCCGCCACGACTTCAACCGTGCGCGAGGCGAGCTCGAAACAAACATCACATCTAAATTAAAAAAAAAAAAAAAAAAAAGCGGAAGAAGCGGCCGAGGCGGCGGCGGCGGGAGGAGGAGAGGAGGAGGAGGGGCCGCGCGGCGGCCCGAGGCGGCGGCGGGGACGCGGGGACGCGGGGACGCGGCTTTGTGCAGGCGGGTCGCGGGGCGCCCATGGCGGAGTGTGACCGGGGGGGCGCCGCCGGCGGGGCCCTGCCCACCTCCCCCGGCCCGGCCGTTGGCGCCAAGAGCGCCCTGAAAGCCGGAGCCGGGGAAGGCGGCGGCGGCAGCGGCGGCGGGGGAGGTCGCCTCGGCCACGGGCGGGCGCGCTATGACAGCGGCGGGGTTTCCAACGGAGACTGCAGCCTCGGCGTGTCCGGGGACGAAGCCCGGGCCAGCCCAGCCAGGGGACCTCACGGCGCTGCGCTCGCCCCGACCCCCAGCCCGGCCGCCTGCCCCCTCCCCCGGGAGAGCAAACCGGGCGGCCTGCCCCGCCGGAGCAGCATCATCAAGGTAGGTGGGAGAAGGGCGCTCATCACCCACCCCAAGCCGTCCTTGGGGTCTCTTTCCCCAAGAGGGGAGTGGTGGTGGAAGGAGGGGGTTGCAAGAGGAGCCCAAGGCTAACGGGAACCACTGGTGCACGGGTGCTTGGGGTGGTTGAGCAGGGACTGGATGCAAATGGCATTTGGAAAGAATGGAGAGGTGATCTTTAATGTGCAGGGGGAGCTGTGCTCAGGCATCCCCAGTTGAACTTGGGGCTGTCACATCTCCCAGGATTGTCCTGGAATTATGGCCTGTACCTGCCTGGGCATGGCAAGCTCTTCTGTGGTAGCCTAGGCTGGTGACAGACTCCCTGTAAGGTTTCTGTTGTATGTTAAAGACAGTTAGTGATTATGTGAAAATCCCCGGTGGTGAACAGAGATTATTTAATAGGTTTCTTCTGATGTGTATATACTTGCCTCTTGCAAACGGTTATACTTCCAGGGTGCAAAGTCTCTGGTCACTCAAGTCACACGGAGAAATGGAGTAGGTTTCTGACCGTAAATGCAGATTTCCGCTTTCTTAGACGCAAAAGCGCTGAGAGATTACAGTTCTGCACGATTTAATCTTTGGCTTGCTGCAGTAGGCAGGCCTCCAGTTCTGTGGAAGTTCTTTTGGGCAGTTTGCTTGATTTTGGTATCTTTTGCATGGTGTTATTTAGCAGAAGAAAGTCAGCCATGGTTTTGTGCATTATAAACTCAAGAAGTAATATTAGGAACTCCTGAGTTTGTGGTGATTTCATTCTAATATTACGTTTTGGTCTGCAGTGTAAAAATATTTCGCGTGACATGAAGTGAAAAAATAGTTGATGAGCTAAGAAGAGCAGAGCCTTAGGTAAGACTAGCTCATTCTGCTCAAGTTTGGAGCAAATATGAAAATGTTGTGTTCTGAAAATCAAGGAGTTACCGGGACAGTGAGCAGCAAAGCACATTGATGGGGCTGCACCCACCCTTCCTGTGGCTGATAACTGGTGGGAGAGAGGGCAGAATGGGCCACAGCGAAGAGAGCTGGCACTGGTGGTATTTGAAATTCGATTAGACCTAGAGAAATCTTCCAAGTACTGTGTAAGTGTCTCATGGTGTTACCAACTTCTGCAGTAATCTCACGAAATATACCACCTTGTTACTCTGTGTAACAGGCAGTTGTGAAACTGCTTTTCGCTTTGTCATCTGTTTGCACAGTTTATGTCTGGGCAAGGGGACAATTGAAGATCTTAGAGATCAAGTACGTTAACTACCTGCACCAGCGTTTAGAGTCTGTCTAAGGAAAGTAGTCTATTTTTGCTGCATACCTAACTCCTAGTGACTTATATTTTCTTTTACTCTGTAGCTTATGTTTCCATGGAAGTTGCTTTCAACTGTGCATGGTATTCAGTCCTTTTGACAGAATTATGTGTCATATCATTTTCATTGGTTACTAGATATTTGTGGTGATTTTGCATTGTGGTGTTAATGAAATTTGATGTAAAAGTTCCAAAGAAGATACCAGCCTACCTCATTTTAACTCCTTTCCCCCAATTTTTTGGAGGGCCTGTTTTGCACCATTTAAAAAGCAATTCAAACTTTTTCGTGTCCATAGTGGAATTCACAGTGTAACTTTACTTAATTACAACAGCATCTGTTTTAATTTTACATTCATGGAAGATTAGGAAGAAGGGTGATTTGCCAATATTTCTGACATGTGGAATTGAGAACTTGCTGGTAGATATCATTTCTTCATTGAAGATTCTGGAAGCACATAGGGAAATGATTAATTACTCAGATATTGCTGATTTTTGAATTTTGAAACTTTCAAAGGTATCTTTGTCACTTTTCTTTCTTTCTTTCTTTTTTTTGCTGAGGAAGATTTGCCCTGAGCTAACATCTGTTGCCAATCTTCCTCTATTTTCATGGCCACTGGCAAGTGGTGTAGGTTTCTGCCTGGGAACCAAACCCGGGTCGCTGCAGGGGAGCGCACTGAACATAACCACTAGGCCACCAGGGCTGGCTCCTCCTGTCTAATGAGGGCAGTTGACTTCTTGTTCACAATTGTATCCCTTCGTGCACATTGCCAGGAACGTAGTCGGGGCTCAATAGATTACTTCCTGAATGAATGAAGAAATGATAAGAAAGTACATGTTTTCTCATTACTGTTCTGTTAATTTCTAAAACGGGTGGTTTTGGATTTACCAGTCTAATATCTTGTTCATTGTTTTGTACCTCCTCAGATGACTTGACAGACTTCATTTTCTAGTCTCTATGTTCAATTTGCCTTTTCTTAAACACCCTTTAAAACTAGGGAAATAGTGTTGAAATTGATCAAGCCTGGATTATAGGAAGTGGGTATGCAGTATGAAATAGCTAACTACTTGGTATGTTTCCCCTTGAATTCGTGCCTTGAAGGATCAAGATTTTAGAAATTTAGCGTGGTATTTCCCAAAGACATAACAGCATCAAGACAATATCCTAATAGAAGAAAGAGATCTTTTACTTGAACATCAAATTTCGTAAAGCAGTGAATAGCGCACAGACATTTTTATCACATGAATGGCAGAAATTAAATTTCACTTTTGTTAAAAAATAATAAACAGCTTAGCAGAAGCCCATGTGAAAAAGCCATCCTGATGTCGTTCTTTGATTTCTTCATGTTCTCTTTGAATATCAGGGATGAAGGCAGCAGGCGATCTCAGGTAGAGGCAGGAATAGATCAGTAAGCAAGGTGATCATTGTGGACTTGAGGGGTTGGTAGGGAGTAAAGGCTGGCTAAGGAACTGGGGCCAGTATTCATGGGGTGCATTTGTTGAAAAAGTTGGGCTCCTGAGCTATGCCTGTTTCTTAGCTTCCATCTTTGTTATAGTCTTGACATCCCTCTTAGGTGGGGATCCGCAAATCAGAGGGAGAAATAGCAGCCTCCCTGTGATACACGGTGGGCAAAGAAAGAGGACCATTGCTGAGGTCCAGGACATACACAGAAATGCGCTGTAGGCTGACCAGAATTATGATTCTCATTTAAAATCATTTCTTGGGAACTCCATCTGTTTTGTAAATATGGTGTTGACTAAGAAATTGTTGTAAAACTACATTTTCTGCCAGAATAGATGCACAGATCTGTATTAAAAGAGCTCCTTGGTTAGGGTAACAGTGTTGGTGAAAATTCAGAGTGAGCAGCCTTGTAGAATCTTTTACAGATACATTGAGAAGATAATAAAGCAGGGAACTCATCACCAGACTTTTCTCCCTTTCCTTAACCAATTGAAAATATGTTACACTTTGTAGATTATTTATAAAGGCCTATTACTAGATTTTTGGGGAAGGAACCGTTATGCTTGTCATCTTAAGTAATCTAGTAAACGAAAACATCACTTTCATTTTCTCTTTCCATATTTCATTTCATCACACCGTTCAATACAATCCATACTTTATTTTGAAGCAGTTTGGTTAATTGTTCACATGGCATCCATTTTTTACAGATAGCTCGATCCTTTAATTCAAGAGCTGAGTCTAAAAGGATGAAGTACTATTTTAGGCCTCAGATTTCGTTTTAATTTTAGAAATAAATGAAGTTAAAATGTCTATTAGTTGGGATGGTTTATTTTAATCAAAACTAATTGAGTATTGTGGTTGGTACTTTTAAAAATGTGGTATAATTTGCATAAATTAACATTCTCTCTTGCTGGTGTCCAGTTCCATGACATTTGACAAAGACACTCAGTCATGTCACCATCACCGCCATCGAGATATAGGACAGTTGCATCACCTCAAAAAATTCCCCTAGTCCCTTTGTAGTCTCCCCTCCCCCATCGCCGGACC
This sequence comes from Equus caballus, assembly GCF_041296265.1. Classification (NCBI taxonomy): domain Eukaryota; kingdom Metazoa; phylum Chordata; class Mammalia; order Perissodactyla; family Equidae; genus Equus; species Equus caballus. Next base: position 76,270,051 of record NC_091699.1, on the reverse strand, counting down.
ATGGCAACCATTGATCTTGGGTACTTTTTTAATAAGTAGGAAATATAGCCATTGTATTATTTTGGTATTTAAAAGTAATTACAGCAGCCACCATTTATTAATCATTTGCTATGTGTAAAACACATGAAAAGTGCTTAACATAATTCTCTGACTTGGTCGTGTCCCAACCAAGGAGGCTGAAGAAAACCAGAGTTCAGAGAGGTTAACTACTTGCTCAGGGTGCTGGGGCTGGTTGTTGTATCCCACGTGGGTATGGCTGCGCTCCACTGCCCCCCGAATTACACTGGCAGGTTAAAATTTTCTATACAGTTAAGGCACCCTTAGTGGTTTGGAACACTGGATTTGATTTTCCCCTTTAAATGTAGGGGATATCGGAGGGGGAAAGAATCTCTATTTCTGCTGGCAGAAGAAGTTGACAGAGAATTCTGCCAGGCAGCTGTCTAGTCACCTGTTGTGACCGCTTGACCAGAGCCTCTAGCTTCACTGGGACCAGTGGTTGGACCTTACCCAAGGTGGCAGCCCTTATTTTTCTTTCTTTCTTTTTTTTTTTGAGGAAGATTAGCCCTGAGCTAACTACTGCCAGTCCTCCTCTTTTTGCTGAGGAAGACTGACCCAGAGCTAACATCTATGTCCATCTTCCTCTACTTTATATGTGGGACGCCTACCACAGCATGGCGTGCCAAGCGGTGCCGTGTCCGCACCCGGGATCCGAACTGGCGAATCCCGGGCCGCCGAGAAGCAGGATGTGCGAACTTAACCCCTGCGCCACCAGGCTGGCCCCCCTTATTTTTCTTAATATCATTATTGTCATTATCACAGTATCATGGTGTGTAAGAGAAACACTTTTACTATCTTTACACCAACATATATCCCTATGTCTTGATGCTGTCCACCCCAAGGTGGGAGCAAGCAGGCCTTTCACATCTATTGTACGTATTTAAACAAAATAATAAAAACGTAAGTATGGATATTGGCCTGTGGTTTAAATAAACTAGACTCCTTGCAGGCAAGCGCTGGGCTGTGATTGGCAGTTCTGCACAGATAACTAGCTCTCAATAACCATTTTTTGAATTGGATCTTAAAAATAATATCTGCATTTGACTCTAGACTTTTTTTTTTGAATGGGGGAGGAAGACAACTGCATTCCAGCAAACTTGTGGGCATGGCATAAATATTAAACAAACAGCAGCTGGATCACAGAGTGAATTTGTCTGGGTAGATAGGCAGCCTAGATCATTTAGGTCAGGAAAATCTAATGGCCAATCCGTGACTCTCCGCTTCACTTTGTGCTAATGCATTTTAGGCCACACGGGGTAACTGTTGAAAGGCTGGGGCACGGTGACTTGTCTCAGCCACTCAAAGAGCTTTTGTCACAATTCAGAGTTCACTTTTCAAAAGTGATCAGAGGGTATTAATGTTCAAACCCTAAAAATTACTTGCCCCCTCTTGCTTTTTCCCTTCCCTGTCTTCCAACCTCTCCTCCTTATGTTTGATTTGAGTTGTTTTTTTTGCCAAATCCAAATAGACAACTGACAGGAAATTGTTTATTTTTTTAATTGCTGATTTTGGCCACTTGAGTTATTTTCTTAGAATACTCTCTCCCAGAATCTGTTCAGTTCCTTTTATGGTTCCGTGTGCTCTGCGAGGGGTCTAAACTAGACTGTTCTCTTTTTCTTTTAATGCTTAAGTTCCCTGTGCCTCAGTATGCAACAAAATAGGGCAATGTTATTTACAGCCTAAAAGCAGATATAAATGTGGTGCGAACATTCCTATTTTCTCTTAAGCCTTTGTTCTATACATATACGTCCGAGAATAGTTGCTCTACTCTTGATTAATACTAAGTTTTGGCTTTCGTTACCTACTCATCTACCAGACCTCTGGATTAATTTACTATCTTTTTATTTTATATTAATGGGATTCTGTAGTGCAGGGAATATTCAAATATTTTTACTAGTGGGCCATAAGATCTGAAACTGTGTGTTTGCAAGCTGCCCGACCAATTTTTTTCTACTGATAATAATGGTGACTCGAGACGGTTGTGCTTGGCATAAGAGTGTTAGCAGTGATTCAAACAAGTCAGAACCACCAGGGAGGTTTCAGTAGTACCTATTTTTCTGTGTTAGAATAATTCCATAGCTTTAGGGTGCTCACAGTATATAATTAATTACATTGAGCTTTAGCGACTATTATGCAAATGGTCCAGCCTACTGGCAGGACACTTGGCACCTGCCTATTTCCAAGTGGCAGAGGAGGGCAGGTGACTAGGCCCTGCTGGCCACTAGTGCTTGGTCATATAGCAGGGGTAATTATGTAGAGTGTGTTCTAGCTAATAATCTCAGCTGGGCTGTACCCTGGGGTCTCAGGCTGCACTCAGGCCACATGTTGCATGTCTGGATTATTCAGCAGGCAGAACAGTAGTGGGAAAAATTGAGGGCATGGAGTTAGGTGCTTGCATCAGATTCTGGCTCCCTCTCTTCCTTTCTGTGGGCCTTGGGCAAGATATTTAAGTGTGTGTGTCTAGTTACCCCATCTCTGAAATGGAAAGAATAAAATCACCCCTCACAGTGTTGTTGTGAAGATTAAATGAGCTGATTTGTGTGGAATATTCAGAGCAGTGTGTGGCATATAATAAGCACTCAGTAAGTGGTACCTAGTATGTTTGGTTTTCTGCTTTTTAGTTTCTCTTATTTAGACTTTATCCTAAGATGAGCAAAGTCATTTAGCTCCATTTGAGTTGGAGATCACTAACACTGCCATGCCCATTTGGGTAGTTTTTTCTTTTGAAATATGCAGAATGAACCCAGAGACATTTTTCAGATGTAGTCTAAAGATGCTTTCAAGAATGATTTGTTTTGGTGCCCTTCTAAATCTGATGCCTCGGTACGACTGGGCACGTATCTAAATAGCCCCAGCTAACTGATCAGAGCGTATTGAGCATCAGTTTCATTGAGCCAAGCACCCATGTCTTGATTTGCCCAGGACAGTCCAGATTTATACCTTTTGACCTGACAAAATTATTAATAGTGCCTCTTTTCACTCTCAAAGGCATCCTGGTTTGGATGATAAATAATACGGTCACCTTCCTTACCTGCTTTTCACAGAGTCTTTGTTACGACCCATGCTGGAGCCCATGGGACTGCTGTCTATGCCTGAACTTAGGCTTTACGTGTACATCTCTCTCTTCTCAGCTTGGAATGCCTCCCTCCTCTCAGGCATCTCCAGGGTCTGCCTCAGTTCATCACCTCTCAGTCTGAATTGCTTCTTTCTCTGCCTTCCAGCCACTGGTCTGCCTCTTATCTCTATACAGCCTCGTTTCTTCTGCCTCATAGGCAACTTCGTCTTATTCACCTTGAATTTATGAAAACACGTCGTTCAATGTCTTGTGGAAAGCACGTATTTAAGTATGTATTTGTTGAATAAATATGCGAATGGATGAATAAGTGGACATGAGTGATGTGACGTCTTAGGTTTTGGTTGAAATATAAAACTCAATGGGTTGTGTACTTCAAAGAAGAAATTTATTTCATGTACATAATTTTGGAAACAATCAAACGGAAGAAAAAGCCTTCATTTAAAGTTGGATCGAAGAATTTGGTTGGTTCTAGAATTGTTCTGCAGGATGCTGATATAAATGATCTGTCCCCTTTTTGCCTCTGAAATAAGAATAGACCTTTGAAAATTTCTTTTGATTTGTGTTCTGCTATCAAAATTTGAAAAGCATGGCAAGAGAGCTTCACTGTTTATTAAAGCATTTAATCTCTTTTCTGGTATTCCGTTTCTTTAAGTGATATCTATAGTTTTTGCTTAATTTTTCTTTATTTTTAAGGAACTAAGTTACTTAAACTTTTATCATCATCAATATTGGATTGTCAAAAGATATTCATTGGGAGAGCTGTAGGATTAATAAAAAAGAAAATATGTAAGGACTATAGAGTACTAATAGGCAGAGTCGTCGAAGAGGTTCTTTAATCCCTCAGCATATTTTGTCCTGTGATGTTAGAAATTCTACCTTTCCTTACAACTCAAGAATTGAGTGTAGAAGAGGTACTCAGAAATGCTTTGTATGCATGATCTCACACGTCTCCCCACGGCCTATAAGGAGACATTATCATTCCTGTGTTATAGATAGGGAAACCCATTCCTCAAGGTTCAGGCATTTCCGACAAGGACACAGAGTTCGTAAGAGGCAAAGCCAGCATTCAGACCAGGCTGGAGTGAGTTGGAAGCCCACGCTTTGAACTGCTCCGTCACCCTCTTTCCACTTCACCTTCTGAAATGAGTCTTTGACTGTTTCCTTTTTTTTCCTACTTGCCCAACCCATTCTGGCTCTTTGGTCTTAGCGGTTTCTACCAGTCCTAAAATAGACGACTGATTTTTAATTAGGAAAGTTTGGTCTTTTGTGGCTGAATGTTGGGATGAAGTCAACATATACCTAAGCAACAGAAAGCCATGGCCGAAGTCCTGTTCACCGTCTGTGCCTTTGGTTTCTGTCTGATCCACAAACTAGAATTTTCTCCTTTTCCTCTCCGCTATCCTTTAATGGATTTCAAAACTCCCTAGGAAGGGGGTCATTTTCCACTTTTGTTTCTTTTTTAATAAAAAGCTGATTTATAGTTACATAATTTTTAGGGTCCTGGAAGGTAAAGCAGGTAACAGTTTGTTTTCAGGTGAGCTTCTTCTGATAGTATCTATCTCTGTTATTGTTTTGGAATTATCAAATAATTATAAAATTTCAGAATATGTTAATACTTAGAATACATTACTCTGAAATCAGTATTCAGGTATCTTCTTGGAGTATGCTAAAATATACTGATTTGAAAGTAGCAGATATTAACATCCCAGAAACCGAACAGCTAAATTTAAAAGTGATTAACAATGTAGATTCGTGGGACTTTTAGAATAGAAAGAGATCATGTAAAATTCTTTTGTAGTTAGAGATATACAAAGCCATACTGATTAGTACATTTAGCTCCCAGCTATGGTTGAGTTCATTTATTTGCATATTAACATAACAGAATTGGAAAAAAATTGTTATGTAATACTGCAGTAAGTGAGTATTAATAGAACAAGATGTGGTCTTCCAAACAGCTATTTTTGAGAATTTGTTTTTTGCTATAGATAGCTGCATGTGTACGCATGCTATACATGTGCATGCGTATACTCTGAAGACTGTTTATAAATAGTAAAGATGAAGAGGAAATCAAATAGTATAGTGGTGGGTTGACACGATTCCTGTCTCATGAGAGACAGGCTGATGGACAGCAGGTGTCCGCTCTCTAAATTGAAAACGCCCGGGAAGGGCTTGGCTGTTTTTTATGAGCTTTGCTGATGAAGCCTCTGTTGCTCTTGACCAATTAGTATGGCCACAGAGGGATAAGTAACCTTGTTTGCAGCTACCGTTAGACTCGTAAGCCATTTGACTCTTTCCATATGGTTGCCCGCTACCTTTTATTTTTCATCTTCCCTGAGCTCTGATATCCTGTGGGCATAGTAGATGTAATTTTTCAAATAGTTAATATGGTTTAATGTTTATTCTTGAAGGAAATGCAGCCAGTGGCTTAGATTTTTATTTCTGTCAATCCATGCTAATAGATTATATTAAATACCAATAGAATTATTCAGATGTTTTCATGTTGGAACTAACAGAATTCCTGATGTAATACCGGTTTTAAGGATGTGTTTATCTTTGGAGTGTTTGACGGTTTGTTGAAAGAGATGTCTCCTCTTTCAAGGCTTCCTCTGGTTTATGTATATTCTTGTAAATGTTTTTCTATACGTTAAAAATAATGATAGAAGTAGAATTGCTATGACGGAGGATATGTATATCTTCAGCTTTGGTAGATATTATCATGTGGTTTTTCTAACTGGTTAAACCAATTTACACACCCACCATGTTCTAGTTCCTCGAAATGCTTTCTATCACTTGGTATTGTCAGTGTTTTTTTGTTTTTTAATTGTAGCCCTTGGTGATGGTTATGTAATGATACCTTGCTGGGGCTTCTAGGTTGCATTTCCCTGGCAACTGATGTTCGGCACCTTTTCATATGTTTTCTTGGCCATTTGGATATTCTTTGTAAAATGCCTGTTCAAGTCTTTTGCCCATTTTAAAAAATTGGGTTTTTATTTTTTAAAAATTTATTTGTGGGACTTCTTTACATTTTCTGGATATGTCTTTTGTGTGATATCTATATTGAAAATGTCTTCTAGTATGTGACTTGTCTTTTCACTGTCTTTATTTTTGTGTCCTGTTTAAGAAGTCTTTACTTAGCTTAAGACCATGAAGATATGTATTTATTTAACTTCTACAACCTTTATTTTTTCACATTTAGAGCTACAGTCTACCTGGAATTTATTTTTTGTGTATGGTGTGAGGTAGGGGTCATAATTTTCTTTCCATATAAATATCGAATTAATTAATTCAGCACCATTTATTTGAAAATACCGTTTGTCCCCACTACACTGCCTTGGCCCTTTGTCGTAAATCAAGTGACAGTATTGTGTGGGTCTGTTTCTGGGGTCTCTTGTTACATCTGTCTATTTGCTTGTCCTTGTGTTGATACCACACTGTCTTTCTTACTAGCTATATACTCAACAGATATTAGTACCTTTGCGTATCAAAAGGTACATACGAGAATGTTCGTAGTAGCATTAACTATAACGGTTCCAAACTGGAAACACTGCA